>NC_069499.1:147005855-147315855 GCF_027579735.1 Bombina bombina | reverse complement strand
GAATTTTTTTTATTTTGGGGGTTTATTATTTTATTAGGGGGCTTAGAATAGGTGTAATTAGCTTAAAAATCTTGTAATCTTTTTTTTATTTTTTGTAATTTAGTTTAGTTAATTTAATTGTATTTTTAGATAGATGTTTGTAGTTTATTTAATTTATTGATAGTGTAGGTGTATTTGTAACTTAGGTTAGGATTTATTTTACAGGTAATTGGGTAATTATTTTAACTAGGTAGATATTAAATAGTTAATAACTATTTAATAGCTATTATACCTAGTTAAAATAATTAACAATTTACCTGTAAAATAAATATTAACCCTAACATAGCTACAATGTAATTATTAATTATATTGTAGCTATCTTAGGGTTTATTTTATAGGTAAGTATTTAGATTTAAATAGGAATATTTTAGTTTATAAATGAATTAGATTAATTTAATATAAATTTAGTTAGGGGTGTTAGGGTTAGATAGAGTTAATATAGTTAATATAAATACTATAGTAACTATATTAACTATTTTAACCCTAATATAATTAGGGTTAATATAGTTAATATATATAATGTAATACCTATATTAACTATAATATACTTAGGGTTAATATAGATAATATAGCTGGCGGCGGTGTAGGTAGATTAAATTAGGGGTTAATCATTTTAATAGAGATGGCGGCGGTGTTAGGGGCTTACATTAGGGGTTAATAATATTAATATAGCTGGCGGCGGTATAGGGGGATTAGAATAGGGGTTAATAATTTTTATATAGGTGGCGGCGGTGTAAGGGGTCAGATTAGGGGATAGATAAGGTAGATGACAGCGGTGTAAGGGATTCTAATTAGGGGATAGATAAGGTAGATGGCGGCGGTTTTAGGGGCTCACAGTAGGGGGTTAATTTATGTAGATGGCGGCGGGGTCCAGGAGCGGCGGTTTAGGGGTTAATAACTTTATTAGGGATTTCGGGGGGTGGATCGCGGTTGACAGGTAGATAGACATTGCGCATGCGTTAGGTGTTAGGTTTATTTTAGAAGATCGCGGTTGACAGGGAGATAGACATTGCGCATGCGTTAGGTGTTAGGTTTATTTTAGCAGCCAGTTTAGGGAGTTACGGGGCTCCAATAGTCAGGGTAAGGCTTCTTACGGCTGCTTTTTGTGGCGAGGTGAAAATGGAGTAAGTTTTCTCCATTTTCGCCACGTAAGTCCTTACGCTGCATATTGGATACCAAACTGCGCTGGTTTGGTATACCTGCCTATAGCCCAAAAAACTACGGGCGACGGCAGAAATATACGCGCGTAACTTCTAGGTTACGCCGTATATGTGATACCAAACCAGCGTAGATATTGGCGTTGCCGGCTTTTGCGGGCGACGATTTTTATCGGATCGACCCCCAGAAATCTATCTCCTTCTGATGAGTTCCAAAAAGAACGAAACAGGCTGTCTAGTGAGTGATTTCTGGTTTGCTGCAATAATCCTGTTAAAAGGATAGCTGTGTTAAAACAGTATTTTGAAGCAAAAAAATGAGAATTTGCATATCTAATTTACATATCTTACCCAGAATTCTCTTGTGCATCGGTATCATTGTATATGAGGTATTTCTGGGAAAAAGCGAGCGGGGAATCTTGCCTAGATGTGCCGATTTCCTATGTAAATATTTACATTGATTTAATTTTGAGACATGGAGCATTTTAATTTCAGTTTTTTATCTCCCCCCATAATTTTAATGAATTTTGGTTTTATATATATATATATATATATATATATATATATATATAAATATATACATATACATACAAAACACCGAAGGGGACTGGACTTGGTTCACATCCCATGACCCTGCAACATGCTTACCCCCGGGTGCTAATAGCACTCTCAGGAAGATGTGCTGCCAAATGGGACAAGCCCAGGTATCACGTCAAGGTCTCTTCCAAAACCTGGGTCCCTAATACAGCTATACAAACGCAAGCTCTCAATCAAACAAACTGAGAACAAGTCAGGGTTCACAGACTTATGTAATCACTTTAGACATATACAAAACTGCACTCTCAGACTGGACTGGGTACACATGACCCTGCAACATGCTCAGCCCTGGGTGCTAATAGCACTCTCAGGAAACTGTGCTGTCTCCAGAGTCACAGGCAGTTAACCCCAGACAAGTCTGGGTGCAAGGCCCATAGGGAAAATTACAAAATAAATTAATACAACACACAGAGAAAGTCCATCACTCGCTTACAAGCTCTCATCTAAGATTAAAAGCAAAACTGGAAGAGTTAGTTACCGCATCTCGCCAAATGGGACAAGCCTAGGTACAATGTCAAGGTCTCTTCCAAAACATGGTCCCTATAACAGCCATACACATGCCAGCTTTCAATCAAACAAACTGGGAAAACGTCAGGGTTAACAGACTTATGTAATCACCCTAGACATATAGAAAACACGGAAGGGGACTACCTCTCAGACTGGACTGGGTACACATGACCCTGCAACATGCTCAGCCCTGGGTGCTAATAGCACTCTCAGGAAGCTGTGCTGTCTCCAGAGTCACAGGGAGTTAAACCCAGACAAGTCTGGGTGCAGGGCCCATAGGGAAAATTACAAAATAAATGTATACAACACACAGAGAAAGTACAGCACTAGCTTACAAGATCTCAGCTAAGATTAAAAGCAAAACAGGAAGATTTAGGTACTGCATCTGGCCAAATGGGACAAGCCCAGGTACCACGTCAAGGTATCTTCCAAAACACATTTTTGAGCCCTTCCAAGTCAAATACCTTGAAATATGCAATATAATGTTTTATTCATTTTTTTAAATGCTTTATATAGAATTACAGAATTACTTGAAATTCCTATGTCCTTCACATAGAAAAAATGTTCCTTTTATTTTTAAATAGATATTTCTATATTAGATTATATACTACACCTCTCTCTCTCTCTCTCTCTCTCTCTCTCTCTCTTTCTTGTGCTCTCTCTCTCTCTCTCTCTCTCTCTCTCTTTCTCTCTCTCTGCATATATATCTGTATATATATCAATATGTATATCTATATGTATGTATTTATATATCTATACTATAAACACGTTTGTAACGCGTCCATCGCTATAATCAGTTGCACGCACAGTCAAAAGAATGTAGGCTGTGCGTGCAGCCAAACAAAGCATTTAACCAAAAAACCTAACCTCCCACACGAAATACTAACAAAATAACCTAACTGCCAAAAACGAAGTATTAAAAAAAAAACGCTGCACAAAGTGTTAACAAAAAAACACCTAACCTCCCGCACAAAGTATTAAAAAAAAAAAACATAAACGCCCGTACGAAATATTAACAAAAAAAACACCTAACCGCCCGCACAAAGTATTAATAAAAAAAAACTAGCCGCCCGCACAAAGTATTAACAGAAAACACCTAAACGCCTGCACAAAGTATTAACAAAAAATAAACTAACCGCCCACACGAAGAATTAACAAAAACAAACACCTAGCAAAAATTGACCTCTAAACGCCAACCCCCACATCGTAAAATATAATAAAGTAATTACCCCTAATCCTCAAATTAAAATATTAACCCTTAAACCGCCAAACCCCCACAACACAAACTACATAATTACACTAGTAACCCCTAAACCGCAAAAACCTCCACAATGCCAACTACCTAATTACAATATTAACCCCTAAACCGCTAACCCCTCACAACACAAAAAAATCAATCTAATCACTAAGCCCCCTAACCTTAAACCCCATAAATTAACGGCAATTATTTTACAACATTTAAGATTAAATTTAAAAAAACTAATATTACAAAAAATAAAAACAAATCTAACATTACAAAAAAAACAAACACTAAAATTACAAAAAATATCTAAAATTACAGAAAAAAATAAACTTAATTATCCAAAATAATATTTTTAAACCTAAACTAATACCCCTATTAAAAAGGGCTTTTTTGTAGGGCATTGCCCTAAGTTAAACAACTCTTTTACCTAAAAAAATTACAAAGTCCCCCCTAACAGTTAAACCTCTCACCCAACCAACCCCCCAAAATAAAAAAACCTAAGCTACCCATTGCCCCTAAAGGGGCATTTGTATGGGAATTGCCCTTAAAAGGGCAATCAGCTCTTTTGCTGCCCATTAAAATAAAAAAGCCCTAATCTAAAAATAAACACACTAACACTAAACTACCAATAGCCCTTAAAAGGGCCTTTTGTAGGGCATTGCCCTAAAGCGATCAGCTCCTTTAACCTAAATAAAGTACTAATTACCCCCTAAAAGTAAACCTTCACACCCACACAACCCCCCAAAGTAAAAAACCCAAGTCTAAAAAAACCTAAGCTACCCATTGCCCCTAAAGGGGCATTTGTATGGGCATTGTTCTTAAAAGGGCAATCAGCTCTTTTGCTGCCCATTAAAAAATAAAAATATCCCTAATGTAAAAAAAAAACAACTAAATCTAACCCTGAAATAGGTACTCACAGTTCCTGAAGTCCGACTGTGAAGGTCTTCTTCCAGGCGGCTCCAACTTCATCCAGCATGGGGACATCTTCTATCTTCATCCGGAGAGAAGGCGGCGCGGAGTGGAGGTGACCGCGGAGTGTGGTGGGGTTTACTTTTAGGGGATACTTTGTAATTTTTTTAAGGTAAAAGAGCTGTTTAACTTAGGGCAATGCTCTACTAAAGGCCCTTTTAAGGGCTATTGGTAGTTTATTGTTAGATTAGGGGGTGTTTTTATTAAGGTTTAGGTAGATTAGGTTAAATTTTTTTTATCTTTGATAATTTCATTTTTTCCCCCAGTAATTTTAAATAGACTGCCCTCTGGGCAGGCTTATCGCCTATTATATATACATATACAGTATATGTGTATATATACAGTATATATATAATATATATATCTAAATATATATATATATATATATATATATATATATATATATATATATATATATATATATATATATATATATATGTATATATTCATATAGAGATATACTGTAGGTATAGATATGTATTTTACAAAAAAAAATTAGATATATAAAAATTTATATTTCAAAAGCTCATTTTCTTCTATTTGAAGAATATAGGAATGTAAAGAATTCCTTACACCTTCTGGCTTGGCTAATTTGAATGCAGTGTCGGATTAGCGTGTGAGTGATGACTGATAGTTGTTTTTTTTAAGCACAATGCATAGAAGTCTATGGAGAGAAGTTTACACAGTTGAAATACCCAAAATCATGAAGTTTACTTAGAACTTGTAATGCAACGCTGATGCAGCCGCAATAAAGTTTTACTTTGAGAGTGGTTAGCACAAGAGCAAAACAAATGTAGCACACCTCTTGTAATATGGCTTCTTGTGGGCTGTGTAGATGTGGGAGTAATAATGCTGTTCAGATAAGGACAACAGGATTGTGTATGTAAGGTGTGGAGCCAGCCATAAAGAAGGAAGCCTGGCAAACACCATCCTGAAAGTATGAACTTTAACTTGTGAGTAGGGTCTAAGAGAAATAGTGGGCCGTTACATACATCAGCATCAGTTGTAGAGAGATGACCAGTGTATCACACATGATTTAAAAGGACAGTCTACACCAGAATTTTTATTGTTTAAAAAGATAGATAATCCCTTTATTACCCATTCCCCAGTTTTGCATAACCAACACTGTTTTATTAATATATGTTTTACCTTTGAGATTACCTTGTATCTAAGCTTCTGCAGACTGCCCCCTTATCTTAGTGCTTTTGACAGACATGCAGTTTAACCAATCAGTGCAGGCTCTTAAATAACTCCACGGGAGTGAGCCCAATGTTATCTATATGACCCACATGAACTAGTACTGTGCGACTGTGAAATACTTTCAAAATGCTCTGAGCTAAGAGGTGTTTTTCAACGGTTTAGAAATCAGTTTGAGCCTACCTTGGTTTAGATTTTCAAAAATACCACCAAGGGAACATAGCAAATTTAAATATAAAAGTCAATTGGAAAGTTTAAAACTGCATGCCCTATGTTAATCATGAAAGTTTAATTTTGACTAGACTGTCCCTTTAAGAAACATTAGTTCCCTTAGGAAGCTATAAGGTCTTTGATATATTAGTATATAATATAAATAGAGTTTCTTATGTAAAATACATCTATCTTTCAACATGGATATATTGAGATTACAGTGTTTCCTGAGGTGTCATATATACACACCTACCAACATCTGCTGGATGATTTACGGGAAGTGGGAAATTAAAAGCTTGTGGGCATTGGCCCACTGGTAATCTGTGTACAGGACAGCATGTGTGTGTGTTTGTGTGGGGGGGTTAAATGTGGAGCAGAGTAATCAGAGGTGCATGTGTTTGTGTGGAAAGTCTGTTGGCGTTGTCTAGGTGGGTCTTTTTACAGGGCTTTTCTGTCCCTTAAAAATCTGGACAATGAAGAGCTGCGGGCGTGAAGTAAGCCATATCTCCCAACCTGTGACATCCTGCAGAATGAGTAACTGTTGTGAGGTATGTAGATATGAAGGATTCTGTCAAACAATTCAAGTTACCTGCAGACAAATAAGGCTATTTCTCATTCCTCACCTGGTGGGATCTAAATTAATTAAGAAATAAGGAAACACTACACTACTATCTTAATTAATGGCCTCTAAGAATTATAAATTATGAAGAAGAGTCAAGGCTAAAAGTAAATGTCAAATAGGTACAAAGCTCTTGTCACATTTGGTTTCTACATTACCATCACTGGTAATATGAGTGAAATGAAGGCTATTACATATGTTACTGTAAGTTTCTTTTCTTAGAACAGTATTTCTTAATTCCATTTGTAGGGGTACACTAACAGGCCCAATTTTTAAGCCTACATTGGCTGAGAGCAGGTTGATACAGATCAACTTCTAATTTTAAACCTTGCTCTAGTTTAGATATCCTTAAAATCTGGCCTGTGAATGTGCTCTTATTACTGTAACTGAGAAACACCATGTAAGAGCATCAGCTGAAAAAATCCAAAATTCTGGTAAAATCTTGCACAAGGTTAAAATGTTTGCTCTGGTGCCATAAATAGAACTTGTGGTGTTGCCAAGGGGCCAACCCCCCCCCCCCCCAACACAATGCCTGGGTCAGTCATGTGCCACCAACAATGATTGCCAATAAGTTTTCTCACCACTTCTCTGTACAGGATTCCCCAAATCTGCCCAGTCCTGCCCAGAGACCACATGATCCTGCCCACAAAATAACTGAACCCATTCATGGAACACCACACCTACCTGTCATGGCCCCACCTACAAAACACTGGTTCACCACTGAAAAGTGGCCCCCGATAATTAAGTCTTGGAAATGTCACATTAAAGAGCCCCCAGCTCGCTAGTATATTTCAGGGTTGTCATTATTTGAGAGCACTGCCACTCTCTCCATCCTGCAGCCTTCATCTTGTTATAAATGTTTTGGTGCCCAAAGTGAAGCAGGGACTACAACTCGGGTCTGTCCTGACTTCCCCTGAAGCCCGTTCATCCCTGTGTATAATCCATTACAACCTGTCAACATAATACCCATGAATTGCTTCTGGTGATGGACCATCCCACAGAACTTGTTTGACTCACACACATGTCTCCTGTACTCAGCCTAGGCATTCCAGTCTAGTAGGACTTAATATTGTAATGTATATAGCTTTTCTAGGGGATTTTCTAAGCCATCCTGAGCAGAAGGGTTAAATATAACTGCAGATTTTTTTTTTTTTTTTAATATTATTTATTTTTTGTAGTCATAGAAAAAAAGAATGGAGATCTGACCCTTATGAATACAAATGAACAAGGTCTTTTATACAACAATCTGCTGGTTTGTGGTCTCCTTTTAAAGACTCATTTCTTCTTGTAGCAGCATGCTACTCATTTAAAATGGACAAAGAAGTAAAAGAAATGAAATTTAAATGCAGAAATTAACTGTGAAGTAATAATTATAATTCATGGAAAGTTGTCAAGTGGCACATTTCAGTGTGTAAATTGTTTTTTTATATAGCTGTCATAAATTTAAAGGACTATTAACAATGTATAATGAAATCAATGGACAATACACATACAGAATAGATTTAAAAACTGTAAAGCATTCAAATTGTGTCAAAGGACTAATTATAAACATGTGAGGGAAGCATAAGACATAAAACAATCCCTGCTTGTTAACTCTGATCTTTTTATTTATATGTAGTAATTGCAGTGATTTTTAGATGAAGATTTGTGTAAAACTGAATTATTTTGTTATTAGTTTCCACTTATTCATCTTAACCTCTTAACTGATTTGTACTTTTGGTTGTGTGAGTATTTTTCTGACATTCTTGTCTATTTTATTGGCAAGAGTCCATGAGCTAGTGACATATGGGATATACAATCCTTCCAGGAGGGGCAAAGTTTCCCAAACCTCAAAATGCCTATAAATACACCTCCCACCACACCCACAACTCAGTTTTACAAAACTTTGCCTCCTATGGAGGTGGTGAAGTAAGTTTGTGCTTGTTTGTTTTTTTGTTTTTTTTTCTTCTATGATAAGCGCTTCTAAGCATTCTGAAGCCCAGTGTTTGTCAGAGGGATGTAAAGAGAGTATCGCCTATTGATTTTTATGGTTTCTCTCACAGGAAATCTTTTCAAGGGCTCTTTGTTATCGGTCGTAGGGATTCATCTCCTACCTCCCTTTTCAGATCGACGATATACTCATATCATTACCTCTGCTGATAGTTTTCAGTACTGGTTTGGCTATCTGCTATATGTGGATGGGTGTCTTTCGGTAAGTATGTATCATTATTTAAGACGCTATGGTTGGCGCTTTATGTATTTATATAAAGTTCTAAATATATGTGTTTACTTATATTTGCCATGAGTCAGGTCTATGTATATTTCCATTTGCATCTAGCAGTTTCAGTATGGGAATCATGTTTTAGGAAGTTATTTTTTTAATATTTTCTTACCTGGGGTTTAGTCTTTTTTTCTAATTTTACTTGTTTTTTAAAATTCAGGGGGAAAAAATTGAGGCTCGCGAGGGCGCACAATGCTGTTATTTATTGCATCATTCTTGGCACAAGAATTTTTTGGCATGAATGTGAGTCTATGATGATGCAAGTTTGTCATTTCTTGCATCTTAGTTGACGCCAAGTTGTTTGGTTTGAAGTTGCATCTGTTATTTGGAGCGAATGGTGCCATTTCCGGATGTTTTTTTTCCTTTTGCGTCGTTCGTCATACTTGGCGCCAACATTTTTTGTTTTATTTTACCCCACTTCCTATATGTTCCTTGCCTTCTTTATGCTCCGAGGTCTATGCTATTTGCTTTTTTGCCTATTATAGCATTTGCATTTTTTCCCATTCCTGAAACTGCTATATGAGGAAATAAGATAGTTTTTTGTTTAAATGTTTTTCTTTTTTTCTTTTACATTTTACAAGATGCACCAATCTGATCCTGTCTCAGAAGCTGCTGTAGGAACCTTGCATCCTGAACACAGTTCTACCAAAGCTAAGTGTATCTGTTGTAACTAGCTGAGATTAGGGGGCCTATTTATCAATTGTCTTGTTTGACCGTTGCTCCATAACTTGTGTTTCTGGTGAGTCTGAAGACTCGCCAGAAACACAGGCCATCAAGCTCCATTCAGAGCTTGATAGATAGGCTCCTATATCTCCGGCTGTAGTATGTAACAGTTGTCATGATAAGCTTTTGCATGCAGAAAATGTTTCTATTAGTGCTAGTACACTATATGTTGTTCCTTCAACATCTAATGTACATAATATCCCTGTTGATATGAAAAATTATATTGCTGATGCGATACAGAAGGCTATGGCCTCTAGTTATCAAGCCGTCAACCGCAAATACGCGGGAATTCCGCAGCGTATTTGTGGCGAGGCTGATTCGCCATAGTTATCAACCCTACTGCCCGGCAAAAGTAGAATATAGTGACGTAAGCTTCGATCCGCCGAACTCAGTCCGACACAGATCAATTCTTACGTCACTACAGATGTTACGAACGCAAGTTCGGCACAATCTGACTACTTTTGGTAGTTATCAAACTACAACCAGGTACGCTCGCCACTATTCCGGGCCAGCGTACCTGGAATCAATGGGAGTCTGACCATAGCGAAAGTTCATGTTCGCTGCAGCCCGATATTCCATTGATTCCTATGGGAAACATCTGCACCTAACACCCTAACATATACCCCGAGTCTAAACACCCCTAATCTGTCCCCCCCCCCTATACCGCTGCAACTAAATACATTTATTACCCCCTAAACCGCTGCTCCCGGACCCCGCTGCCACCTACATTATACATATTAACTCCTAATCTGCCACCCCCTATACCGCCGCCACCTACATGAACTTATTAACCCCTATCCTGCGGATCCTGGACCCTGCCACAACTAAATAAATTGTTTAACCCTTAAACCGCCGCACCCGGAGCCCACCGCCACCTATATTAAACTTATTAACCCCTATCCTGCCCCCCACTACACCGCCACAATCTAAATTAAATTCATTAACCCCTAAACCGCCACTCCCGGAGCCCACCGCCACCTATATTAAACTTATTAACCCCTAAACCTAAGTCTAACACTAACACCCCCCTAACTTTAATATTATATTAATAAATCTAAATCAAACTTACTTGTATTAACTAAATTATTCCTATTTAAAACTAAATACTTACCTTTAAAATAAACCCTAAGATAGCTACAATAAAACTAATAATTACATTGTAGCTATTTTAGGATTTATTTTTATTTTACTGGCAACTTTGTATTTATTTTAACTAGATACAATAGCTATTAAATAGTTAATAACAATTTAATAGCTACCTAGTTAAAATAATTACAAAATTACCTGTAAAATAAATCCTAACTTAAAGGGACAGTTAACACCAGAATTTTTGTTGTTTTAAAATATAGATAATCCCTTTATTACCCATTCCCCAGTTTTGCATAACCAACACAGTTATAATAATACACTTTTTACCTCTGTGATTAACTTGTATCTAAGCATCTTCTGACAAACCCCTGATCACATGGCTTTTTATTTATTATCTATTGACTTTCATTTTAGCCAATTAGTGCAGTGTCTGCCACAATCCACGGGCATGCTTACAATGTTATCTATAGGGTTTACCTGAACTAGCTCTCCCCTGCTGTGAAAAGCAAATACAAAGCATGTGATTAGAGGTGGCCTTCAAGGGCTTAGAAATTATCATATGAGCCTTCCTAGGTCTAGCTTTCAAGTAAGAATACCAAAAAAACAAAGAAAAATTGGTGATAAAAGTAAATTGGAAAGTTGTTTAAAATTACATGCCCTATTTGAAACATGAAAGTTTTTTTTGGACTTGACTGTCCCTTTAAGTTACAATTAAAGACTACACTATCATTAAATAAATTAAATAAATTACCTACAATTACCTAAAATTAAATAAAATAAAACTTTACTAAACTATAGTACAAAAAACAAACAAACACTAAATTACAGAAAATAAAAAGAATTACAAGAAGTTTAAACTAATTACACCTAATCTAAGCCCCCTAATAAAATAATAAAGCCCCCCAAAATAAAAAAATGCCCTACCCTATTCTAAATTACCAAGTAACCAGCTCTTTTACCAGCCCTTAAAAGGGCTTTTTGCGGGGCATTGCCCCAAAGTAATCATCTCTTTTACCTGAAAAATAAAATACAACCTCCCCCAACATTAAAACCCACCACCCACATACCCCTACTCTAACCCACCCAATCCCCCCTTAAAAAAACACTAACCCCCTGAAATTCTCCCTACCTTGAGCCGTCTTCACCCAGCCGAGCAGAATTCTTCATCCAATCGGAACGATGTGGTCCTCCATCCGGTAGAAGTCTTCATCCAAGCAGCAAAGAAGAGGTCCTCCATCCGGGCGATGTCTTCCTCCAAGCGGCATCGTCTATCTTCTTTCTTCCGGCTCCATCTTCAGACCGCCGACGCGGAACATCTGGTTGGCTAATACAATCAGCCAATCGGATTGAGCTTGCATTCTATTGGCTCAATAGATCAGCCAATAGAATGGAAGCTCAATCTGATTGGCTGATTGAATCAGCCAATCAGATTTTTCCTACCTTAATTCTGATTGGCTGATAGAATCCTATCAGCCAATCGGAATTCGAGGGACGCCATCTTGGATGACGTCCCTTAAAGGAACCGTCATTCGTCGTTAGTCCGTCGGGGAAGGTGGATGTTCCACGTCTTTTAAAACTTCTCATGATACTGATGAATTTTGTAATGACCGACAACATACTGATATATCCACTTCTGATGAGGATCTCTCTGACTCAGAAGATCCTGCTTCAGACATTGACATTGATAAATCAACTTATCTTTTTAAGATTGAGTATAATCGTTCTTTGTTGACAGAAGTATTGATTACTTTGGATATTGAGGAGTCTGGTCCTCTTGATAACAAATCCAGTAAACATTTAAATTCTGTTTATAAGCCTCCTGTGATTACTCCTGAGGGTTTTCCTGTTCCTGATGCTATTTCTGATTTGATTGCTAAGGAATGGTCTAAGCCTGGTACTTCTTTTGTTCCTTCTTCTAGGTTTAAAAGGTTGTACCCTTTGCCAGTGGCTAATTTAGAGTTTTGGGGAAAAGTCCCTAAGGTTGATGGGGCTATTTCTACTCTTGCCAAGCATACTAATATTCCTATTGAAGATAGTACTTCCTTTAAGGGTCCTTTAGATAGGAAAATTGAATCTTATCTTAGGAAAGCTTATTTACATTCTGGCTATATTCTCAGGCCTGCCATTTCTATGGCTGATGTTGCGGCTGCATCAAGTTTTTGGTTGGATAGCTTAGCACAACTGGAAAAAGATTCTGATTTATCTAGCATTGTTCGTTTGCTTCAATATGCTAATCATTCTCCCTGTGATGCTATTTTTAAAATCATTAAGATTGATGTTAAAATATGTATTTGGCATTTTATCTAGAAGAGCTTTATGGCTCAAGTCATGGAATGCTGACATGGTATCTAAAAATAGGTTACTATCTCTATCATTCCAAGGTAATAATTTGTTTGGTTCTCAGTTGGATTCTATTATTTCCACTATTACTGGGGGTAAGGGAGTTTTTTTGCCCCAGGATAAAAAATCTAAGGGTAAAACTAGAACATCTAATTGGTTTTGTTCCTTTCGTCAGAATAGAGAACAGAAAACCACTCCTTCCCATAAGGACTCCATTGGATTCAGAATATTGTCTCTCAAGGGTATCAAATAGGTTTCAGAATAAGACCTCCTGTGAGAAGGTTTTTTCTCGCTCACATTCCAACAAATCCTTTGAAAGCTCAGGCCTTTCTGAAGTGTGTTTCAGATCTGGAGCTTTCTGGTGTTAATTGAACCAGTTTCACTTCTGGAACAGGGTTTGGGTTTTTATTCAAATCTATTCATTGTCCCGAAGAAGGAAAATTTATTCAGACCAGTTCTGGATCTGACATTTTTGAATCGCTTTGTAAGGGTCCCAACTTTCAAGATGGTGACTATAAGGACAATTCTGCCTTTTGTTAAGCAAGGTCATTATTTGTCCACAATAAACATAAAGGATTCATATCTTCACATTCCGATTCATCCAGACCACTATTGGTTTCTAAGATTCTCTTTTCTAGAGAAGCATTACCAATTTGTCACTCTTCCATTTGGCATAGCGACAGCTCCAATAATCTTTTCCAAGGTCTTAGGGGCCCTTCTATCTGTAATCAGAGAGCAGGGTATCTTGGTACTGGCTCAATCTTTTCATTTAGCAGAATCTCACACAAATCAACTTATGTTGTTTCTTCAAAAACATGGTTGGAGGATCAATTTACCAAAGAGTTTCTTGATTCCTCAGACAAGGGTCAACTTTTTAGGTTTCCAGAGAGATTCAGTATCCATGACTCTGTCTTTAACAGACAAGAGACGAATTAAATTGGTTTCTGCCTGTCGAAACCTTCCGTCTTGATCATTCCCTTCAGTGACAATGTGCATGGAAGTTTTAGGTCTCATGACTGCAGCATCGGACGTGATCCCATTTGCTTGTTTTCATATGAGACCTCTGCAGCTTTGCATGTTGAATCAATGGTGCAGGGATTATACTCAGATATCACAATTGATATCCTTAAATTCAAACATCTAACTCTCTCTGACTTGGTGGTTAAACCATCATCTTATTGTTCAAGGGTCCTCCTTTGTTCATCCTTCCTGGACTGTGATTTCAACAGATGCAAGTCTCACAGGTTGGGGAGCTGTCTTGGGATCTCTGACAGCACAAGAGGTTTGGAATCCTCAAGAGGCAAGGTTACCAATCAATATTTTACAACTCTCTGCTATTTTCAGGGTTCTTCAGGCTTTACCTCTACTAAAGAGAGAATCATTCATTCATTTTCAGACAGACAATATCACAACTGTGGCATATGTCAATCATCAGGGTGGCACTCGCAGTCCTTTAGCGATGAAAGAAGTATCTTGAATACTTTCTTGGGCAGAATTCAACTCCTGTCTAATTTCTGCAATACATATCCCGGGTGTAGAAAATTGGCAAGCGGATTATTTCAGCTGTCACATTTTACATTCAGGGGAGTGGTCTCTCCATCCAGATATATTTTGTCAGATTATACAGATGTGAGGTTTTCCAGACATAGATCTGATGGTGTCCCATCTAAACAAAAAACTTCCAAGGTATCTTCCAGGTCCAGGGATCCTCAGGCGGAGATGGTGGATGCGTTAGCAGTTCCTTGGTCTTAGCAACCTGCTTACATCTTTCCGCCTCTAGTTCTTCTTCAAAGGGTGATCTCCAAGATCATACTGGAACAATCGCATGTGTCTCTGATAGCACCAGCATGGCCTCACAGATTTTGGTTTGTGGATCTTGTCTGGATGTCAAGTTGCCAACCTTGGCCACTTCCGTTAAGACCAGACCTTCTGTCTCAAGGGCCATTTTTTCATCAGGATCTCAAATCGCTAAATTTGAAGGTATGGAAATTGAACTCTTAGTGCTTAGTCATAGAGGTTTCTCTGACTCAGTGATTAATACATTGCTACAGGCTCGTAAGTCTGTTTCAAGGAAGATTTATTATCGGGTTTGGAAAACCTATATATCATGGTGTACTCATAAATTCTCTTGGCATTCTTTTAGAATTTCTAGAATTTTACAGTTTCTTCAGGATGGTTTGGATAAAGGTTGTCTGCAAGTACTTTGAAGGGACAAATATCTGCTCTTTTGGTTTTATTTCATAGAAAAATTGCTAATCTTACTGACATTCACTGTTTTGTTCAGGCTTTGGTTCGTATCAAGCCTGTTATTAAGTCAATTTCTCCTCCTTGGAGTCTTAATTTGGTTTTAAAGGCTTTGCAGGCTCCTCTGTTTGAGCCTATGCATTCTCTGGATATTAAACTACTTTCTTGTGTGGATTTAATTTTTTTCAGCGGTAATAGCTGTTTTTATATGTTATCCCTCCCTCTCTAGTGACTCTTCTGTGGTCTTCCACATCTTGGGTATTTCTATCCCATACGTCACTAGCTCATGGACTCTTGCCAATTACATGAAAGAAAGCATAATTTATGTAAGAACTTACCTGATAAATTAATTTCTTTTATATTGGCAAGATTCCATGAGGTGGTTATGATTTTTGTATAAAAGCACAATTATTTTTCCAGTTCCTCTTTTTGTATGCTTTTTTACTCCTTATTTTATCACCTCACTTCTCGGGTAGTAATTAAAACTGAGTTGTGGGTGTTGTGGGAGGTGTATTTATAGGCATTTTGAGGTTTAGGAAACTTTGCCCCTCCTGGTAGGATTGTATATCCCATACGTCACTAGCTCATGGACTCTTGCCAATATGAAAGAAATGAATTTATCAAGTAAGTTTTTACATAAATTATGTTTTTATGTGGAATTTTATGCATGCGAAGCATATGTCCCCAATAAATCACTGCATACAAAATACATTTTAAAATTAGTTTAAAGTTGCCAGTAAGACCTATTTTGTGGTTTATAAGAACCATATTAAAATTAGCTTCTACACTGATCAAGCAATCACTGAATGGTCAAGGACAAGTGTCCTGGTTTCTCGAGGATACACCACAATCTCACAAGTTTGTGGAATGCACACATTTTTTTTTACAGTTAAATTGCAGGAAAAGCAGGCAGTTGTTTAAAATGCATAATTTAATCTTTTATGAGGAATTACATTTTGAGTTTGATGTCCTTGAAGTGTCTAAATGATATTGGCTAAGAAACATGTCACCCACGTTCAAAGCACTGCTTGTGCTGAAATGCCTCATTCTCTTGTGGAACCAATCACGCAAGAGCAAAGCCTGTCAATTGCCCAAGGCAAACTCATTTCAGGGGATTTGACTTTTGCAATCTTCTTAATTTGCTACTTCTTAACCCCTTAACGTCCAGCGCCGTACCATGGGCCTATCTCTGCCGCAATCTCGCTAAAAGTGGGGCAGTGCAGAAATAGATGGGCAGTGGTGGTGCCGATCGTTGGTGGTGTGGGAGGGTTAGGATGAAGGCGGGTGGGTGGCCAATCACTGCAGGCAGGTGGGAGGGGGGCAAGAGTGGGTGGGACTGCTACGCTACAGAATTTTTTCTTTCACAGCGGGAATGAGTGGGAAAGAGGGAGGGGGAAGTAGGTAGAGGGAGCTCATATAATGGTGGGGGGATTAAAGGGTGGGAAAACGATCTGGGAGGGGGAGGGTAAAGAGGGGGGACAGCTACACTACAGAAAACATGTTTTATTGTTAATCATCAAATAAAAAAACAAACAACATTGATGGAGAACTGGGTACTGGCAGACAGCTGCCAGTACTTAATATGGCGGCAATTAGTTAGAAGGGGGAGGGTTAGAGAGCTCTTTGGGAGGGATCAGGGAAGTGGGAAGGTAAGGGGGTAAGCCTACACTAAGGAAAATAATAATAGTACAAAAATAAAAAAAAGGTATAAAACTGCATACTGGAAGATTGTCTGCCAGTACTTAAGATGGGAGTGACCATTGGGGGGCGGGGGAGGGATCAGGGGGTGAGAAGTGTCAGGTGAAAGACTAACCTCTTCACTAAAGCGAAAATTAACCTTACAAGCTACATAATTAACCCCTTCACTGTTGTGAATAATAAAAGTGTGGTGCGCAGCTGCAATTAGCGGCCTTCTAATTACCAAAAAGCAATGGCAAACCCACATATGTCTGCTATTTCTGAATAAAGGGGATCCCATAGAAGCTTTTATAATAATTTATGCCATGATTGCACAAGCAGTGTAAGTATGTAAATAATTTTTGTGAGAAACCCAAAGTGTGTGAAAATGTTAACTTTTGTTTTATTTGATCGCATTTGGCGGTGAAATGGTGGCATGAAACATAACATAAATGGTCCTAGATCAATACTTTGGGTTGTCTACTAAAAAAAGTAATAGTTTTGATAGGTATATATATATATATATATATATATATATATATATATATATATATATATATATTTAAAAGGCTCTATTTCTGTTTAAATGTAGTGATGGCAAAAATGTCTTAGGGGCCTTAATGCCTTAAAAGCTGAATTATTAAGTGGCGGGCGGACATGATTCGCCGCTCAACATTGCTAATTGCAGACATTTCTGGGGAAATGCTTGTGCAATGCCGCCCCCTGCACATTCGCGGCCAATCGGCCACAAGCAGGGGGTGTCAATCATTCCGATTGTATCTGATTGGGATGATTGCTATCCGCAACCTCAGAGGTGGCAGATGAGTTAAGAAGCAGCGGTCTTATGGCCGATGATTCAGATAGAGCCTACAATTTTAAGCAACTTTCTAATTTACTCCTATTATTAATTTTTCTTCCTTATCTTGGTATCTTTGTTTGAAAAGCAGTAATGTATGCTTAAGAGCCAGACTATTTTTGGTTCAGAACCTGAGTTGCACTTGCTTATTGGTGGCTAAATGTAGCTACCAATCAGCAAGCGCTAGCCAGGGTTCTGAACCAAAAATGAGTCGGCTCTTTAACTTAATTCCTACTTTTTAAAATAAAGATAACAAGAGAACGATAAAATAATTGATAATAGGAGTAAATTAGAGAGTTGCTGAAAATTGCATGTTCTATCTGAATCATGAAAGAAAACATTTGGGTTTAGTGTGCCTTTAACTTAAGTTTCTGGTGGACCTGAAACTTCGGGGGTAGATTGCAGTATCCGCGACTTGTTTAATCTACCCCATAGTCTGAACTGCCCGGTTAATATGTGGTTATCAGGCTTGTATGAGTTAACCTGCGCTGCAGAGATTCCTCCACAGCTGCATAGATGAAGTCCATTGCCTATACATACAAGAATCTTTTATGTGGCAAGTGCTCTTGTTTGCCTATCTTTCCATACGGACATAATTCAGGTCTGTTACTGTGAATATATTTCTTAGTGCCATTTTTGTCTGATTTCTTTCTAGTAATATTTTTACTGAGTATTTGTAGAAAAAGTGCAGTACCACTTTTGTAAGAAAATAACAAAATTGATATACAGGTGATACCTTTAATGGCTAACTAATAGGGAATACAATTGCAAGCTTTCAGGACACTGAGGTCCCTTTGTCAGACATTTTACTGAGTATTCCCAATATTTTTTATTTATATAGCCTGTCTCCGCATTGGTCTGTCCGTAATCCAAATTATCTAAGAAACAAATGAATCTGTTATTCAAGAACAGTAGGAATTTTCAGAGAACATCATTTTTTTAAATATGTTACATTTCCTAATTGTATATAAATTGTATATATTTTAATATTAAACCAGAAGACAAATTCATAGTACATTTTAAAAAGTGCATGCTGCCAAAAACACTTATCTTTTGAGTTATGTTCTTACAAGCTTTGTCTTAATAGTCTTCAAGTCATACAAATAATATAAGTACTAAAAATAAGTGAAATGGATTATATGATTGACAGTCATAGGCGATGTTATTCATGGAAACCTGATGCATTTGCCCTTCAAAAGATGAATTTCTTGATAAATTCCCCGCTGGGCAATCTCATAACTTATTTGGCAGACACACTTAACATAACATTGCAACCCAACCTGGGCAGGCTGGGAATCACAGAATAGATAAATAATTTTTTAATAAAAGTTAAACATGATTTCAAAGACAAAAAAAAGACAAAAAAAGTGTTGTTCCTTTATGGATATTTATGTAAGATTTGTTACCCTATAATGGGCTACATTACAAGTGGTGCGCTAATGATAGCACATGCGATAACCAATTTTTGTTTTACCGCGATACCGTTAGCGCGCAACTAACGTGCATTAACCAGAAAAGGGTTAGCATACCCAACTTTTCTTGATCGCATCCTACACTTTGAATGGATTTAATGACTGCGCTAATTTGCACTAGTATGATATGTTGAAAGTTATATTATATGCTGGAGCTACAATATTTAGGGCAACTTCAAGACAATATTTCTCTCTCTCTCTCTCTCTCTCTCTCTCTCTCTCTCTCTCTCTCTCTCTCTCTGTATATATGTATATATATACAGGGAGTGCAGAATTATTAGGCAAATGAGTATTTTGACCACATCATCCTCTTTATGCATGTTGTCTTACTCCAAGCTGTATAGGCTCGAAAGCCTACTACCAATTAAGCATATTAGGTGATGTGCATCTCTGTAATGAGAAGGGGTGTGGTCTAATGACATCAACACCCTATATCAGGTGTGCATAATTATTAGGCAACTTCCTTTCCTTTGGCAAAATGGGTCAAAAGAAGGACTTGACAGGCTCAGAAAAGTCAAAAATAGTGAGATATCTTGCAGAGGGATGCAGCACTCTTAAAATTGCAAAGCTTCTGAAGCGTAATCATCGAACAATCAAGCGTTTCATTCAAAATAGTCAACAGGGTCGCAAGAAGCGTGTGGAAAAACCAAGGCGCAAAATAACTGCCCATGAACTGAGAAAAGTCAAGCGTGCAGCTGCCAAGATGCCACTTGCCACCAGTTTGGCCATATTTCAGAGCTGCAACATCACTGGAGTGCCCAAAAGCACAAGGTGTGCAATACTCAGAGACATGGCCAAGGTAAGAAAGGCTGAAAGACGACCACCACTGAACAAGACACACAAGCGGAAATGTCAAGACTGGGCCAAGAAATATCTCAAGACTGATTTTTCTAAGGTTTTATGGACTGATGAAATGAGAGTGAGTCTTGATGGGCCAGATGGATGGGCCCGTGGCTGGATTGGTAAAGGGCAGAGAGCTCCAGTCCGACTCAGACGCCAGCAAGGTGGAGGTGGAGTACTGGTTTGGGCTGGTATCATCAAAGATGAGCTTGTGGGGCCTTTTCGGGTTGAGGATGGAGTCAAGCTCAACTCCCAGTCCTACTGTCAGTTTCTGGAAGACACCTTCTTCAAGCAGTGGTACAGGAAGAAGTCTGCATCCTTCAAGAAAAACATGATTTTCATGCAGGACAATGCTCCATCACACGCGTCCAAGTACTCCACAGCGTGGTTGGCAAGAACGGGTATAAAAGAAGAAAATCTAATGACATGGCCTCCTTGTTCACCTGATCTGAACCCCATTGAGAACCTGTGGTCCATCATCAAATGTGAGATTTACAAGGAGGGAAAACAGTACACCTCTCTGAAAAGTGTCTGGGAGGCTGTAGTTGCTGCTGCACGCAATGTTGATGGTGAACAGATCAAAACACTGACAGAATCCATGGATGGCAGGCTTTTGAGTGCCCTTGCAAAGAAAGGTGGCTATATTGGTCACTGATTTGTTTTTGTTTTGTTTTTGAATGTCAGAAATGTATATTTGTGAATGTTGAGATGTTATATTGGTTTCACTGGTAAAAATAAATAATTGAAATGGGTATATATTTGTTTTTTGTTAATTTGCCTAATAATTATGCACAGTAATAGTCACCTGCACACACAGATATCCCCCTAAAATAGGTATAACTAAAAACAAACTAAAAACTACTTCCAAAACTATTCAGCTTTGATATTAATGAGTTTTTTGGGTTCATTGAGAACATGGTTGTTGTTCAATAATAAAATTAATCCTCAAAAATACAACTTGCCTAATAATTCTGCACTCCCTATATATATATATATATATATATATATATATATATAAAAAAATATTTGCTTTTGTGGGTGTATGCACTCTCACCATCTATCTTCAACTGCCAGGGTGCTCTAAATATGTCAAATAGTCTCAAAAGTAGAATAAGCACTCACTGGGCTTCAGTCATCTATGAAAAAAAGAATTTATTTGTGACGTTTTGGGACACCAAACAGTCCCTTCCTCTGACAAACAACAATAAAAAATGGCAACCTTATAAAGGCAAGTGAAACCCTCCCCTGTCTTGTGAACCAATGGATGTGATCAGTGTATGAGGACAGAAAAAACAAGTCTCCTGATATAGGATCATGATTCTATTAAGTCACGCCTGATAGGCTAGAAACTATAAGTGATTATATATACAATGAGTGTAAATAAAAGTGAGCAGAACAGTGTTAGCTATGTGTAAACATTGTGTAAATAAAATCAAAACCAACATTCTGGGTCCACAAAGAGGCAACTGTCAACTGGTAGTTTAATTAAAAATGAGCCATAAATATTGTGCAAAACCGGATAATAAGCATATATGTATAAAGATCATATTTGACCAATCAGACACGTGCACACATATCCCCTTCCTAAGCTACCTATCAACAACGGCCATACAAGAACTGGTCACTAATCCGGCCCCTTTTTTTTCAACTAGTTGTCAATCAGGCATAATGTTATATATTGTTTTGTAAGCACGCACATGAGCCAAAATAGACAACAGGCAAATAGATTAAATGCTGTATGACACCTGTGGAATCTCAAGACTTATGTGATAGGAATATCTACCTCCTTGGTGAAATATTTAGCCTGGTCAGTGATGGTGAAAAAATATTTTCACCCTTATGGCGAGGATTTGTGCTCTAAAGTATTGTTTATTGATGAGTTGTTTATGTATCGGTTTGACACGAGATGACTTAGATAGAGTTTTCAGGTGATATTCCTTTGAGGAACGTTTGGGTTATTATACATCAGGTTTATTTATTAGTTTTTAGGAGATAGCAATTTTTAGATGATAGTGTTTGGGTTGGTATTTATTTCATGTTATTTGATTTGGTTTGGTTTTTGTTTTTGGTGATTTGTTTTTTAGAATCGTTATGACACAGATCAACTATATTACCACACACTGTAGGTTATTGAATTGTTACACTTAGAGGTTGGCAATATCTCCATATTTCAAAAAGGTCAGTTTGTGTGTCTATTAGAGCACCTGACATACCTGTGGATACGACACATCATGTTTGTTTATGTATTATTATTCTTTCTGATTAGGCAAATGACTTGGCAACTTGTTTTGCTCTGATACGCTGCTGCTGATGTGCTGCATTTGGATGGTGGCTACGTCTGCGGCAAGAGGTTTCAGATTTGAGATGAGGTGGGCTGAGCCTGGTGTGTTTGCTGGGCATGATTGACTTTACATGGGATAGTTTTTTCATGTGTTGACACTGGATAACATTAGTGCCGTGCTTTAGACTTCCGCCGTATTTTATTCTATCTGACAGATGGGAGGAGACTTCGTTCCGGTGCCACGTTTTTTTTTAGACTCTTTTAGATTTGATTGGTACATTTGGGGTATGTGGTCCACCACCACTACCCCATTGGATAATGAAGCCTGTCATTGGGTGCCGATATTGCGGCGTCTCTATTGGTTAGTTGGTGCCGACATCCAGCCTATCAGCCACATAGGTGGGTGTGACAAGCGTGTGCCACGATAGGTGATTCAGGGGGGGTGTGGCTCAATCGTGTTATCCCATTGGTTGTTGACGCCGTTGTAAACACATATGGTTTATTTATTTGTTCACACATATGGTTTGGTCTATTTAGTTACGGAATATCGATCTGCATTGCACAAACTACATAGTATTCCATACAGCATTTAATCTATTTGCCTGTTGTCTATTTTGGCTCATGTGCGTGCTTACAAAACAATATATAACATTAAGCCTGATTGACAACTAGTTGAAAAAAAAGGGGCCGGATTAGTGACCAGTTCTTGTATGGCCGTTGTTGATAGGTGGCTTAGGAAGGGGATTTGTGTGCACATGTCTGATTGGTTAAATATGATCTTTATACATATATGTTTATTATCCGGTTTTGCACAATATTTATGGCTCATTTTTAATTAAACTACCAGTTGACAGTTGCCTCTTTGTGGACCCAGAATGTTGGTTTTGATTTTATTTACACAAAGTTTACACATAGCTAACACTGTTCTGCTCACTTTTATTTACACTCATTGTATATATAATCACTTACGGTTTCTAGCCTATCAGGCGTGACTTAATAGAATCATGATCAGGAGACTTGTTTCTTCTGCAAAGAAGAAGCAAAAGTTCAAAGGGTATATGCACTCTCACCCCCGTCCTACAACTACCAGGGTGCTCTTAAGGAGTATACAACAAGAGAACAAAGTGAAGCACTCACTGGACTTCGGATATCTGTGTAAAAGAATTTTATTTGTGACCTTTCAGGACCTCAAAAATCAATTCTTCTGACAACCCAAAAGTGCAAATAAACAAACTTATAAAGGCCTGTAGGCCTCTCCCTTACTCTGGTCACCACTGGACCATGTGCAAACATCAGGGGGGTATTCTATATAGGTAGCCCAATTGTGAATCGACTACAATTTTATTAAACCCACCAAATAAAACAAACTGACATATGCGTTGATAAAAATAAAATAAAATAAAGTGTTTGTCTAAACGAACAATGTGCATCTATATCAGACAAGTGATACGTGATCCCACTTTCATCACGCTCACCCAAACAGTAGGTACCCATGGGCTATATATAAATGGAACAATCCGCGTTCCAAGTAATACTATTGGCTGATTCAACCGGCACCTCCATCATGTGTAGTCTTAGCAACCAAAGTAAACAATCAAAGCAAACCATCCGGAAGTCACTCATATTCCTTATCTATCCCTATAGCGACCATACACGTCACTCCTACGGGCATTAGTCCCTTATAGTGGCTAATATAGCTAACATCACCTGCCCGAGAGAGACTCATGACCCCGCATTTAGGTTACACAGAAAGGCGCAACCTGCATGAACGCCCGGTATACAGATCAGCTATCATATTGTGACTCAAGGAGAATAAAAACAACAACAGAACCACTAACGCACATGCCTCTCTGAAACACCTCCCATACAACCTGATAGGCACACCTCCATTCCTATAGGCTAGGAGCATTAGTGTAGTAACCCTTCAGTATAGAATAGTAACCTACTCACAAAGGCAACTCAAATCAGCAATCATCCTGATTGTGTCGGTGCAGGACAGATCTTCATAGGAAAACCTTGCCCAAGCAATATTCCGCATCATTAAACTAGCCCCCAGATGGGAATCAAAACTCTAATATCTACCAATGAACCGCTAACAACATTTTCCTAGTCTGTAAGCCAGGCTCGAATGTACCACCAACCACTTTGTCATAGTCATGAAAACGACAAACAAGGTTGCAACAGCTAGAAGGGTGTTCACCCCTCCTATGTCACCTAGTAGAGGGCACAGGGTCACAACCCCTCCCAAATAGAATGGGAGTGTGAGCCACGAGTCTAACTTACTGTGTGAGCACTACATCCCATCTAAGGGAATCTCATCTAGCATGAAAAACACGGATCCAATACCCAAACTGAAAGGACTAAAAGGAAACCAACATATACAACCGATCTACTCCAATATTACGCCACATACCTTCCAATCATGCACAAAGGAGAAAGAACAACAACTCAGAGGGCATAGGACTGCCCCTGCCTCCCCTAAAAGGAGTGGTAGAAGCTCAAAATTAGCATACTCATCACCAAGAAAAATGTTGAAATATAAAAATATATAAAAATATGCACCCTCCATTCTGCTGCACAATATATAAGAGGTTGAACTAGTCGAATAACAGATCTGTAAACACGTGCAATCAAACAGTAGGTCAACCATATATAGAGATGTAACAATTGTATGTAAAAAAACTGTGACAAAAGTACATAAAAAATGTGACAAATATTTATCTAAAAATTATATAGTAAACCATGGTAAAAATACCCAAATAAACAAAATGATGCTCAATAAACAGCTTATTAAAGATAATAGATATGTGCCATGGACCAAACCTGGTTTGCAATCTAACACCCCTGTATATCAGCGGGGACTCAACTCCTATCTGATATGAGAATGAAGATGTGGGACCACAATCACCATGTGTGTGAAAAAATTGTGAGTGTGGTGAAGACAAAACATTTAAACAAAAATATAATAAAACCAAAAAAACAGACTCATGTTAAAAACAAATATCCTACTTGCATTATTATATCAACACTGGGTTCCACGATCTATGGATCCTACAGTTTTATAACAAAAAGATAATGAATATCTAATTAATATTGGTAGACTAACCAAATAGGTCACTATATAATGTAATGTGATCGTGTACTCTCATACTTGAATGTGATCAAAGACTCTCACTAGGCGTCCTTGGTTGCCACTCCAAGAGATGAGTGGCCATCACAGGAACTCCTGCCAAACAGTTTGGATATTAAGACCCCTGGGTGCCAGAGTTCCCAGTTCATGTATCCATCTGGCTTCTTTCTGTAACAGGATCTTAGCTCTATTGCCCCCTCTGCTTGGTACCGGCACATGATCGATTATACGGAATCTCAAGTCCGTAACCGTTTGTCCTTTCTCCAAGAAATGTCGAGCTACCGGTTGATCTGACTTTCCGTTCTTCAGGGCTGTCCTTATACTTGACAGGTGGTTAGCCATACGGATCCGGGCATCATCAATGGTTTTCCCAGTATAGAATAGCTCACAAGGCTACTTGAGGAGCTAGATAATGTAAGTTGTCATGCATGTGAGGAAGAAATTGATCTTATATTTCTTTTTTTTCTCATGGTGCTGAAACATACTCCCAGTATGCATGCTATTGCAGGTCACACAACTCATGCATTTAAAGAAATCACTTTTTCTTCAGCCACATCTGTTTATCAGTTGGTGTTGTTAAGTCTGCCTTCATCAGGAGATCCTTCAAGCTTTTGCCTCTCCTATATGCCAGCCGGGGTGCCCCCCATTTTGTAAATGGCAATGAGGGATCGGACTGGATCAACTTCCATTCCTCTTTAATGGCTTTGTGATTTGGTGCTGGTCCGGAGTGTAAGTAGTTACAAATGTGAGTTGGGGAATGATATCCCATATATCCTTCTCACCTCCATTATCTGCCTCAATTGCCTAATTACACATGTTTTTTTAGATGTTTCCTTTTATACCCACATTGTGCGAATCTTTCCACCATTTCAATTAACTGGACTTTACACAGTGCAGGGTCTGTGTTATTGTGTATCACTCTTTGGAACTGTGCCTTAGGTGTGTTCCGAATCAGGGCTGGTTGGTGATAATTGCTTGCATGAAGAGTAGAATTCCGGTCTGTACTCTTCCTAAAGAGAGTGGGGCCAAGTGTCCCATTGGATTTAAATATTCTCACATCCAAATAGGCGACAGAATTCATATCTGCCACATACTGGAATCTGATGGTGCTCTCAACTGAGTTTAATGTGTCAATCCAACTCTCCAGTGAATTTACATCACCTTGCAAAATCAAAAAGAGATCGTCTATATATCTGTGATAGAACATAATAGACAATGTCTCATACACCTTCATGTGCAAGGTCTCATACTCAGCCATGTAGAGATTTGCCAGTGATGGGGCCACATTGGACTCCATATCTATTCCTGCTGTTTGAAGATAAAACTTATTCTCAAAACGGAAAAAAATATTTTGTAGACAGATTGTCAATAGTTCTATCAAGACATCTTCAGGTGGGCCATTATATGGCATCCGTCTCAAGCAGTTGGTGACTGCTGAAATACCTGCTGTGTGGGAAATCACTGTTTAAAGGCTTGAGACGTCCATAGTGACCAGTATGTCAGACTCACTGATGTCAACCAGACGGACAATGTGTTGGATGAAAGTAGACAAATCCTGTACATAAGACCTCATGTGTTTTATCATGGGCTGCAAAAAGTGATCTATGAATTCAGCCAAGGGTTGTAGAAGTGATCCTGCCAGAAAATCTCTTTTTTGCAATCTCCCACATCCATCACCACTACACCTCTACCTTTATCCGCAGGATGTATCACTATCATAGCATCTTCACTGAGCAACCTCAGCACTCTCCTCTCGGACCTTGATAAGGTGATGGAAGGATTATTAGAGGTGGGGTCAAATGTCCCTGCTTTTCTAAATCTTGACACATCATCCAATTCACTTCTGAAAAATTATTTTAAATGTAATGACCTTCCAAATTTTTGTATGTCGATAAACGAGTTAAAAGGACTCATCTTTGTAGTTGTTACAAATGACAGTCCTTTGTTAAGTAGTGACTTTTCTGCTTCATACAATGGTCTCGTACTGATGTTGAAAACATTATTCTATATCTTCTCTGGACTGGGGGGCGGCGGGACATGCCCCCCCTCCCACCTCGTGTGTGGCCGGGTCCTTGTCCTAAAAAAACAATTGGATGTTGAATATGGGACAAGTGGTGGTCGTGAAAAACCCTCTACTTGGATATTGTCCCATTGTGGTGGATTGCTTGTTCCTCTCGATCTAGTTGTAATACCCCTAGCTGGTATCCACTGTATTGATGGCTTTCTTAGTGTACCTTCTCTCCCTTCTAGGTCTAAGGTTCCTCCTCTCCTCTGGTGCTAGCATCAAGCGGTACACACTCTTGTGTGTATAATCCTATCCCACCGTTTGAAGTTTCTGATTTTTAAAGGAAATTAACTCCTGTTTGTATGCTTTAACTTGTTTTGCCAATTTATACAGCCAGTCGCATGAATTATCTGACCTCAACTTGTTAAGTTGTTCACTCTTAAAGGTTTGGATCTCTGTTTTAACTTCCTGAAGTAATCTTCCAGCTTCCCGTATCACTAGCAACATTAGATCCACTCTGGCCACTGGGGGTGTTACCCTGAAAGATAAGGATGATGACATCATTATTTTTACTGACAAAGATGAGGATTGGATTAGATTTGGCTCAGTTGAGGAACAACAGGTGGAGGAATCTAACCAATCCCTATATAACTCATGGGCTAAGCTTAAACAATGTGAGATTGATCTGAACCTTCATGATACCTATTTATCAGAGTACCATAAGAAAAGAATGCTGCCAAGAGGTTTCTGAGTTAGAAATGTTCTCACAATTGGAAGGTCAAATATAGAGTTTTGCACGAATTGGTGCAAATTTTTGAACAAATTAATTCGATCTAATGTTGCTAGTGATACGGGAAGCTGTAAGATTACTTCAGGAAGTTAAAACAGAGATCCAAACCTTTGAGAGTGAACAACTTAACAAGTTAAGGTCAGATAATTTATGCTGGATAAATTGACCAAACAAGATAAAGCATACAAACAGGAGTTAATTTCCTTTAAAAATCAGAAACTTCAAACGGTAGGATTGGATTATACACACAAGAGTGCTAACACCAGAGGAGAGGAGGAACCTTAGATCTAGAAGGGATAGAAGGTACACTAAGAAAGCCATCAATACAGTGGATACCAGCTCGGGTGATAGTTCTGGCCCAGAGGGGTCTACGGACCCTGAAGTTCCCCCATTTAGGGGTATTACAACTAGATCGAGAGGAACAAGCAATACACCACAATGGGACAACACCCAAGTAGAGGGTTTTGCACGACCACCACTTGTCCCATATTCAACATCCAATCCTTTTTTAGGACAAGGACCCGGCCGCACACGAGGCAGGAGGGGGGCATTTCCTGCTGCCCCCCAGTCCTGAGAAGATAGAGAATAATGTTTTTAACATCAGTATGAGACCATTGAATGAAGCAGAAACGTCACTACTTAATAAAGGACTGTCATTTGTACCAACTACGAAGATGAGTCCTTTTAACTCATTTATCGACATACAAAAATTTGGAAGGTCATTACGTTTAAAATAATTTTTCAGAAGTGAATTGGATGATGTGTCAAGATTTAGAACAGCAGGGACATTTGACCCCACCTCTAATAATCCTTCAATCACCTCTTAAACAGATTATTTGACACGACTAACCCAAGAGCCTTTAACCGTCAGAAGACGGAATGACAATTTATCAAAAGAAGAGAGGCGAGCACTGAGGTCGCTCAGTGAAGATGCTACGACAGTGATACGTCCTGCGGATAAAGGTGGAGGTGTAGTGGTGATGGATGTGTGAGATTACAAAAAAGAGATTTTCCGGCAGATGTCTGATAACACAACCTATATAGTCTTGCAAAATGACCCCACCTTTACTTTAAAACATGAAATTGATAACAGAATACTTGAATGGAAGGAGGCTGAAGTTATCTCTGAGCAAGAAGCACGCTTCCTACAAAGGGATTTCCCAGTAACACCGATATTGTACACATTGCCAAAAATTCATAAAGATATGAAATGCCCACCTGGAAGACGGATTGTTTCAGCCAGAGGATCACTTCTACAACCATTGGCTGAATTCATAGATCACTTTTTGCAGCCCATGGTCAAACACATGAGGTCTTATGTACAAGATTTGTCTACTTTCATCAATTGAAATGGATGAAAGATTCACACAACGTGGGTATAAAAGAAAACATTTAAAAAACATGTGTAATTAGACAATTGAGGCAGATACTGGAGGTGAGAAGGATATACGTGATATCATTCCCCAACTCACATTTGTAACTACTTACACTCTGGACCAGCACCAAATCATGAAAGCCATTAAAGAGGAATGGAAGTTGATCCAGTCCGATCCCTCATTGACATTTACAAAATGGGGGGCACCCCGGCTGGCATACAGGAGAGGCAAAAGCTTGAAGGATCTCCTGATGAAGACAGACTTAACAACATCAACTGATAAACAGATGTGGCTAAAGAAAAAAGCAGTTGCTTTAAATGCATGTGTTGTGTGACCTGCAATAGCATTCATACTGGGAGTACGTTTCAGCACCCTGAGAAAAAGAAAAAATATAAGATCAATTTCTACCTCACATGCACGACAACTTACATTATCTATCTCCTCAATTGCCCTTGTGGGCTATTCTATACTGGGAAAACCATTGATGATGCCCGGATCCGTATGGCTAACCACCGGTCAAGTATAAGGACGGCCTTGAAGAGCGGAAAGTCGGATCAACCGATAGCCTGACACTTCTTGGAGAGAGGACACATGGTTACGGACTTGAGATTCCGTATAATCGATTATGTGCCGGTACCAAGCAGAGGGGGCAATAGAGCTAAGATCCTGTTACAAAAAGAAGCCAGATGGATACATGAACTGGAAACTCTGGCACCCAGGGGTCTTAATGTCCAAACTGGTTGGCAGGCGTTCCTGTGATGGGCACTCATCTCTTGGAGTGGCAACCAAGGACGCCTAGTGAGAGTCTTTGATCACATTCAAGTATGAGAGTACACGATCACATTACATTACATAGTGGCCTATTTGGTTAGTCTACCAATATTAATGTGATATTCATCATGTTGGTTATTGTATTATTCATCTTTTTGTCATAACACTGTAGGATCCATAGATTGTGGAACCCAGTGTTGATAAAATGTTGCAAGTAGGATATTTGTTTTTAACATGAGCCTGTTTTTTTTGGTTTTATTATATTTTTGTTTAAATGTTTTGTCTTCACCACACTCACACTTTTTTTTACACACATGGTGATCGTGGTCCCACATCTCCGTTCTCATATCAGATAGGAGTTGAGTTCCCAGTGATATACAGGGGTGTTAGATTGCACACCAGGATTGGTCCATGGCATATATCTATTATCTTTAATAAGTTGTTTATTGAGCATCATTTTGTTTATTTGGGTATTTTTACCCTGGTTTACTATATAATTTTTAGATATATATTTGTCACATTTTTTATGTACTTTTGTCACAGTTTTTTACATGCATTTGTTACATCTCAATATATGGTTGACCTATTTGATAGAGTGTTGCACATGTTTACAGATCTGTTAGTCGACTAGTTCGACCTCTTATATATTGTGCAGCAGAATGGTAGGGTGCATATTCTTATTTTTTTTATATTTCAACATTTTTCTTGGTGATGAGTATGCTAATTATGGGCTTCTGCCTCTCCTTTTAGGGGAGGCAGGGGCAGTCCTATGCCCTCTGAGTTGTTCTTGATTGTTTTTGGCTCCCTTTCTCCTTTGTGCACGATTGGAAGGTATGTGGCGTAATATTGGAGTAGATTGGTTGTGTATGTTGGTTTCCTTTTAGTCCTTTCAGCTTGGGTATTGGATCCTTGTTTTTCATGCTAGATGAGATTCCCTTAGATGGGATGTAGTGCTCACACAGTAAATTAGACTTGCGGCTCACACTCCCATTCCATTGGGGAGGGGTTGTGACCCTGCGCCCTCTACTAGGTGACATAGGTGGGGTGAACACCCTTCTAGCTGTTGCAACCTTGTTTTTATGACTGTGACAGAGTGGTTGGTTGAGTGTGTGTGATGCTAGGCACAGATTCTACATTCAAACCTGGCTTACAGACTAGGAAGATGTTGTTAGCGGTTCATTGGTAGATATTAGAGTTTTGATTCCCATCTGGGGGGCTAGTTTAATGATGTGGAATATTCTGCTCTACAAGGTTTTCCTATAAAGGTCTGTCCTGCACTGACACAATCGAGATGATTGCTGATTTGAGTTGCCTTTGTGAGTTGGGTACTATTCTACACTGAAGGGTTACTACACTAATGCTCCTAGCCTATAGGAATGGAGGTGTCCCTCTGGTGTGCCTATCAGATCGTATGGGAGGTGTTTTAGACAGGCATGTGTGTTAGTGGTTCTGTTGTTGTTTTTATTCTCCTTGAGTCACAGTGTGATAGCTGATCTGTATACCGGGTGTTCATGTAGGTAGTGTCTGTCTATGTAACCTAACAGCGGGGTCAAGAGTCCTTCTCGGGCAGGTGATGTTAGCTATTTTAGCCACTATATGTGGTTCATTGGTAGATATAAGAGTTCTGATTCCCATCTGGGGTGCTAGTTTCACAATGTGGAATATTGCGCTGGGCAAGGTTTTCCTATGAAGATCTGTGCTGCACCGACACGATCTGGATGATTGCCAATCTGAGTTGCCTTTGCGAGTTAGTTACTATTCTACACTGAAGGGTTACTACCCCATGCTCCTAGCCTATAGGAATGGAGGTGTGCCTCTGGTGTGCCTATCAGGTCGTATGGGAGGTGCTTCAGTCATGTGCGTTAGTGGTTCTTTTATTTTTATTCTCCTTGAGTCACAGTGTGTTAGCTGATCTGTTTACCAGGCGTTCATGCAGGTAGCGCCTTTCTGTGTAACCTAACAGCGGGGTTGTGAGTCCCTCTCGGGCAGGTGATGTTAGCTATATTAGCCACTATAAGGGACTAATGCCCGTAGAAGTGATGTGTATGGTTGCTATAGGGATAGATAAGGAATACGATTGACTTCCGGATGGTTCGCTTTGATTGTTTATTTTGGTTGCTAAGACTACACATGATGGAGGTGCGGTAGCTAATCAGCCAATAGTATTACTTGGAACGCGGATTGTTCCATTTATATATAGCCCACGGGTACCTACTGTTTGGGTGAGCATGATGAAAGTGGGATCACGTATCACTTGTCTGATACAGATGCACATTGTTCGTTTAGACAAACACTTTATTTTATTTTTATCAACACATATGTCAGTTTGTTTTATTTGATGGGTTTAATAAAATTGTAGTTGATTCACAATTGGGCTACCTATATGGTATAGCCCCCTGGTGTTTGCACACGTTCCCCAGGGATTGGTGACCAGAGTAAGGGAGGGGCCTACAGATCTTTTTAAGTTTGTTTATTTGCACTTTTGGGTTGTCAGAAGGGACGTTTGAGGTCCCAAAACATCACAAATAAAATTATTTTACACAGATATCCGAAGTCCAGGGAGTGCTTCACTTTGTTCTCTTGTTATATATATATATATATATATATATATATATATATATATATATATATATATATATATATATATATAATCAATTAGCCAATGTCCCAGCACTTCAACCTTGGCTGTGTATATCCCACCTGGGTGCAATCCTCAAGGAAACTTGTATAGGTGTATGTGAAGAAGGGCACTCTCAGGAATTTTTAGAAAAGACAACAAATTTATTTATTTTGTCAAATCAACAACTTGTCATAGGTAGAAAATCCAATGTCGACGTTTCGGCTCTAATGTGAGCCTTCTTCAAGACAACTTAAATCTAGAAAGGAACACAAAAAAATAAACACTAACCAAAAATGAGAAAACAGTGAAAACACACACCCAACACCATGACTACACTACATGTAATGCAATTAAATGTAATACAATTAAAATAATAAAAAGATAAACCGTAACTCAATCAATCCGAAAAGGCAATCATATCCACCCTATCATCATAAAACCATCCACAGTATAAGAGTGTGGCAAAGTCACTACTAAATTGTTTACATTTAATCAGCCAGAATGAGGCAGGTGATATAATCTGTAATACAAAAGCTATATAAAAAAATAAAAAATAAAAAAGGTATATCAAAACCAGATGTATAATTATCAAAAAGGAAAACACAGATAATACACGTTTAATTTACAGTGGAAATGATGTGACACCCTGCATCTCTAACGTGACCACAACCATCAGACCATAACAACTTGTTGTGCAAATATGTAAATAAGAGGAACAGACATCATCAGCTGGCAAAAGCCTAAAATGTAACATAATGTGTATCAAAGGTAACAAAAGTAACAAAATATTTGAAGCTGATGTAACATTAAATCACAAGGAAATGTCATACAGAGTATCCAAACAACAGACTCCCCAAAGTAAGATAACTGATTAAGAAGATGGCCCTGGCTATTATAAATCACCAGTAGCCATGAACACATGTCCATCTCTGCCACCTTATGTCCAAAAACAAAACACGCCAAACATAGATGCATCAATTATGTCCAAAAATAATAACAATAACAAATGCGCGTATTAAAGACCATAGACAATACTGGAGTAAGGCAAAATACAAGATGTAAGATAATATTACGCTAACACCCAGCTTATCAGTCGTTCTAATTACAAATTACCCGACTAGGAGACCAAGATTCAGACAACCGTATAAAAACATAATTTATGCTTACCTGATAAATTCCTTTCTCCTGTAGTGTAGTCAGTCCACGGGTCATCCATTACTTATGGAATATTTCTCTTCCTAACAGGAAACTGCAAGAGAATTACCCAGCAGAGCTTGCAATATAGCTCCTCCCCTCACCTATCATAGTCAGTCATTCGACCAAAGCAGACGAGAAAGGAGGAACCATAGGGTACAGTGGTGACTGGAGTTTAATTAAAATTTAGACCTGTCGTAAAAACAGGGCGGGCCGTGGACTGACTACACTACAGGAGAAAGGAATTTATCAGGTAAGCATAAATTATGTTTTCTCCTGTTAAGTGTAGTCAGTCCACGGGTCATCCATTACTTATGGAATACCAATACCAAAGCTAAAGTACACGGATGAAGGGAGGGACAAGGCAGGAACATTAAACAGAAGGAACCACTGCCTGAAGTACCTTTCTCCCAAAAATAGCCTCCGACGAAGCAAAAGTGTCAAATTTGTAAAATTTTGAAAAAGTTTGAAGCGAAGACCAAGTCGCAGCCTTGCAAATCTGTTCAACAGAGGCCTCATTTTTAAAGGCCTAGGTGGAAGCCACAGCTCTAGTAGAATGAGCTGTAATCCTTTCAGGAGGCTGCTGTCCAGCAGTCTCATAGGCTAAGCGTATTATGCTACGAAGCCAAAAAGAGAGAGAGGTAGCCGAAGCCTTTTGACCTCTCCTCTGTCCAGAGTAAATGACAAACAGGGAAGAAGTTTGACGAAAATCCTTAGTTGCCTGCAAATAGAATTTCAGGGCACGGACTACGTCCAGATTATGCAAAAGTCGTTCCTTCTTTGAAGAAGGGTTAGGACACAGAGATGGAACAACAATCTCTTGATTGATATTCCTGTTAGTAACTACCTTAGGTAAGAACCCAGGTTTAGTACGCAGGACTACCTTGTCTGAATGAAAAATCAGATAAGGAGAATCACAATGTAAGGCAGATAACTCAGAGACTCTTCGAGCCGAGGAAATAGCCGTCAAAAACAGAACTTTCCAAGATAACAACTTGATATCAATGGAATGAAGGGGTTCAAATGGAATGCCTTGAAGAACATTAAGAACTAAGTTTAAGCTCCATGGCGGAGCAACAGACTTAAACACAGGCTTAATCCTAGTTAAAGCCTGACAGAAAGCCTGAACGTCTGGAACTTCAGCCAGACGTTTGTGTAGAAGAATAGACAGAGCAGAAATCTGTCCCTTTAACGAACTAGTAGATAAGCCCTTTTCTAAACCCTCTTGTAGAAAGGACAATATCCTAGGAATCCTAACCTTACTCCATGAGTAACTCTTGGATTCGCACCAACGTAAATATGTACGCCATATTTTATGGTAAATTTTTCTGGTAACAGGCTTCCTAGCCTGTATTAAGGTATCAATAACCGCCTCCGAGAAACCACGCTTTGATAGAGTCAAGCGTTCAATCTCCATGCAGTCAGCCTCAGAGAAATTAGATTTGGATGTTTGAAAGGACCCTGAATTAGAAGGTCCTGTCTCAGAGGCAGAGACCACGGTGGACAGGACGACATGTCCACTAGGTCTGCATACCAGGTCCTGCGTGGCCACGCAGGCGCTATCAGAATCACCGAAGCTCTCTCCTGTTTGATCTTGGCAATCAAACGAGGAAGCATTGGGAATGGTGGAAACACATAAGCCATGTTGAAGACCCAAGGGGCTGTCAGAGCATCTATCAGCACCGCTCCCGGGTCCCTGGACCTGGATCCGTAACAAGGAAGCTTGGCGTTCTGACGAGACGCCATGAGATCCAGATCTGGTTTGCCCCAACGACGAATCAGTTGAGCAAAGACCTCCGGATGGAGCTCCCACTCTCCCGGATGAAAAGTCTGGCGACTTCACGCCTGGGATGTAGATCGCTGACAGGTGGCAAGAGTGAGACTCTGCCCAGCGAATTATCTTTGAGACTTCCAACATCGATAGGGAACTTCTGGTTCCCCCTTGATGGTTGATGTAAGCCACAGTCGTGATGTTGTCCGACTGAAATCTGATGAACCTCAGAGTTGCTAACTGAGGCCAAGCTAGGAGAGCATTGAATATTGCTCTTAACTCCAGAATATTTATTGGGAGGAGTTTCTCCTCCTGAGTCCATAATCCCTGAGCTTTCAGGGAATTCCAGACTGCTCCCCAGCCTAGAAGGCTGGCGTCTGTTGTTACAATCGTCCAATCTGGCCTGCGAAAGGTCATCCCCTTGGACAGATGTGGCCGAGAGAGCCACCATAGAAGAGAATCTCTGGTCCTTTGATCCAGATTTAGTAGGGGGGACAAATCTGAGTAATCCCCGTTCCACTGACTTAGCATGCACAATTGCAGCGGTCTGAGATGCAGGCGCGCAAATGGTACTATGTCCATTGCCGCTACCATTAAGCCGATTACTTCCATGCACTGAGCTACTGACGGGTGTGGAATGGAGTGAAGGACACGGCAAGCATTTAGAAGTTTTAATAACCTGGCCTCTGTCAGGAAAATTTTCATCTCTACAGAATCTATAAGAGTCCCTAGAAAGGGAACTCTTGTAAGTGGTAATAGAGAACTCTTTTCCACGTTCACCTTCCACCCATGCGACCTCAGAAATGCCAGAACTATCTCTGTATGAGACTTGGCAGTTTGAAAACTTGACGCTTGTATCAGAATGTCGTCTAGGTACGGAGTCACCACTATGCCTCGCGGTCTTAGTACCGCCAGAAGTGATCCTAGAATTTTTGTAAAGATTCTTGGGGCTGTAGCTAATCCGAAGGGAAGAGCTACAAACTGGTAATGCCTGTCTAGGAAGGCAAATCTCAGATACCGGTAATGGTCCTTGTGAATCGGTATGTGAAGGTAAGCATCCTTTAAGTCCACCGTGGTCATGTACTGACCCTCTTGGATCATGGGAAGGATGGTTCGAATAGTTTCCATTTTGAATGATGGAACTCTTAGAAATTTGTTTAGGATTTTTAAGTCCAAGATTGGTCTGAAGGTTCCCTCTTTTTTGGGAACCACAAATAGATTTGAATAGAATCCCTGCCCGTGTTCCGTCCACGGAACTGGGTGGATTACCCCCATTAGTAAGAGGTCTTGTACACAGCGTAGAAACGCCTCTTTCTTTGTTTGGTTTGCTGATAACCTAGAAAGATGAAATCTCCCCCGTGGAGGAGGAGTTTTGAAGTCCAGGAGATATCCCTGAGATATGATCTCCAACGCCCAGGGATCCTGGACATCTCTTGCCCAAGCCTGGGCGAAGAGAGAAAGTCTGCCCCCCACTAGATCCGTTTCCGGATAGGGGGCCCTCTCTTCATGCTGTCTTGGGGGCAGCAGCAGGTTTCTTGGCCTGCTTGCCCCTGTTCCAGGACTGGTTAACTTTCCAGCCCTGCCTGTAACGAGCAACAGCTCCTTCCTGTTTTGGAGCGGAGGAAGTTGATGCTGCTCCTGCCTTGAAGTTACGAAAGGCACGAAAATTAGACTGTTTGGCCTTTGATTTGGCCCTGTCCTGAGGTAGAGCATGGCCCTTACCTCCCGTAATGTCAGCAATAATTTCTTTCAAGCCGGGCCCGAATAAGGTCTGCCCTTTGAAAGGAATATTAAGCAATTTGGATTTAGAAGTCACGTCAGCTGACCAGGATTTAAGCAACAGCGCTCTGCGCGCTTGAATGGCGAATCCGGAGTTCTTAGCCGTAAGTTTGGTTAAGTGTACGACGGCATCAGAAACAAATGAGTTAGCTAGCTTAAGGGTTTTAAGCTTGTTCATAATTTCATCCAATGGAGCTGTGCGAATGGTCTCTTCCAGAGACTCAAACCAGAATGCCGCCGCAGCAGTAACAGGCGCAATGCATGCAAGGGGTTGTAATATAAAACCTTGTTGAACAAACATTTTCTTAAGGTAACCCTCTAACTTTTTATCCATTGGATCTGAAAAAGCACAGCTATCCTCCACCGGGATAGTGGTGCGCTTAGCCAAAGTAGAAACTGCTCCCTCCACCTTAGGGATCGTCTGCCATAAGTCCCGTGTGGTGGCGTCTATAGGAAACATTTTTCTAAATATAGGAGGTGGTGAAAAGGGCACACCGGGTCTATCCCACCCCTTGTTAACAATTTCTGTAAGCCTTTTAGGTATAGGAAAAGCGTCAGTACACACCGGTACTGCAAAATATTTATCCAGCCTACATACTTTCTCTGGAATTGCAACTGTGTTACAATCATTCAGAGCCGCTAATACCTCCCCTAGCAATACGCGGAGGTTCTCAAGCTTAAATTTAAAATTTGAAATTTCTGAATCCAGTTTACCCGGATCAGACCCGTCACCCACAGAATGAAGCTCTCCGTCCTCATGTTCTGCAAATTGTGACGCAGTATCAGACATGGCTCTACCATTATCAGCGCGCTCTGTTCTAACTCCAGAGTGATCGCGCTTACCTCTTAATTCTGGCAATTTAGACAGTACTTCTGTCATAACAGTAGCCATGTCTTGCAAAGTGATTTGTAAGGGCCGCCCTGATGTACTTGGCGCCACAATATCACGCACCTCCTGAGCGGGAGGTGAAGGTACTGACACGTGAGGAGAGTTAGTCGGCATAACTTCCCCCTCGTTGTCTGGTGATAATTTCTTAACATATAAAGTTTGACTTTTATTTAAAGTGACATCTATACATTGAGTGCACAAATTTCTATTGGGCTCCACATTGGCCTTTAAACATAGTGAACAAAGAGATTCATCTGAGTCAGACATGTTTAAACAAACTAGCAATGAGACTAGCAAACTTGGAAATACTTTTCAAAATTAATTTACAAGCAATATAAAAAACGTTACTGTGCCTTTAAGAAGCACAGAAAAACTAACACAGTTGAAATAACAATGATCAAAAATAGTTATAGCAACCAAATTTTCACAGTAAATGTATTAAGTTAGCAAAGGATTGCACCCACCAGCAAATGGATGATTAACCCCTTAGTACCCAAAAACGGATAACAATTATATAATTAACGTTTTTCTCACAGTCAAACACACTGTCACAGGACTACTGTGACTGATTACCTCCCTCAAAATGGATTTTGAAGACCCCTGAGCTCTCTAGAGACGATCTGGATCATGGAGGATGAAGTAGACAGATTGTGACTGAATTTTTACTGTGTAAAAAAGCGCTAAAATAGGCCCCTCCCACTCATATTACAACAGTGGGGAAGCTCAGAAACTGTTTCTATGCAGAAAACAAAAATGGCCATGTGGTAAAAATCATGCCCTAATAAGTTTTATCACCAAGTACCTCACAAAAACGATTAACAAGCCAGTAAAACGTTTTAAACATACATTTAAAAGTTATGTATTATTATTTACAAGCCTGCTACCAGTCGCTTTTACTGCAGTTAAGGCTCATACATTATTTCAGTATTTACAGTATTTTCAGAGTCAATTCCATTCCTTAGAAAATACATTCAGTGCACACACACACACACACACACATCAGCCTGATACCAGTCGCTATCGCTGCATTTAAGGCTGAACTTACTTTGCAATGGTATCAGCAGTATTTTCTCAGTCAATTCCATTCCTCAGAAAATAAATTACTGCGCATACCTCATTTTGTTGCAGGGGAGCCCTGCATGCTATTCCCCTTCTCTGAAAGTACCTCACGCCTCAGATGAGAAACAGCCAGTGGATCTTAGTTACGTCTGCTAAGACCATAGAAAGAAACCCAGGCAGATTCTTCTTCTAATGCTGCCTGAGAATAAACAGAACACTCCGGTGCCATTTAAAAATAACAAACTTTTGATTGTAGAAATAAACTAAGTTAAAAAAAACACCACAGATCTCTCACAGCTTCCTACTAGTTAGGCTGCAAGAGAATGACTGACTATGATAGGTGAGGGGAGGAGCTATATAGCAAGCTCTGCTGGGTAATTCTCTTGCAGTTTCCTGTTAGGAAGAGAAATATTCCATAAGTAATGGATGACCCGTGGACTGACTACACTTAACAGGAGAAATCAGGCACACTTAGTTCAAAGGCACACCGATTCAAAGATGGAGCTGAGCAACCGTATTTCTTTAATTGCAAAAAGAAAAAAACTGAATATGTTACTTCACATATAATTCATACGGAAAACCGATCATTATATACTAAAGACACTCAAAAAATAAATAAAAATAAAGTACAGAATAAAATAAACACCGGAACCATATAAAGTCAACAATTATTACCTTTAGTTTTCATCATAGCCATGCTCCCAAACAAGAGAAAAAAAGCTCATAATGTGTGTCCTCCATTGCACGCTTATAAGTCGACACCAGCGTGTCAATTAGTCAAAAATTCAGCTGAACATAATAATAATGCAGTCAGAACAGCTGATTACAAGCGCAAATTCTAACTTGTTACGGTCTAGCCCACGGGCACAAAGGAATCACAAAACACTCCTCCAATGTGAATCAATCGCCCAGAGCAGGGAGCTAATCATACATACCACACCGATCTGCCAACACTTATCAAACATGCCTAACGATAAAAAACTCAGGTTACATGGTAGTGAACGTACCACTCAAAACAAAAACGTTGCCATATTAACTATTTATAGTGCGGTAAGTCAGACCCACATTAGGTAGCCTTATCATGCACATATATCCGATCAGAAGCATAGTACTACTACGTTGGAGCGGTAATGAACCCTAAACTCACATGAAATAAACAATAAGAAAATATTGTTAGATGTTTACCCAACTGCACTTTGGAAAACGTAAAAAGTCGAAACAAAAGACAAAAAAACAAAAAACAAACAACCAACAACAAAAAACAAAAACAAAACACGAAAAAACAAAAACTATAACAAAAACAAAAAATGAGATAAACGGCAAGTGCCCAAATAATTAAGGAAAACAGTTACCATTAAAAGAATACTGGCAATAACACTAACCATAATAGTAGGTGCGGGTGGTATTCAATAAAACAAGGAAAATTAACAGAAAACATATTTATATAAAAACATTTTAAAAAAAGAACATTTTCTTCTATGTGAAGAACATTGAAATGTAAAGTATTCTTAACTCCCTTCGGGTTTAGCGCAGTTGGTGTAATGCAGTGTTGGGTTAGCACACAAGCAATGACTTATTTTTTAGAGTTACTTACTTCGTGCCCCATTGAAGTCTATTGGTTAACATAGTCACAGTATTGAAAGTTCTGAAGTTTTACTCTCGCTCTTTTTAATTTTAACTTGTAATATGCATGATAACCTGACCATGTTAAAATGATTCTTTGAGCGCAGTTGGCTCTAGAGCAAAAAACATTTTTTAGCACTCCACTTGTATTCTTGTCCAACAAATATATAACTGACACCCCAGCAAGTTGGTTTTCGAGTAGTGTGATTGCCATCAGATCTGCACTAGACGGAAATCAGATCAGCCAGTGGTGAGACATTTTCTTGAAAAGAACAATACAGTGAAAGGTCTCAAATTCTTATAGATCATATCCCCCTTCTAAGAAGAGCTGGGAACATAAGACGATTACAACTTGACTCTATATGGATCTTCACTCTCGACACTGTGCACCCTAAAGGCTTGAATGTCAGCATTGACTGGCATTGCTATATATAACAGTGATCATGAATTCATTTGTGGAGGGAGTTCCCATTAAGGTGTGCTGTAATATGCATCTAAGTGTTTATCTATGTTTTAACTTCTTATTTTTATTACAGGGATAAAAGTTGCAATGATGATGCATTTGAAATAACTCATAAAGCTATGTCCGTTTATTGGGATATGATACTGAACCCTATATAATTTGTTTATAAACATATGGTTTACAATATGTTTTATTACAAATTTGCTGATTTTAAGATTTCTTATGTCTCTTCAAATATATTTTATGTGCCTTTAAGATTTTGTATGTCCCTTTAAGAATAATATTTGTTTTCATGTCCCTTTAATAATTCTTTCATGTTTCTTTATATGTTTATTGTCACTTTAATTTTATATGTCTTTCATTCACAAAATTATGTCCTCTAGTTACACCCCTAGGGACCATGCTATTTCTCTTGACAGTATGAATTCACTTAGTGCATTTACTTTAGACATCAACTATTGTAAATATAGTGACCTAGATTGTCACAAACTTAATTTGGTAAGTGATATAGTTCAGACTTTGTACTAGATGTTATTTGTACATAGTTACACTGTACATGGAATATACAATATACTCCTAGATCACTGGGATATTCATTTAAAGACTTATGCACTGCTGAGCATTTCTATCAAATGTATTTATTATGCCTATATGTGAATTATTACATGGAAGGGTTAATTGATTTGCATTAGTGGAAATTAGGTCTAATGATTGGTGGTGCACTTGGGGGAGGAGTTGTTACACATTATTTATTGTGTTTCACTTGTACTTATTTGTCTAAGCAACGGGTGAAAGACTGAAAACTTTCATGAATTAAAATAAACACTAAGTTAAATCTCTCTTTTTTTCTCGTTTGATCTTTCTCTCTTTCTTTCTTTCTTTCTTTCTTTCTTTCTCTCCAGCCTCTTTTAGCTCAATAATACTTTTCACAGAGAAGAACTTACCTGAAGTATATACAGTAAGTCTAATCCTGCAAAAGGTCACTCCAGCCCTGAACATGATAACCCCAGACGATCGCTTCTGCCTTCATTAGGTGCAGCTATATTCCTCTAAGCACAATGGCCATGGAGTCCACGCCTGGCTTTTCCATCACCCTTAGGGAGATTTCCCAGGATCATTTTTCAAAAACTTACAGAAAGAGAAGCCCTCTCAGAAACAAACACTAGCTAAATAACTAGTTACCTTGTTTTATGTATGTATGTGTGTGTCTATATATATATATATATATATATATATATATATATATATATATATATATATATATATATATATCTACATACATAATGCAAAAAAATCATTTCAACCTGTTGTTTTTTTATTTATAAAAGTAAAAAAAGTAAAAAAAGAAGGCTTTGTGTCAGGCACATTTCCTGAGAAAGAACAATTATATTTTCAGCTTGAGCAGAACTGTCTGATCTTCTTATCTATGTTTCGAGCAGCTGAACCTGTCAAAAATGAATTCAGGGAAAATGTGTGGATTAATGTTAAGTCCATATTCAAAGTGTGTCTCACTTCAGTGATCTGTTTTATAAAAACATTTCTTGTTTAGAACCTATAGTACCTGATGCATCAAACAAATTATTATTGTCATTTCTAGTAGCCCTGGGCATAATATCCTCTATTCTCTATGCCCAATTCAATATAATTTTCACAATTTAAATAGAAAACCACTCATGTTTGAGATTTTATTTTTTACTATAGTCTGTATTACATTAATTGTGATGTCTGCTACATAGAATATAGTTTTAAAAAGAGGTCAAGGATTAGTTCATAAAAAGCAAACACATCGAGGTTAAAGGGACATTACTGCAAAATGTATGGATTAGATAGAGCATGGAATTTAAACAACTTTCCAGTTTACCTTTACTATTAATTTTGCTTAGTTTTCTTGGTATTCTTTGTCAAAGAGTAATCCTATCTATTTTCAAATGTGTTTTGTTCTCTTAGTATCCCTTGTTGAAAAGGAATAAACACATATCCTACACTAGTGGGAGCTAGATGCTAGACTTGTGCGCAATCAAAAAATTTGGTTTGCTTTGTTTCGTTTCGGGCCCTAAAAAAATTTGGTTCGAGACATTTGTAATAATTTGGTATGTGTTGTGTGTTTGAAATTCGGATGCATTCGAAACCGTTACCAAATTATTATTATTGTCGGACCGAATCTTTATTATGGACTGAATCAAAACAAAATTATGTTGAACAGCCGCCACCCACGCCACCACTAAATAAAGCTATTAACCCCTAAATCGCAGCTCCAAAACATAGCCAACACGAACTAAACCTATTAACCTGTAAACCGCACCTTCCCCACATCGCTGACATGAACTAAACCTATTAACCCCTAAACCGCAACCCCCCATCGCCAACACTAACTAAACCTATTATCCCCTAAACCGCCATTCCAAAAATCGCCGCCACTAAACAAAGCTATTAACCCCTAAATCGTTCCCCCCCACTTCTCTAACACTACCTAAACCTATTAACCCCTATACCGCACCTCCCCCCACATTGCCAACACTTACTAAACCTATTAACCCCTAAACCGCCATTCCGAAACATCGCTGACACAAACTAAAGCTATTAACTCCTAAACCGCACCCCTCACATCGCCGACACAAACTAAACCTATTAACGCCTAAACCGAACCCCCCCACATCGCCTACAATAACTAAATCTATTAACCCCTAAACCGCAGTTCCAAAACTTTGCCGACACTAACTAAAGCTATTAACCCCTAAACCGCCGTTCACAAACATCGCCAATACTAACTAAACCTATTAACCCCTAAACCGTCGGCCCCCACATCGCAACAACCTAAATTAAACTATAGTAACCCCTAAACCAAACACCTCCTAACCCTAACCCTAAACCTAACACCCCCTAACTTTAACCAAATTAAAATATAACTAAATTAATGTTACAATTATTAACTAATAATACCTATTTAAATCTAAATACAAAGTAACTTATCTATATTAACCCCTAAACATAACACCCCCTAACTTTAAACCTAACCCTAACCCTAAACCTAACACCCCCTAACTTTAACCTAATTAAAATAAAACTAAATTAAAGTTACAATTATTAACTAAATAATACCTATTTAAATCTAAATACAAAGTAACTTACTTGTGAAATCAAACCTAAGCTAGCTGCAATATAACTATTAGTTATATTGTAGCTAGCTTAGGTTTTATTTTTATTTCACAGGTAAGTTATTTATTTTAACTAGCTAGACTAGTTAGTAAAAAATAGTTATTAACTATTTACTAACTACCTAGTAAAATTAAATACAAACTTACCTGTGAAATAAAAATAAAACCAAAGCTGCCTTACACTAAAACCTAACATTACAAAAAATAACAAACAAAATTATCCAAAACAATAAAAATTATTCCTATTCTAATACCCTTTAAAAAAAACACCCCAAAATAAAAAAAACCTAATCTATAATAAACTACCAAGGGCCCTTAAAAGGGCCTTTTGGGGGCCCTTATAAGGGCCTTTTGTAGGGCATTGCCCTAAAGTTAACAGCTCTTTTTCTACCAAACAAACACGCCCTGACAGTATACAAATACTCAATAACATGGTGTTCAACTTAAAGGGACACTGAACCCAAATTTTTTCTTTTGTGATTCAGATAGAACATGAAATTTTAAGCAACTTTCTAATTTACTCCTATTATCAAATTTCCTTCTTTCTCTTTGGATTTTTATTAAAATGCAAGAATGTAAGTTTAGATGCCGGCCCATTTTTGGTGAACAACCTGGGTTGTTCTTGCTGATTGGTGGATAAATCATCCACCAATAAAAAAGTGCTGTCCAGAGTTCTGAAACAAAAATAAAAGCTTGGATGCCTTTTTTTCAAATAAAGATAGCAAGAGAATGAAGAAAAATTGATAATAGGAGTAAATTAGAAAGTTGCTTAAAATTGCATGCTCTATCTGAATCAGAAAAGAAAAAAATTGGGTTCAGTGTCCCTTTAAACTCTCTCCTTTATAAAAACAGATACAGGATGTTAGAGATCTATTAGATGGAGTTTAATTCATCAGTTGTAATGAAAATGTACTTTTTAATATAGATATGACATTCAAATACCCCATGTTCCGCCACACACTTGAAAAGTAAATTTTTCTGTCAGCTTAAGGTTTGAACTGTTCTCCAATCAGCACTCTCCCCTTAAGGCACTTTTGTTGTAGCTAGAGCACTGATTGGAGGACAGTTCTAACCTTTAGTTCATCGAAAAAGTGACTTTTGAAGTGAGCGGCTGAGTGCAGGGTATTTGAATTTCATACCTATATTAAAACGTAAGTTATAGCTCATCTTCATTAAAAATTATGAATTAAACTCCATGTAAAATATCACTAACATTCCAAATCTGCTTTTATAAAAGGGAAAGTTTACCATCACTTTAAAGTGATATTAAAGCAATGTAATATATATGCATATATCAGCAATTAAGAACTCCATGCAAAATAAATTATTTAATAGTTGTAAAATTGCCCTTTTGTTATTGCAATAATCCAACAATTACTGCAGGTAGTACCTTTGATGTCTCTAGAAAATAACACATTTTAGTGTTAAATTACAGGAAATGTAGGCCTGAGCATTACTTTATCTATTTTTTAACCTTTTTGTTGTGGTAAAAAAGTTGGCTGATCGGAACAGCCAATAGAATGCAAGCTCAATCTGATTGGCTGATTGGATCAGCCAATCCGATTGAACTTGAATTTGATTGGCTGATTCAATCAGCCAATCAGATTTTTCTTACCTTAATTCCGATTGGCTCATAGAATCCTATCAGCCAATCGGAAATCAAGGGACTCCTTCTTGGATGACGTCCCTTAAAGGAACCTTCATTCGGCCAGTAGGCGTCGGTGAAGAAGGATGGATCCACGTCGGCTAGAAGATGCCGCTTGGATGAAGATGTCTGCTGGTCCGGATGTCCTCTTCTGCCGGATAGGATGAAGACTTCTGCCGCTCCGGATGTCCTCTTTTGGTCCATCGGTGCCAGGCTGGGTGAACACGACTCAAGGTAGGGAGATCTTCAGGGGGGTAGTGTTTATTTAAGGGGGGTTTGGGTTAGAGTAAGGGTATGTCGGTGGTGGGTTGTAATGTTGGGAAGTGGTATGGTTTTTTTTACAGGCAAAAGAGCTGTTTACTTTGGGGCATGCCCCGCAAAAAGCCCTTTTAAGGGCTAGTAAAAGAGCTGGTTACTTTTTAATTTAGAATAGGGTAGGGACCTTTATTATTTTGGGGGGCTTTGTTATTTTATTAGGGGGCTTAGAGTAGGTGTAATTGGCTTAAAATTCTTGTAATCTTTTTTTATCTTTTGTAATTTAGTGTTTGGTTTTTTTGTAATTTAGTTTAGTGTATTTAATTGCAGGTACTTGTAGTTAATTGATTTAATTTATTTATTGATAGTGTAGTGTTTAATTGTAACTTAGGTTAGGATTTATTTTACAGGTAATTTTGTAATTATTTTAACTAGGTAGCTATTAAATAGTAAATAAGTATTTATTAGCTATTGTACCTAGTTTAAATAAATACAAAGTTGCCTGTAAAATAAATATAAATCCTAAAATAGCTACATATTAGCTATATTAGGGTTTATCTTACAGGTAAGTATTTAGATTTAAATAGGAATACTTTAGTTAATAATATTTAATTTATTTCGTTAGATTAAAATTATATTTAATTTAGGGGGGGTGTTAGGGTTAGGGTTAGACTTAGCTTTAGGGGTTAATACATTTATTATAGTAGCGGCGAGGTCCGGTCGGCAGATTAGGGGTTAATACTTGAAGTTAGGTGGCGGCAATGTTAAGGAGGGCAGATTAGGGGTTAATACTATTTATTATAGGGTTTGCGAGGTGGGAGTGCGGAGGTTTAGGGGTTAATAACTTTATTAGAGTAGCGGTGAGGTCCGGTCGGCAGATTAGGGGTTAATAAGTGTAGGTAAGGTAGCGGCAACATGGGGGGGCAGATTAGAGGTTAATAAATATAATATAGGGGTCAGCGATGTTAGGGGCAGCAGATTAGGGGTACATAGCTATAATGTAGGTTGCGGCGGTGTACGGAGTGGCAGATTAGGGGTTAATGGTATAATGCAGGTGTCAGCGATAGCGGGGGCGGCAGATTAGGGGTTAATAAGTGTAAGGTTAGGGGTGGTTAGGCTTGGGGTTCATGTTAGGGTGTTAGGTACAGACTTAAAAAGTGTTTCCCCATAGGAAACAATGGGGCTGCGTTGGGAGCTGAACGCTGCTTTTTTGCAGGTGTTAGGTTTTTTTTCAGCCCAAACTGCCCCATTGTTTCCTATGGGGGAATCGTGCACAAGCATGTTTTAGCTGCTTACCGCTACTGTAAGCAACGCTGGTATTGAGGGTTGAAGTGGCGGTACATTAGGTTCAACGCACCCTTTTTGGAGCCTAACGCAGCCCCTCAGACAACTCTAAATACCAGCGTTGTCTTAAGGGTGCGTTGGGAAAAAAAGCGGCGTTAGCTACGCGGGTCTTTACCGACAAAACTCTAAATCTAGGCAATAGGGTTCTGGGGTGAGCTGAACAAAAATGACATGCTGTAATAAATAAGAGCAAGTAATGTTTCCACTTCGATGGCATGACAGACAGAATGAAAGAGTAGGGGCACTATTGATTTAACTTGAGTGGTGTTGGCTTTCAATAGCGCTAATACTTTTAATGTAGCCGTGTGTTATATTTATATTTATACTATAAAATAGTTTATTATATATTTTAGGTAAGCTCATAATTTAAGTAAATGTGTTTTTAACTTTTGGCATGTTCTTTTCTTTTTGCGAACAAAATTTTGTGTAAAACATGTTTTTAAAAGTCTATTAACCCCTTGTGTATGTGTATATATATATATATATATATATATATATATATACTGTGTATATATATATAAGAAGGCCAAAGAGAGCATTCGCCGTTTTCTATGTGTCAAAGAAATTTTATTCCATGTGAACATTTTCGGGGAGAGACCCCGTCATCAGACAAATTCAAGCAAAGCAATCCTGTCTGATGACAGGGTCACTACCCGAAAACGTTCACATGGAATAAAATTTCTTTGACACATAGAAAACGGCGAGTGCTCTCTTTGGCCTTCTTATGTACATACAGTGGGACGCACCCCGGAGCAATTTGGGTATAGAGAGTTCTGGACTTTTGCATTTACATATATATATATATATATATATATATATATATATATTTAAAAATAATTAGAATATATTACCCAACGTGAAGAACATTGAAATTTGAAATATTTAGAGTAAATATATAGTTAAAAACTTTAAATATGAATATTGCATAAATATGATTTTATATATTTTCAGCTACATAGCTGCAAAGGGCTCCAATGCACTTATTATTATTATTATCATTTATTTGTATAGCGCCGCATAATTCCGTAGTGCTGAGTAAAATGATAGGGGTATACAATGACAAAGATTTGTGATAAAATACAAAACATAACAAGACTAAACAAATCTAGCACAGGAGGAGGAGGGCCCTGCTCCGGATAGCTCACAGTCTATAGGTGCAGAGACATAAGGTTGGGGTAGCTTGTTACATCGGTTATATTTGCAGCAGTGAGTCAGGCAGTTCATGTACATGTATTAGCTTGGTTCGGATGCGGGATGGAGGAGAGATGGTAAGCTTCTCTGAATAGGTGGGTTTTCAAGGATCGTCTGAAGCTATATAAGGTTGGAGACAGTCTGATGGAGCGGGGTAGACAGTTCCAGAGGACATGAGCAGCACGTGCAAAGTCTTGGAGGCGGGAGTGGGATGTAGAGATAACAGGAGTGTAGAGACTTAGGTCAGAGGTTGATCGAAGAGGACGGGATGGGGAGTATTTCACGATGAGAGAGGAAATATAGTTGGGAGTTAGACTGTTGAGTGCTTTGTAGGTTAGGGCTAATACTTTAAATTGTATTCTGGAGTGTATGGGGAGCCAGTGTAGAGACTGGCAGAGCGGAGCAGCTGATGTAGATCGTCGACTTATGTGGATGAGTTTAGCAGAAGCATTCATAATAGATTGGAGGGAGGAGAGGCAGTGTTTTGGAAGGCCATTTAAGAGTAGATTACAATAATCAATGCGTGACAGGATGAGGGAATGAATAAGTATTTTTGTAGTTTTTTGAGTAAGGAAGGGACAAATTCTGGAAATGTGTGAATGGCAGGATTTGGTAAGCTTTTGTATATGTGGGTTGAATGTGAGTTCTGAGTCTAGTGTGACCCCAAGGCAGCGGACCTGTGGTGAGGTGTTGAGAATAGAGTCTCCAACCATCAGAGAAATGTCAGGTCTCGGATGTCTTGAAAAGGGGGGATAAGAAGCAGCTCAGTTTTGGACAGATTGAGTTGGAGGTAGTGTGAAGACATCCAAGAGAAAATTGCAGAGAGGCAGTCAGAAATCTGGTTGAGTAAAGAGGGAGAGATATCAGGAGAGGAAAGATAGATTTGGGTATCATCAGCATATAGGTGGTACTGGAATCTAAAGGAGGCTATAAGTTTTCCAAGGCAGGATGTATAAAGAGAGAAAAGCAAGGGACCCAAGACAGAGCCTTGCGGTACTCCAACTGAGAGAGGCATAGGATCACAAGATATGTTGTTAAAGGAAACTGAAAATGAGCGGTTTGAAAGATATGATGCCAACTAGGAGAGGGCTGTGTCTTGGATGCCAAATGAATGTAGTATTTTTAGGAGGAGAAAATGGTCAACTGTGTCAAAAGCTGCGGACATGTCAAGAAGAATTAGGAAGGAGTAATGGCCTTTTGCTTTAGCTGATAACAGGTCATTTGTTACTTTAGCAAGAGCGGTTTCTGTTGAGTGTTTAGGGCGGAAACCAGATTGTAGTGGATCAAGTAAGGAGTTAGTTGTGAGAAATTGAGTTAACCGATTATAGACTAGCCGTTCCAATAATTTTGAAGCAAAGGGAAGTAAGGAGACTAGTCGATAGTTAGAAGGCGTGGAGGGGTCAAGCGAGGGCTTTTTTAGGATTGGTATGATTGACGCATGCTTGAATGTGTCAGGAAATTTGCCAGCAGTGAGAGATTGGTTAAAGAGATGAGTTACGGTAGGGGTTAGTGAAGCAGAGAGAGAAGGAATAAGTCGTGAAGGAATAGGGTCAAGTGGGCAGGTTGTGAGATGAGCCATGGATAGGAGTGCAGAGACTTCTTCCTCTGTTACAGGAGAGAAATAGCATAGATTTTTGTTAATAGAAGGGGTGGGTAGGATCGCTGGGTTTGCGGGGTGCGAGGTGCAGATCTCTTTTCTAATGGTGTCAATTTTATTTTTGAAGCGATCAGCAATAATTTGAGCAGTGAGGTTGGTAGTGGGCGGGGGGGCAGGCGGACGTAGAAGGGAGTTAAAGGTTGAGTTTTCTGGGGTTGGATGCGTGAGATGACACAAGGGAGGAGAAATAGACTTGTTTGGCCAGGCTGAGCGCAGAGTTGTAGGACTTAAGGGTGAATTTATAATGTTGGAAATCAGCAAAGGTGCGTGATTTCCTCCACTGCCGTTCAGTGGCCCGTGAGCATCGCTAAAGATATCTGGTCTGTTTAGTGTGCCACTGTTGCCGTTGAGTGATTGATGTACGTTGAAGAGTGGAGGGTGCAGTTTTGTCAAGTGTTTATTTTAGTGCCGAATTATATTGTAGAGTCACAAGGTTTGGACAAGAGAGGGATGAAATGTCAGAGAGCAGAGGACTCAGTTGAGTGGAAAAGTCTGTGAGATCCAAGTCATATAAATTCCTATGAGTTAGCAGTTTTTTGGGGGCTTGCAACGATGTAGCAGGTAGAGTGAGAGAGAAAGTTAATAGATGGTGGTCAGAGAGAGGAAAGGAACTTAAGGGAGTTGGAAACAGCACAGAGATTTGTGAAGACCAGGTCTATGGAGTTGCCTTCATAGTGTGTTGGAGATGTTGTCCACTGGGACAGGCCTAAAGAGGTGGTAAGGGATAGAAGTTTAGAGGCAGCAGGCATGTTAGGCTTATCAAGGGGTATGTTGAATTCCCCTAAGATGAGAGAAGGGACATTAGAAGAGAGAAAATGTGGAAGCCAGGCTTCAAAGTGGTATATATGTATATATATATATATATATATATATATATATATATATATTATAATTTATTTTTTTTCTACCAAAGGTAATGCGCAGCTAGAGAGATAAATATTGACAACTGTGATTTATTTTCTATTACTCTATGTATAGGACAAAGCTGTTCAATAGTATATTTGCATTTAATATGATTTATAAGATGTTATAAATTGCTTCCTATGTGTAATGCTCTGCCTCTCTATCTACGGCCCAAGAAAGATAGCTATAGACATTTACACTCTTGAGAGATATATCTATATTTATTCTATAGTGAGTCTATGAAGTTGCTGTTAGTCTAATATAATCTAATTTATACATGTCTTGGCATTACTTAACACATCCTTTGCTTATGTTCCATGCACCCTCCTATGCCAATTTTACTAGGTTTGCTTATAACCTGCATGTTTTAAACGTTTTTTGCTAATAAAAGTATTTCGTTTTAACCTATTAGCTTGTTTCGGTGCTCCTCGATTTCCTTTTGTTTTTTACAATTACTTAACACACCTGTGCCCTATAATGTCCTATTTACTAAATCAATGTTTCTAAACTGTCTATTGCCCAATAGCGAACCTGTAAGCTCTACAGAAGGATCTGCAATGGCACTGACATTTACACTTATTTTTTACTATTCTTTGCTTTACACAGCCTCATTAGGACCTTTAATTTAAGCTTACTAAAATATAAAGCTATTTTTAGTGCTATTTCTATACAGGTGTAACTCGAAAAATTAGAATATTGTGCAAAAGTTCATTTATTTCACTAATGCAACTTAAAAGGTGAAACTAATATATGAGATAGACTCATTACATGCCAAGCAAGATAGTTCAAGCTGTGATTTGTCATAATTGTGATGATTATGGCTTACAGCTCATGAAAACCCCAAATCTACAATCTCAGAAAATTAGAATATTGTGAAAAGGTGCAATATTCTAGGCTCAAAGTGTCAAACTCTAATCAGCTAATTAAGCCATAACACCTGCAAAGGGTTCCTGAGCCTTTAAATGCTCTCTCAGTCTGGTTCAGTAGGAATTACAATCATGGGAAAGACTGCTGACCTGACAGTTGTGCAGAAAACCATCATTGGCACCCTCCATAAGGAGGGAAAGCCTCAAAAGGTAATTGCAAAAGAAGTTGGATGTTCCCAAAGTGCTGTATCAAGGAGCATTAATAGAAAGTTATGTGGAAGGGAAAAGTGTAGAAGAAAAAGGTGCACAAGCAGCAGGGATGACCGCAGCCTGGAGATGATTGTCAGGAAAAGGCCATTCAAAAGTGTTGGGGACTTTCACAAGGAGTGGACTGAGGCTGGAGTCAGTATATCAAGAGCCACCACAGACAGACGGATCCTGGACATGGGCTTCAAATGTCGTATTCCTCTTGTCAAGCCACCTCTGAACAGCAAACAATGTCAGAAGCGTCTTACCTGAGCTAAAGAAAAACAGACCTGGTCTGTTGCTCAGTGGTCCAAAGTCCTCTTTTCTGATGAGAGCAAATTTTGCATCTCATTTGGAAACCAAGGACCCAGAGTATGGAGGAAGAATGGAGAGGCACACACTGCAAGATGCTTGAAGTCCAGTGTGAAGTTTCCACAGTCTGTGTTGTTTTGGGGAGCCATGTCATCTGCTGGTGTTGGTCCACTGTGCTTCATTAAGTCCAGGGTCAACGCAGCCGTCTACCAGGAGATTTTGGAGCACTTCATGCTTCCTTCTGCAGACGAGCTCTATGGGGATGCTGACTTCATTTTCCAGCAGAACTTGGCACCAAAACCTGGTTCAATGACTGTGGGATTACTGTGCTTGATTGGCCAGAAAACTCACATGACCTAAACCCCATAGAGAATCTATGGGGCATTGCCAAGAGAAAGATGAGAGACATGAAACCGAACAATGCAGAAGAGCTGAAGGCCGCTATTGAAGCATCCTTGTCTTCCATAACAACTCAGCAGTTCCACAGGCTGATAGCTTCAATGCCACGCCGCATTGAGGCAGTAATTGCTGCAAAAGGGGCCCAAACCAAGTACTGAGTACATACAGTATGTATGCTTATACTTTTCAGAAGTCCAATATTGTTCAATGTACAATCCTTGTTTTGATTGCATGTAATATTCTAATTTTCTGAGATTGTGGATTTGGGGCGGCTTGAACTATCTAACTTTGCATGTAATGAGTCTATCTCATATATTAGTTTCACCTTTTAAGTTGCATTAGTGAAATAAATTAACTTTTGCACGATATTCTAATTTTTCAAGTTTCACCTGTAGATGTAATGTCTCCTATAGCTCTGTATTATATTTCCATCAATGCAGCATTTTTATTGCTCTTTGCAGTTTGCCTATAAGATGATAAAGGCAACTTTTTGAGTTACCTATAATTGGTTTACTAGGCTTTTCTCCATTTTTAGCTGTTTTACTAGTTAAAGACCACAAAAATGTAGTGATCATCTTTCGATATTACATGCTAATTTCATATAGAGGGCATATGAAACTTGTTATGGCTTATGTTCGAGAAGATTATGTAATTGACATGTAACTATTGAAGTTGATAATACTTCCTATCAGAAGTTGTAGTTTTGCAATTTCTTATGTGCTGCTACTAATTGTCTGCTCATTTCTGGGTTATATTATACTTGCAAATACTTTATAGGCTGCTATAGCACACATACAACTATATTCTGAACAATAGATTTCAAAATGTGTTTATTCGTTTGCAATAAGTGATTTAGATATCATTCTATGAATAGCTAATGGTAGACATTTGTAAATGTGTCCAAGAGTGGCCCTTTTTGTTATTCTCCCTCTAGTTTCCCCACTATCATCTGATTTATACTCTTGATAGTGCAAGAGAGGCCACTGTTAACCTTTGAGGGAATCCCTTTTATTGATTTTATTACAAGACCAGAGACTTCATATTTTTGCATTACTTTCCTTACTACTCGTTAGTTAAACTAATACAGAGAAAATAAAGCCTACATAACTTGCCAATGAGAATGGTAGGTTGGAGACCAGGGTAAACATTGACCAATCAGATGACCCATATTGACCATAAACAGCCCAATGAGCACCCCATTTTCCTCTTTCTTTTGCTGCCCAGCAACAAGATAAGTGTGCATTTGTTCTCAGTGATATTAATATATTATTATATTAAATTGTATTATTATTTTATTTATTATTTAAATATTTTCTCTTTATTTCTTATTCCCCTTTTTTCCTTTTATTCTATAATTATTATTTACTGTTTTTCTTTTCTCTATCTTTTATTTCTTTCAGTTTTTTCTTTTTTTCATTTTTTATTTTTCCCATAGTGTTTACCTCAGTATTAGGCTCTCTCTGGTACTATAACCACTTTGTTCAGCATTTTTTACCTTGTGGTGCTGCTCCATTTTTTCTCTCTTGCTTCCTGGCATCTCTGTGTCTCCATTTTCTCTTCTGGTCACAGAGACTGTAGCCATTTTGTGGGCGTTCATTTGTGACATCACAGCCCACCTTCTTTTCCCCTCAGAGAGCCTGAGAGACCTGTCAGCACCTCCTCCTTCATTATCTCAAGTAAAACTTTTGGTTACTTTCAGTTTCGTTTTTCCCTCACAGTTAGATTTTTGTAATTTTTAGGTGTTTGCTGCCATCTGGTGGTGGAAAGTTTTTTTCTAATTTATATATTTTCGTTCCTGTCAGAGAAATTTTAAAATTATTATTTATCATTTTATTATTTCCATTTATTATATTTTATTTCTAAATTTGTGAATAAGTGTTTTTTTTTCTTTCAAGTCTTTCAGTTTATCTTAAATATATTTTTATTTTTTCAAGTCTTTTCCTATATATATAATTTTTTATTATTAAAAAGTCTCAAGATAATTCTACCCCTAATCCACTAACTGAACAATCAGTTCAAAATAGGATTGATAATTCCTTAGGTAAATTAATGTCTCACATGACATCTTTAATTTCAAAATCCTCTGCTAAAACAGCACTAAAAAGAAAGGCAACTTCTAGTGCTGTTAAAGCAAGCAAAAAACTTATTTGCAAATCTAAACAAATGTTATCAGAAACTAGTATTCCTTGCGGCAAAGGAAGTAAAACATCTGCTAAATGACCCCTTACTCCCAAGGGGCATATAAAGGGAGTTTCTAAACAAAAATCCAAAGTAACGTTTAAAGATGAGTTTTTTTAGATTCCTCTACCTCTGTTAATTCTGAAAATGTTTCTGAAGATTCAGATAATACAACTTCTAATAATTATGATTCAGATTTCTCCTCTGATTCTGAACCCAAAAATAAATAAATTAAAAAACACTCTAAAAAATCAAAACATTTTGATGAGGATGAATATAATTTTTACTTATGCCTTAGATAATCCTCGCTTTAATGCAGATACTTTGCATCACCCTCAGTCTTCTGAGCGGTTTCCCCCCATGGAAATCGCAACTTTGGTGGATTTCCAGCTTAAGAAAAATGTAAAGAAAAGGTCTAGAAATATTATGAGGGCGGAATGCCCTAGACCCTTACTTCCTAAAAACAGCAACATTACCCCTGATATAGACTCCAAGGTTCTCAAATTTATTGGATCTTCTGGTTACAAAATAAAGATGGGTCGAGATAAATCTTGGAGGAACTGTCAAGATAAACTTCTTGATACTATTGGCCCAATTACCAAACTGTTTGAATTGTCCGAAGAGGCAGTTTTAAGAGAGTCAGCTATGGACCCTTTTTTTCAAAACACGTGCCAGACCATGGCATTAAAGAGGACAATGCATCAGATCAAGATATCATCCTCCTGCAGGTAAAATGTCCTCTTCTCCCCTCTCCTCCTTCTTTCCCACTAAGAGTTGGAGGAAGAATAGCTTTATTTGCTCACAACTGGAACCTCATAACTTCGGATCCTTGGATTTAACATATGGTTCAAGGAGTCCATATAGATTTCATCTCTCCTCCTGTCCAAATGTTATTTCCGAATCCTATTCATTTTTCCAAGAGAGACAATGTTCTGGTTCAAAAAGAAATAAAACATCTTAATTTAAAAGAAGCAATTACTCAAAGTATAAATCCCCATCTGGCCTATTTCAGCAATCTATTTCTACTAAAAAAGAAAAACGGTCAATTCTGACCTGTTATAAATATCAGATCCCTAAACGCTTATGTGGTTTACAATCACTTCAAACTGGAAGGTATTCATCTTCTAAGAGACTGCCTTCTAGACAACAATTGGCTTGTCCGGTTAGATCTTTCGGATGCTTACCTCACTGTCCCAATAGATCCGGAAAACTAGAAATATCTAACTTTTCCTGGGAAGACAAAATTTGGAACTTCACTTGTCTTCCTTTTGGCTTGTCCTCTGCCCCTTGGATTTTTATGAAACTTCTCAACCCGATGGTCTCTTCCTGAAACTCAGAGGAATTCATCTAATCATTTATCTAGACGATATCCTTCTTATGAACCAGAATTTTCTCTCTTTACAATCCCAAAAAATATGTCACAGTCAGACAGATAGCCAGAATAGTTGGGTTACTTTCAGCCTCTATTCAGGCTATCTTTCCTGCCCTGCTTCATTATCGCAAACTACAAAGATTGAAAATCTGCTATCTTCAGAAAGAATTATCTTATTTCCATCTCATTCTGTTGTCGTTAGAAGCCAAAGCGGAGCTTTCATGGTGGCTTTCCCATATGGAAGCTTGGAATTGGAAAGCCATATTTGGGAAATCTCCAGACTTAATTATAGAATCCAACGTCAGTCTGTTGGGTTGGGGAGCCCATTGCGGTCCATCCATTACCGGAGGAAAGTGGTCCGCAGAAGAAAAATATTTGCAAATAAACTGTTTGGAACTTTTGGCCAGATCTTTTGCAGTAAAGAGCTTTGTAAAATCTCTAGCTCCTGCTTCCATTCTTCTCCGGATGGACAATATCTCAGCAGTCAGATATCTCAATCGATTGGGTGGCACGAAATCAAGGAATCTGTCCAACATAACCAAGGACTTTATTCATCTTTGTCTAGACAGGAATATCTCTATCAAGGCAGAGTATATTCCAAGTCTTTCCAATTCAGCTGCAGATTGGGGTTCTCACTTTCTCAGAGACTCCAGATTGGAAACTTCACAGGAAAGTTTTCCTTTCTATTCAATCTCTGCTTGTTCCTTTTTCTATAGACATTTTTGCTTCTCGTCTCAACTGCCAACTCCCTCTTTACTTTAGCTGGCGTTCAGATCCCTAGGCATTGGCAATAGATGCCTTTTTACAAACTTGGCCGAATCAAGGAGCTTATGCTTTCCCTCCTTTTTCCCTGATAGCTCGGACGATCTCAATTGTTTGCAGGAATTGTCTATCTATATCTCTAATAACTCCCCATTGGCCAACTCAAGCTTGGTATCCTTCTCTTCTAGAGATGATCTTCAGACCTCCTTTTCTCCTTCCTATTTTTCCAGATCTCCTACTAGACCCCGAAAACAACCCTCACAATCTCATTCTCAACCAATCCCTCAGGTTGATAACTTGGTCGATTACGGGGAACTCAGAAATCTCCTCGAACTTTCGGAATCAGCTAAAGCTCTCTTGCGGGATTCATGGATCATGGGCTCCAGGAACCCACAAATCTTACCTTTCCGCATGGACCAGATGATCTAGCTGGTGCATGGTTAGGAGTCTGGATCCCTTTTCAGCCCCTATAACTCAAATCCTTAACTATCTCTCTCATCTCTTTGATCTTGGTCTAACTTATAGGACTATTAATCTTTATAGATCTGCTATTTCTGCTAGACACAACTTTATTAATAATGTACCTATTGGAAAGAATCCTCTAATTTGTCATTTTCTCAAATCTATTAGACTAAAAAGACATCCTTCTCCTAAACATAATTTATTTTGGGATGTAGATTTAATTTTCTCTCTCTTTAAATCTTAGCCATCTAATGATTCTCTTTTCGTACAACAGATTTCAGCTTAATTAGATACCCTTCTTTGCCTTATCTCCTTCCGCAGGGTTTCCAATATTTGGGCTCTTGATTTCAACTCTAAATCCTTTTCTCCTGAATGTGTCACTTTTCTGATTTCCTGTAGAACTAAAACTTTATCTTCTTCTATCTTTTATCCTTATTTTCCAGCTGAACCTTTTCTCTGTGTTGTGTCCTGTCTTAAAGTTTATGAAGCTAAAACTTCATCCTTTTGTTGTCCTTTGTTCCTCCTCATGCTCCTGTCTCTCCTACTTCTATTGCGAGGTGGATTAAATGGGTGATGTCTGAGGCTGGAATTGATCTTGCATTCACAGCTCATTCAGTAAGAGGATCAGCCGCTTCTAAAGCCCTTTTAAAATCTGCTCCTTTATAAGAAATTTTGAAGGCTGCAGACTGGTCCTCTGATTCTACTTTCAAACAGTTTTACTTTAAACCCATTCAACACGCCTCTCTAAATCTTTATCAATAATGCTTTAAACTTGCAAAAATATGAAGTCTCTGGTCTTGTAATAAAATTCTGATTATCCTAGCTTTGTGAAGAAATAATCTAGATTTTATTAAAGACACAGAGACAAATATTTTCCCACCTCTTCGTTCTGTCTTTTTTCCCAACCCGTATTTTGTTAATTGTTCATACTAATGATATATATTTTATTTTAGTTACCAACTACTCAAACATCACTAATTAAATCTGGATTTGTTCCTTCAATCAAATCTTCTTCAACCTCATAGAAACACAGATGGATCTACGGATTACCATCCTCCAATCCTGAGTTCACTTTGAGTCAAAATTCTCTCAAGTTTATTCAAGTTTTATGGTTCTGCTTTATTGTATGTTTGTTAATTGGACTGTTGGGACTTTTCTGTTTTTTTCGGAAAATTCTTTGTTATGAGCATCAAGTAAGAAAGAGGAAAATGGGGTGCTCATTGGGCTGTTTATGGTCAATATGGGTCATCTGATTGGTCAATGTTTACCCTGGTCTCCAACCTAGCATTCTCATTGGCTAGTTATGTAGGCTCTTTTTTCTCTGTATTAGTTTAACTCTTTATGTGATTTATACACTTTAAAGGCTGCACACGAGTAGTAAAGGAAAGTAATGCAAAAATATTCATCTCTGTGTCTTTAATAAAATCTAGATTATTCCTTCACAAAGCTAGGATAATCGGAATTATGTTGACACTCTTATAGGGGATAATGAAATGTTCCTATTTTGAAAATGTGAGGTTTGTTTTATGCTGTAATTCACCATATAGATTGTTGCAGTATTGGACCATCCTATTACATTATACCTATGATATATTTTCATGTGAATAGATATTCCATAATTGATATATTTTTTTCATTTATATGATAAAATGGTTTATATAATATTATATATCAGCAATTCTGCAAACTGAATTAACTCCAATGCAATGCAACCATATGGGATGACTAATGTTGTTGTTTTTTTGTATATGGTGACTTTGTATTACTTTTTGTTTGTAACCTCAATAAAAATAATAAATACATTTAAAAAAAGAAAGAATATTAAGCAAAGTACTCAGACCAAAAAGGTAAAAAAAAATAACTGCTTAATTTAACAGCAACAGTGATAAAATGTTTTGCTAAGAACTAAATAAAACAAATATCTGAATAAGTTAATGACAGCATAAAGATGCCTTTAGGAATTTCTGAAGCTTTAAAGCCTTTCACTATATATCTTCACTGCATGCACCTGGAAATGTTATTTTCCATGGAAAACATTTATTTGTTAGGGCGTATAGCAGAAAAATGAAGCCCTCATGGTCCAATTCAATGTAATATACCTACCATAAAAATGACTGCTACAAAATGGTATTTCAATTCCCTAAACCAGATGGTTGGAATCAATTATCAGTGCAAGCTTATGTACAATAGTTTAACTGCATTTTCTATCAAATTGATTATTCTGGACAGTCCCTGATGGTCAGCACAACAAATTAATTTCAGGTTTCACCTTGTATCACATTAAAGAAGAAAGTTCTATGTTTTCAATTATAAGATATTGTTTTTTGATGCAGCAAAAGATTGCACATGAGCGTACAGTGTAATACTGTAGCATAGCTGTGAATCACTACATGCTTTTTATTAAAAGACAAACGCCTAGATTACGAGTTTTGTCGGTAAGGCCGTGCGGTGCTAACGCACAGTTATCCCTCACCGCTCACCTACGGACAACGCTGGTATTACGTTTTTTTAGAAACCCGGCGTTAGCCACAAAAAAGTGAGCGTAGAGCAAAATTTAGCTCCACATCTCACCTCAATACCAGCGCTGCTTACATTAGCGGTAAGCAGGTAAAACGTGCTCGTGCACGATTTTCCCATAGGAATCAATGGGGCAGAGCCGGCTGAAAATAAACCTAACACCTTCAAAAAAGCAGTGTAAAGCTCCTAACGCAGCCCCATTGATTCCTATGGGGAAACACATTTTATGTCTACACCTAACACCCTAACATGAACCCCGAGTCTAAACACCCCTAATATTACACTTATTAACCCCTAATCTACCACCCCCGACATCGCCAACACCTGCATAACATTATTAACTCCTAATCTGCCGCTCCGGACACCACCGCCACCTAAATTATAGTTATGAACCCATAATCTGCTGCCCCCAACATCGCCGACTGAACCCTACATTATATTTATTAACCACTAATCTGTCACCCCCAACGTCGCCGCAACCTACCTACACTTATTAACCCCTAATCTGCCGCCCACAAAGTCGCCACCACTATATTAAAGTTGTTAACCCCTAAACGTAAGTCTAACCCTAACACCCCCTAACTTAAATATAATTTAAATACATTTAAATAAAATTACTATCATTAACTACATTATTCCTATTTAAAACTAAATACTTACCTATAAATAAACCCTAAGCTAGCTACAATATAACTAATAGTTACATTGTAGCTAGCTTAGGATTTATTTTTATTTTACAGGCAACTTTGTATTTATTTTAACTAGGTAGAATAGTTATTAACAATTTAATAGCTACCTAGTTAAAATAAATTCAAATTTACTTGTAAAATAAATCCTAACCTAAGTTACAATTACACCTAGCACTACACTATAATTAAATTAATTACCTAAATGAAATACAATTAAATGCAATAAAAAAAACTAAAGTACGAAAAAAATCAAATACTAAATTATAGAAAATAATAAAATAATTACAAGTTTTTTAAACTAATTACACCTAACCTAATCCCCCTAATAAAATAAAAAAGCCCCCCAAACTAATAAAAAGCCCTACCCTATACTAAATTACAAATAGCCCTTAAAAGGGCCTTTTGCGGGGCATTGCCTCAAAGTAATCAGCTCTATTACCTGTAAAAAAAAGTACAATACCCCCCCAACATTAAAACTCACCACCCACACACCCAACCCTACTCTAAAACCCACCCAATCCCCCATTAATAAAACCTAACACTAACTCCTTGAAGATCACCCTACCTTGAGAAGTCTTCACCCAGCAGGGCCGAAGTCCTCAACGAAGCCGGGCGAAGTGGTCCTCCAGACGGGCAGAAGTCTTCATCGAAGCCGGCCAGAAGAGGTCCTCCAGACAGGCAGAAATCTTCATCCAGACGGCATCTTCTATCTTCATCCATCTGGCGCGGAGCGGCTCCATCTTCAAGACATCCGACACAGAGCATCCTCTTCCAACGAAGTCCAACTGAAGAATGAAGATTCCTTTAAATGACGTCATCCAAGATGGCATCCCTTCAATTCCGATTGGCTGATAGAATTCTATCAGCCAATCGGAATTAAGGTAGAAAAAATCCTATTGACTGATGCAATCAGCCAATAGGATTGAGCTCGCATTCTATTGGCTGATACAATCAGCCAATAGAATGCCATCTCAATCCTATTGGCTGATTGCATCAACCAATAGGATTTTTTCTACCTTAATTCTGATTGGCTGATAGAATTCTATCAGCCAATCGAAATTGAAGGGACGCCATCTTGGATAACGTCATTTAAAGGAACCTTCATTCTTATGTAAGTTAATAACTATTTAATAACTATTCTACCTAGTTAAAATAAATACAAAGTTGCCTATAAAATAAAAATAAATCCTAAGCTAGCTACAATGTAACTATTAGTTATATTGTAGCTAGCTTAGGGCTTATTTTACAGGTAAGTATTTAGTTTTAAATAGGAATAATTTAATTAATGTTAGTTATTTTATTTAGATTTATTTAAATTATATTTAAGTTAGGGGGTGTTAGGTTTAGGGGTTAATACATTTAATATAGTTGCGGCGACTTTGGGGGCGGCAGATTAGGGGTTAATAAATGTAGGTAGGTGTCGGCGATGTTAGGGACGGCAGATTAGGGGTTAATAAAATTTAAGTAGTGTTTGCGATGTGGGAGGGCGGCGGTTTTGGGGTTAATATATTTTTTATAGTGGCAGCGATGTCCGGTTCGGCAGATTAGGGGTTATTTTTTAATTTTTTTATTGTTTGTGATGGGGGGCCCTCGGTTTTGGGGTTAATAGGTAGTTTATGGGTGTTAGTGTACTTTTTAGCACTTTAGTCAAGAGTTTAATGCTACGGCGTTAGCGCTTTAAACTCTTAACTAGTGACTTTTAAATGCGGTACCAGTCTTGACAGGAGAGGCTGTACCGCTCACTTTTTGGAAGACTCGTAATACAGGCATTATGCAAGTCCCATTTAAAATATAGGATACGCAATTTACGTAAGTGGATTTGCGGTTTTACCGAGTCTGGCCAAAAAAGTGAGCTGTACACCTGTAATTTCAAGACTCGTAATACCAGCGTTAGGAAAAAAGCAGCGCTGGGACCTCTCAACGCTGCTTTTTAAGGCTAACGCAAGACTCGTAATCTCGCCGAAACAAAGTAAAAACAATGCTTGTATTCTCAAATTTGAATGCATACATAAATAATTATAGGCAAAGATGCAGATCAAGAGAGACTGAAAGAAAGATTAAGCCCTACAGAAGAAACTAAGTTCTAGCATATATAGAGAAATAGGGTAAAACAAATTAAGAGCAAAGTTATGAAGACTCCATGTATCAAAATGTATTAGAACCACGGTACAAACATATAAAAAACACCACTTGCAAGTGTTAAAATTGAAGGGTCTAACACGTTTCAGCTTACGCCATCATCAGAGACCTAAAGTAAATGATTACACCATTACACCTGTATATATATATATATATATATATATATATATATATATATATATATATATATAGTTCATTTGTCACTGATTGTTGAAAAAAAACCTTATGTGATAGATCTTATGTCTTGAAGAACAACCCATTTAATCCTTAAAGGAACATTAAACCCAATTTTTTTCTATTAATATTCAGATAGAAAATACAATTTTAAATAACATTCAAATGTACTTCTATTACTTAATTTGTTTCATTCTTTAGATATCCTTTGTTGAAGAAATAACAATGCACATGGGTTAGCCAATCACACGAGACATCTATGTGCAGCCACCAATCAGCAGCTTCTGAGCCTATCTATATATGCTTTTCAGCAAAGAATAACTAGAGTAGGAAGCAAATTAGATAATAGAAGTAAATTAGAAAGTTGTTTAAAATTGCATGCTATTTCTAAATTGTGAAACAAAAAATTTGGGTTTCATTTCCCTTTAAAGTGACAGTCTACTCCAGAATTTTTATTTTAAAAAAAGATAGATAATCCCTTTATTACTCATTCCCCAGTTTTTCATAACCAACACAGTTATAATTATACACTTTTAGCCTCTGTGATTATCATGTATCTAAGCCACATTAGACAGCCCCTTATCTCAGTTCTTTTGACACACTTGAAATTTAGCCAATCAGTAATAACTCCACGGGTGTGAGCACAATCTTATCTATATGGCACACATGAACTAATGCCCTCTAACTGTAAAAAAAAAACAGTCAAAATCCTCTGACATAGAAGGCAGCTTTCAAGGGCTTACAAATTAGCATATGAGCCTACTTAGGTTTAGCTTTCAACTAAGAATACCAAAAGAACAAAGCATTTTAGATTATAAAAGTATATTGAAAAGTTGTTTAAAATTGCATGCCCTATCATGAAAGTTTGATTTTGACTTGACTGTCCCTTTAATATACTTATAATGTAAAACCTATTAATGTCTTGGAAAAAAATGAAAATATAAAAATAGTTGCAGTATGTATGGGTAAAACCACAATATATAGGAGACTCATGGTAAAAATATTTTATATATTTGTGTTATCTTAAATTTGTGAATAAAATATTAGATTCAAAAATACTAATAGCGCCACACATTAATAATATCATCTTCAGTGTTAAAGCCAAGTGGGATCCTCATTCGAAATGTGAAGATCCAATAAGCCTCTCTCCTAGGCCCTGATATTAAAATCACCAGGCTTCCGTCGGTCTGGCGATATATTCTAAATAGTAAGCTAAACCCTGTTGTGCTGATGATTGGTGTTGTGTCTCCCATAGGATATAATGATGTTTGCAACTTAAAGGGACAATCTACTCCAGAATTGTTATTGTTTAAAAATATAGATAATCCCTTTATTAACCATTCCCCAGTTTTACATAACCAACACAGTTATATTAATATACTATTTACCTCTGTAATTACCTTGTATCTAAGTCTCTGCAGACTGTCCCCTTATTTCAGTTCTTTTCAGAGACATGCATTTTAGCCAATCAGTGCTGACGGGAGTGAGTTCAATGTTATCTATAAAAAAACTGTCAATGCATTGAGATAAGAGGTGGCATTCAAGGGCTTAGAAATTAGCATAAGAGCCTACCTAGGTTTAGCCTTTAACAAAGAATACCAAGAGGACAAAGCAAATTTGATTATAAAAGTAAATTGGAAAGTTGTTTAAAATTACATGCCCTATCTGAATCATGAAAGTTTCATTTTGACTAGACTGTCCCTTTCAGCAACTTCACTGAGCTGCGATGTAGGTGGGAGGGGGGGGGGGGGGTTAGGGCTGTCTTTAAAGCTTATTTACACAAAATAAACTGTGCATTCACAAAAAAAAAAAAAGAAAAATTCTTTATAGTAACACTTCATATTATTCATATGTATATTCAGTTTAACTGTTCATTCACTAGGGCCTAGATTTAGAGTTGGGCGGTAGCCGTGAAAACCAGCGTTAGAGGCTCCTAACGCTGGTTTTAGGCTACCTCCGGTATTTGGAGTCATTAAAAAAAGGGTCTAACGCTCACTTTTCAGCCGCAACTTTTCCATACCGCAGATACCATTACGTAAATTGCGTATCCTATCTTTTCAATGGGATTTTTTTAACTCCGGTATTTAGAGTCGTGTCTGAAGTGAGCGTTAGAATTCTAACGACAAAACTCCAGCTGCAGAAAAAAGTCAGTAGTTAAGAGCTTTCTGGGCTAACGCCGGTTCATAAAGCTCTTGACTACTGTGCTCTAAAGTACACTAACACCCATAAACTACCTATATACCCCTAAACCGAGGTCCCCCCACATCGCCGCCACTCGATTAAATTTTTTTAACCCCTAATCTGCCGACCGCCACCTACGTTATACTTATGTACCCCTAATCTGCTGCACCTAACACCGCCGACCCCTATATTATATTTATTAACCCCTAATCTGCCCCCCACAACGTCGCAGCCAGCTACCTACAATAATTAACCCCTAATCTGCCGACCGCAAAGCGCCGGCACCTACGTTATACTTATGTACCCCTAATCTGCTTCCCCTAACACAGTCGACCCCTATATTATATTTATTAACCCCTAATCTGCCCCCCTCAACGTCGCCTCCACCTGCCTACACTTATTAACCCCTAATCTGCCGAACGGACCGCACCGCTATTATTATAAAGTTATTAACCCCTAATCCGCCTCACTAACCCTATAATATATAGTATTAACCCCTAATCTGCCCTCCCTAACATCGCCGACACCTAACTTCAAACATTAACCCCTAGTCTGCCGACTGGAGCTCACCGCTATTCTAATAAATGTATTAACCCCTAAAGATAAGTCTAACCCTAACACTAACACCCCCTAAATTAAATATAATTTAATCTAACGAAATTAATTAACTCTTATTAAATAAATTATTCCTATTTAAAGCTAAATACTTACCTGTAAAATAAATCCTAATATAGCTACAATATACATTATAATTATATTATAGCTATTTTAGGATTAATATTTATTTTACAGGTAACTTTGTATTTATTTTAACCAGGTACAATAGCTATTAAATAGTTAAGAACTATTTAATAGCTAAAATAGTTAAAATAATTACAAATTTACCTGTAAAATAAATCCTAACCTAAGTTACAATTAAACCTAACTCTACACTATCAATAAATTAATTAAATAAAATACCTACAATTACCTACAATTAAACCTAACACTACACTATCAATAAATTAATTAAATACAATACCTACAAATAACTACAATGAAATAAACTAACTAAAGTACAAAAAATAAAAAATATTTACAAACATAAGAAAAATATTACAACAATTTTAAACTAATTACACCTACTCTAAGCCCCCTAATAAAATAACAAAGCCCCCCATAAAAAATGCCCTACCCTATTCTAGATTACTAAAGTTCAAAGCTCTTTTACCTTACCAGCCCTGAACAGGGCCCTTTGCGGGGCATGCCCCAAGAAGTTCAGCTCTTTTGCCTGTAAAAAAAAACATACAAAACCCCCCCCCCAACATTACAACCCACCACCCACATACCCCTAATCTAACCCAAACCCCCCTTAAATAAACCTAACACTAAGCCCCTGAAGATCTCCCTACCTTGAGTCGTCTTCACCCAGCCGAGCCAAATTCTTCATCCAAGCGGAGCAAGAAGAGGTCCTCCATCTGGTAGAAGTCTTCATCCAAGCGGGGCAGAAGAGGTCTTCCATCCGATTGAAGTCTTCATCCAAGCGGGATCTTCTATCGTCATCCATCCGGAGCGGAGCGGCAGGATCCTGAAGACCTCCGACGCGGAACATCCATCCTGGCCGACGACTGAACGACGAATGACGGTTCCTTTAAATGACATCATCCAAGATGGCGTCCCTCGAATTCCGATTGGCTGATAGGATTCTATCAGCCAATCGGAATTAAGGTAGGAATATTCTGATTGGATCAGCCAATCGGATTGAACTTGATTCTGATTGGCTGATTCCATCAGCCAATCAGAATATTCCTACCTTAATTCCGATTGGCTGATAGAATCCTATCAGCCAATCGGAATTCGAGGGACGCCATCTTGGATGACGTCACTTAAAGGAACCGTCATTTGGCTAGTAGGCGTCGGGAGAAGAGGATGTTCCGCGTCGGATGGAAGATGATGGCTCCCGAGGAAAGAAGATTGAAGATGCCGTTGATAGAAGACTTCATCCGGATCATGGACCTCTCCAGCTCCCGCTTGGATGAATAATTCAGCCGGATCATGGACCTCTTCAGCTCCCGCTTGGATGATGACTTCAGCCGGATCATGGACCTCTTCAGCCCCCCGCTTGGGCTTGGATCAGGACATCGGAGGAGCTCTTCTGGATCGATCGATAAACCTGGTATGGTGAAGATAAGGTAGGGAGATCTTCAGGGGCTTAGTGTTAGGTTTATTTAAGGGGGGTTTGGGTTAGATTAATTTTAACTATTTTAGCTATTAAATAGTTCTTAACTATTTAATAGCTATTGTACCTGGTTAAAATAAATACAAAGTTACCTGTAAAATAAATATTAATCCTAAAATAGCTATAATATAAATATAATTTATATTGTAGCTATATTAGGATTTATTTTACAGGTAAGTATTTATCTTTAAATAGGAATAATTTATTTAATAAGAGTTAATTAATTTCGTTAGATTAAAATTATATTTAACTTAGGGGGGTGTTAGTGTTAGGGTTTTGACTTAGCTTTAGGGGTTAATACATTTATTAGAATAGCGGTGAGCTCCAGTCGGCAGATTAGGGGTTAATAATTGAAGTTAGGTGTCGGCGATGTTAGGGAGGGCAGATTAGGGGTTAATACTATTTATTATAGGGTTAGTGAGGCGGATTAGGGGATAATAACTTTATTATGATAGCGGTGCGGTCCGGTCGGCACATTAGGGGTTAATAAGTGTAGGCAGGTGGAGGCGACATTGTGGGGGGCAGATTAGGGGTTAATAAATATAATATAGGGGTCGGCGATGTTAGGGCAGCAGATAAGGGGTACATAGGGATAATGTAAGTAGCGGCGATTTACGGAGTGGCAGATTAGGGGTTAATAATAATATGCAGGGGTCAGCGATAGCGGGGGCGGCAGATTAGGGGTTAATAAGTGTAAGGTTAGGGGTGTTTAGACTCGGGGTACATGTTAGAGTGTTCGGTGCAGACGTAGGAAGTGTTTCCCCATAGCAAACAATGGGGCTGCGTTAGGAGCTGAACGCGGCTTTTTTGCAGGTGTTAGTTTTTTTTTCAGCTCAAACAGCCCCATTGTTTCCTAAGGGGGAATCGTGCACGAGCACGTTTTTGAGGCTGGCCGCGTCCGTAAGCAACTCTGGTATTGAGAGTTGAAGCTGCGTTAAATATGCTCTACGCTCCTTTTTTGGAGCCTAACGCAACCTTTATGTGGACTCTCAATACCAGAGTTATTTTTATGGTGCGGCCAGAAAAAAGCCAGCGTTAGCTACGCGGGTCCTTACCGACAAAACTCTAAATCTAGCCGTAGATTAGCCATACTGGAAAATATCACCACTGAAAAGCAGGGGCCCGATCCGATATAAATCGTCGCCCGCAAAAGCCGGCAACGCCAAAATTTGCGCTGGTTTGTTATCACATATACGGAGTAACATAGAAGTTATGCTCATATATTTCTGCCTTCGGCCGTAGTTTTTTTGGCCCATAGACAGGTATACCAAACCAGCACAGTTTGGTATCCAATATACAGCGTAAGGACTTAAGTGGCGAAAATGGAGAAATCTTACTCCATTTTCACCTCGCCACAAATTGCAGGCGTAGTAAGCCTTACACTGTCTATTGGAGCCCCGTAACTCCCTAAACTAGCTGCTAAATATAACCTAACACCTAACGCATGCGCAATGTCTATCTACCTGTCAACCGTAAACTTCTAAATAAAACCTTACACCTAACGCATGCGCAATGTCTATCTACCTGTCAACCGCGATCCCCCGCCACAATCTCTAATAAAGTATTTAACCCCTAAACCACCGCTCCCGGACCCCACCGCCACCTACATTAAATGTATAACCTCCTAATGTGAGCCCCTACACCGCCGCAATCTACATTACCTACCCCCTAATGTGAGCCCCTACACCACCGCCATCTAAATTACCTACCCCCTAATGTGAACCCCTACACCGCCGCCATGTACATTACCTACCCCCTAATGTGAGCTCCTACCCCGCCGCCAGCTATATTAAAATTATTAACCCCTAATCTAATCCCACTATACCGCCGCCACCTATATTAAATTATTAACCCCTCATCTAATCCCCCTACCCCGCCGCCACCTATATTAAATTATTAACCCCTAATTTAATCCCCCTACACCGCCGCCACCTATATTAAATTATTAACCCCTAATTTAATCCCCCTATACCACCGCCAGCTATATTAAATTAATTAGCCCCTAAAATACTAAACTATCCCTACCACTAAACCTAAGTCTAACCCTACAAATAGCCCTGAAAAGGGCTTTTTGCGTGACATTACCCCAAAGTAAACAGCTCTATTGCCAGCCCTTAAAAGGGCTTTTTGCAGGCCATTGCCCTAAAGTAACCAGCCTTTTTACCAGCCCTTAAAAGGGCTTTTTGCGGCGCATTGTCACAAAGTAAACAGCTCTTTTGCATCTAATCTAAATCCCCCTACACCGCCGCCACCTATAATTAATGTATTACCCCCTAATCTAATCCCCCTACACCGCCACCAGCTATATTAAATACATTAACCCCTAATCTAATCCCCCTACACCGCCGCCACTTATATTAACTATATTAACCCTAATTATATTAGGGTTAATATAGTTAATATAGTTATTATTTTATATATATTAACTATATTAACCCTAATTATATTAGGGTTAATATAGTTAATATAGTTATTATATTATATATATATAAACTATATTAACCCTATCTAACTCTAACACCCCTAACTAAATTCTTATTAAAATAAATCTAATTAATATTAATATTATTAATTAAAATATTCATATTTAAATCTGAATACTTACCTATAAAATAAACCCTAAAATAGCTACAATATAATTAATAATTACATTTTAGCTATTTTAGGGTTTATATTTATTTTACAGGTAACTTGGTATTTATTTTAACTAGGTACAATAGCTTTTAAATAGTTAATAACTATTTAATAGCTACCTAGTTAAAATAATTACCAATTTACCTGTAAAATATATCCTAACCTAAGTTACAGATACACCTACACTATCAATAAATTAAATAAACTACAAATATCTAAACTAAAATACAATTAAATACACTAAACTAAATTACAAAAAAAACAAACACTAAATTACAAAAAATAAAAAAAGAATTTTAAGCTAATTACACCTATTCTAAGCCCCCTAATAAAATAATAAAGCCCCCCAAAATAAAAAAATGCCCTACCCTATTCTAAATTAAAAATTAAACAGCTCTTTTACCAGTCCTTAAAATGGCTTTTTGCGGGACATGCCCCAAAGTAAACAGCTCTTTTGCCTGTAAAAAAAACACAATATCACCCCCCAACATTAAAACCCACCACCCACATACCCCTACTCTAAACCCACCCAAACCCCCCTTAAAAAAACCTAACTCTAAGCCCCAGAAGATCTCCCTACCTTTAGTCATCTTCACCCAGCCAGGCCGAACTCTTCATCCAATCCAGGCGAAGTCTTCATCCAAGCAGCAAAGAAGAAGTCTTCCATCTGGCGATGTCTTCATCCAAGCGGCAAAGAAGAATTCTTCCATCCGGAGATGTCTTCATCCAAGCGGCAAAGAAGAGGTCCTCCATCGGGGCGAAGTCTTCCTCCAAGCGGCATCTTCAATCTTCTTTCTTCCGACCTCCTACGTGGAACATCCAGCTGGCCCGACGACTGAACGACGAATGAAGTATCCTTTAAATGACGTCATCCAAGATGGCGTCCCTCGAATTCCGGCATCCCTCGAATTCCGATTGGCTGATAGGATTCTATCAGCCAATCGGAATTAAGGTAAGAAAATCTGATTGGCTGATTCAATCATCCAATCAGATTGAGCTCGAATTCTATTGGCTGATCGGAACAGCCAATAGAATGCGAGCTCAATCTGATTGGTTGATTGAATCAGCCAATCAGATTTTCTTACCTTAATTACAATTTGGCTGCTAGAATCCTATCAGCCAATCAGAATCTGAGGGACGCCATCTTGGATGACGTCATTTAAAGGATACTTCATTCGTCGTTCAGTCGTCGGGCCAGCTGGATGTTCCGCGTAGGAGATTGGAAGAAAGAAGATTGAAGATGCCGCTTGGAGGAAGACTTCGCCCCGATGGAGGACCTCTTCTTTGCCGCTTGGATGAAGACATCGCCGGATAGAAGACTTCTTCTTTGCCTCTTGTATGAAGACATCGCCCGGATTGGATGAAGAGTTCGGCCCAGCTGGGTGAAGATGACTCAAGTTAGGGAGATCTGTGGCTTAGTGTTTTTTTAAGGGGGGTATGGGTGGGTTTAGAGTAGGGGTATGTGGGTGGTGGGTTTTAATGTTGGTGGGTGGTAAAGTGCTTTTTTTTCCAGGCAAAAGAGCTGTTTACTTTGGGGCATGCCCCGCAAAAAGCCCTTTTAAGGGCTGGTAAAAGAGCTGTTTAATTTTTAATTTAGAATAGGGTAGGGCATTTTTTTTATTTTGGGGGGCTTTATTATTTTATTAAGGGGCTTAGAATAGGTGTAATTCGCTTTTTATTTTTTGTAATTTAGTGTTTGCTTTTTTTGTAATTTAGTTTAGTGTATTTAATTGTATTTTAGTTTAGATATTTGTAGTTTATTTAATTTATTGATAGTGTAGGTGTATTTGTAACTTAGGTTAGGATTTATTTTACAGGTAAATTGGTAATTATTTTAACTAGGTAGCTATTAAACAGTTATTAACTATTTAATAGCTATTGTCCCTACTTAAAATAAATACCAAGTTACCTGTAAAATAAATATAAACCCTAAAATAGCTACAATGTAATTATTAATTATATTGTAGCTATCTTAGGCCTAGATTTAGAGTTTGGCGGTAGCCGTGAAAACCAGCATTAGAGGCTCCTAACGCTGGTTTTAGGCTACCTCCGGTATTTGGAGTCACTCAAAAAAGGGTCTAACGCTCACTTTTCAGCCGCGACTTTTCCATACCGCAGATCCCCTTACGTAAATTGAGTATCCTATCTTTTCAATGGGATTTTTCTAACTCCGGTATTTAGAGTTGTGTCTGAAGTGAGCGTTAGAAATCTAACGACAAAACTCCAGCCGCAGAAAAAAGTCAGTAGTTAAGAGCTTTCTGGGCTAACGCCGGTTCATAAAGCTCTTAACTACTGTACTCTAAAGTAAACTAACACCCATAAACTACCTATGTACCCCTAAACCGAGGTCCCCCCACATGGCCGCAACTCGATTACATTTTTTTAACCCCTAATCTGCCAACCGCCACCTACGTTATCCTTATGTACCCCTAATCTGCTGCCCCTAACACCGCTGACCCCTATATTATATTTATTAACCCCTAATCTGCCCCCCACAATGTCGCCGCCAGCTACCTACACTTATTAACCCCTAATCTGCTGTCCGCACGCCGCCGCCAGCTACATTATCCCTATGTACCCCTAATCTGCTGCCCTAACATCGCCGACCCCTATATTATATTTATTAACCCCTAACCTGCCCCCCACAACGTCGCCGCCAGCTTCCTACAATAATTAACCCCTAATCTGCCGACCGCAAAAAGCCGCCAGCTACATTATAGCTATGTACCCCTAATCTGCTGCCCCTAACACCGCCGACCCATATATTATATTTATTAACCCCTAACCTGCCCTCCCTAACATCGCCAACACCTAACTTCAATTATTAACCCCTAATCTGCCGACCGAATCTCACCGCTATTCTAATAAATGTATTAACCCCTAAAGCTAAGTCTAACCCTAACACTAACACCCCCCTAAGTTAAATATAATTTTAATCTAACGAAATTAATTCACTCTTATTAAATAAATTATTCCTATTTAAAGCTAAATACTTAACTGTAAAATAAATCCTAATATAGCTACAACATAAATTATAATTATATTATAGCTATTTTAGGATTAATATTTATTTTACAGGTAACTTTGTATTTATTTTAACCAGGTACAATAGCTATTAAATAGTTAAGAACTATTTAATAGCTAAAATAGTTAAAATAATTACAAATTTACCTGTAAAATAAATCCTAACCTAAGTTACAATTAAACCTAACACTACACTATCAATAAATTAATTAAATTAAATACCTACAATTACCTACAATTAAACCTAACACTACACTATCAATAAAATAAATTAAATACAATGCCTACAAATAACTACAATGAAATAAGCTAACTAAAGTACAAAAAATAAAAAAGAACTAAGTTACAAAAAATAAAAAAATATTTACAAACATAAGAAAAATATTACAACAATTTTAAACTAATTACACCTACTCTAAGCCCCCTAATAAAATAACAAAGCCCCCCAAAATAAAAAAATGCCCTACCCTATTCTAAATTACTAAAGTTCAAAGCTCTTTTACCTTACCAGCCCTGAACAGGGCCCTTTGCGGGGCATGCCCCAAGAAGTTCAGCTCTTTTGCCTGTAAAAAAAACCATACAATACCCCCCCCCAACATTACAACCCACCACCCACATACCCCTAATCTAACCCAAACCCCCCTTAAATAAACCTAACACTAAGCCCCTGAAGATCATCCTACCTTGTCTTCACCATACCAGGTTCACCGATCCGTCCTGGCTCCAAAATCTTCATCCAACCCAAGCGGGGGCTGGCGATCCATCTTCCGGCGGCTGAAGAGGTCCAGAAGAGGCTCCAAAGTCTTCATCCTATCTAGGAAGAAGAGTAGATCCGGACCGGCAACCATCATCTTCCAAGCGGCATCTTCTATCTTCATCCGATGAGGACCGGCTCCATCCTGAAGACCTCCACCACGGACCCATCTTCATCCGGCGACGTCCAACTGAAGAATGATGGTTCCTTTAAGGGACGTCATCCAAGATGGCATCCCTCGAATTCCGATTGGCTGATCGGAACAGCCAATAGAATGCGAGCTCAATCTGATTGGCTGATTGGATCAGCCAATCGGATTGAACTTGATTCTGATTGGCTGATTCCATCAGCCAATCAGAATATTCCTACCTTAATTCCGATTGGCTGATAGAATCCTATCAGCCAATCGGAATTCGAGGGACGCCATCTTGGATGTTGTCCCTTAAAGGAACCATCATTCTTCAGTTGGACGTCGACGGATGAAGATGGGTCCGCGGTGGAGGTCTTCAGGATGGAGCCGGTCCTCATCGGATGAAGATAGAGGATGCCGCTTGGAAGATGATGGTTGCCGGTCCAGATCTACTCTTCTTCCCAGATAGGATGAAGACTTTGGAGCCTCTTCTGGACCTCTTCAGCTGCCGGAAGATGGATCGCCAGCCCCCGCTTGGGTTGGATGAAGATTTTGGAGCTAGGACGGATCGGTGAACCTGGTATGGTGAAGACAAGGTAGGATGATCTTCAGGGGCTTAGTGTTAGGTTTATTTAAGGGGGGTTTGGGTTAGATTAGGGGTATGTGGGTGGTGGGTTGTAATGTTGGGGGGGGTATTGTATGTTTTTTTTTACAGGCAAAAAAGCTGAACTTCTTGGGGCATGCCCCGCAAAGGGCCCTGTTCAGGGCTGGTAAGGTAAAAGAGCTTTGAACTTTAGTAATTTAGAATAGGGTAGGGCATTTTTTTATTTTGGGGGGCTTTGTTATTTTATTAGGGGGCTTAGAGTAGGTGTAATTAGTTTAAAATTGTTGTAAGATTTTCCTTATGTTTGTAAATATTTTTTTATTTTTTGTAACTTAGTTCTTTTTTATTTTTTGTACTTTAGTTAGTTTATTTCATTGTAGTTATTTGTAGATATTGTATTTAATTAATGTATTGATAGTGTAGTGTTAGGTTTAATTGTAGGTAATTGCAGATATTTAATTTAATTAATTTAATGATAGTGTAGTGTTAGGTTTAATTGTAACTTAGGTTAGGATTTATTTTACAGGTAAATTTGTAATTATTTTAACTATTTTAGCTATTAAATAGTTCTTAACTATTTAATAGCTATTGTACCTGGTTAAAATAAATACAAAGTTACCTGTAAAATAAATATTAATCCTAAAATAGCTATAATATAATTATAATTTATGTTGTAGCTATATTAGAATTTATTTTACAGGTAAGTATTTAGCTTTAAATAGGAATAATTTATTTAATAAGAGTGAATTAATGTCGTTAGATGTAAATTATATTTAACTTAGGGGGGTGTTAGTGTTAGGGTTCGACTTAGCTTTAGGGGTGAATACATTTATTAGAATAGCGGTGAGCTCCAGTCGGCAGATTAGGGGTTAATAATTGAAGTTAGGTATCGGCGATGTTAGGGAGGGCAGATTAGGGGTTAATACTATTTATTATAGGGTTAGTGAGGCGGATTAGGGGTTAATAACTTTAATATAGTAGCGCTCAGGTCCGGTCGGCAGATTAGGGGTTAATAAGTGTAGGCAGGTGGAGGCGACGTTGTGGGGGGCAGATTAGGGGTTAATAAATATAATATAGGGGTCGGCGATGTTTGGGCAGCAGATTAGGGGTACATAGGGATAATGTAAGTAGCGGCGGTTTACGGAGCGGCAGATTAGGGGTTAATAATAATATGCAGGGGTCAGCGATAGCGGGGGGCGGCAGATTAGGGGTTAATAAGTGTAAGGTTAGGGGTGTTTAGACTCGGGGTACATGTTAGAGTGTTAGGTGCAGACGTAGGAAGTGTTTCCGCATAGCAAACAATGGGGCTGCGTTAGGAGCTGAACGCGGCTTTTTTGCAGGTGTTAGGTTTTTTTTCAGCTCAAACAGCCCCATTGTTTCCTATGGGGGAATCGTGCACGAGCACGTTTTTGAGGCTGGCCGCGTCCGTAAGCAACTCTGGTATCGAGAGTTGAAGCTGCGTTAAATATGCTCTACGCTCCTTTTTGGAGCCTAACGCAGCCTTTATGTGGACTCTCAATACCAGAGTTATTTCTATGGTGCGGCCAGAAAAAAGCCGGCGTTAGCTACGCGTGTCCTTACCAACAAAACTCTAAATCTAGCCGTTAGGGTTTATTTTATAAGTGAGTATTTAGATTTAAATAGGAATATTTTAATTAATAATATTAATTAGATTTATTTTAAATCTAAATTTAAGAATTTAGTTAGGGGTGTTAGAGTTAGATATGGTTAATATAGTTAATATATATATATATATATATATATATATATATATATATATATATATATATATATATATATATATATATATATATATATATATATATATAATAACTATATTAACTATATTAACCCTAATATAATTAGGGTTAATATAGTTAATATATATAATATAATAACTATATTAACTATATTAACCCTAATAAAATTAGGGTTAATATAGTTAATATAGGTGGTGGCGGTGTAGGGGGATTAGATTAGGGATTAATGTATTTAATATAGCTGGCGGCGGTGTAGGGGGATTAGATTAGGGGTTAATACATTTATTATAGGTGGCGGCGGTGTAGGGGGATTTAGATTAGATGCAAAAGAGCTGTTTACTTTGTGACAATGCGCCACAAAAAGCCCTTTTAAGGGCTGGTAAAAGAGTTGGTTACTTTAGGGCAATGGCCCGCAAAAAGCCCTTTTAAGGGCTGGCAATAGAGCTGTTTACTTTGGGGCAATGCCATGCAAAAAGCCCTTTTCATGGCTATTTGTAGGGTTAGACTTAGGCTTAGTGGTAGGGATAGTTTAGTATTTTAGGGGTTAATTAATTTAATATAAGTGGCGGCGGTATAGGGGGATTAGATTAGGGGTTAATAATTTAATATAGGTGGTGGCGGTATAGGGGGATTAGATCAGGGGTTAATAATTTAATATAGGTGGCGGCGGTATAGTGGGATTAGATTAGGGGTTAATAATTTTAATATAGCTGGCGGCGGGGTAGGAGCTCACATTAGGGGGTTGTTAATATAGCTGGCGGTGGGTTAGGAGCTCACATTAGGTGGTAGTTAATATAGCTGACGGCGTGGTAGGAGCTCACATTAGGGGGTAGATAATGTAGATGATGGCGGTGTAAGGGGCTCACATTAGGGGGTAGTTAATGTAGGTGGCGGCGGTGTAAGGGGCTCACATTAGGGGGTAGTTAATGTAGGTGGCGGCGGGGTCCGGGAGCGGCGGTTTAGAGGTTAATAACTTTATTAGGTGTGGCGGTGTCCGGGAGCGGCGGTCTAGAGGTTAAAACATTTATTATTAGGAGAGTGAGGGGGGATATCGGATAGAGGGTTAGACATGTCGGGCTATGTTTGGGAGGCGTCTTAGACAGTACGGGAGATTTTATAACTTAGTCAGGTTTTATAGGCGCCGGCAGTATCTAAAGTGCCGTAAGTCACTGGCAACTACAGAAATTTGTACTTACGCAGATTTCTGGACATCGCTGGTTTATCCGACTTACGGCACTTTAGCAATTGCCAGCGGGGTATATTGGATAGCTCGAGTTGCAAGCTAAAACTGCGGGCGGCGGGGGTTCCCTCGCTTGCGCCGCAAACTACGATCTATATCGGATCGCGCCCCAAGTGAGACTGATATGGCTGAAAAGTAATGGCTAAGATTGAGGACAGTGCTTTGAATATTAGAAACCCATGGCGGTTTCCCCATTAAAATACAGTTTACTCCCATGGAACACCCTTGAAACTCTAATGAAATGCTTATATATTCATCAACTCTACCATTAACTTGGTTAATAAAGACAAACAACAACAACTAATAAAACTATAGGAGCTGCTGGGTTGTATAGTATTATGCTAAAATTTGTTTGTAAACTGTAAACGTGATTGTGCTAATCTTCTATTGTGTCCTTAGACATGTATTTTGACCTATTTTAATATAAATATTCATATTTACATAAATGTATCCAAAAAAAAAGGACCAGCACAAACACATAAACGTCATTTTGGTAGCAGAATGAGTGTAGTGATGACCTGGTGCAACACCTGTCAGACCCCCCTCACTGGGTCCCAGCAATAATATGCAAAAGAACACACAAAAAGGTGGCACTCAGGTAGGTAACTGTTTTTAACTTTGCAAATGTCAGTAAAAAGAACAGCTTCAAATCACAGAGCACTTACTTAAGGCAACATGTCTTCCTTTTCTACATAGAGATATTCATATGATATTTTCTTTTTAACTTTTTACAGTTATGCTGCCTCACTTATAATTTATTGTGCATATGAGTATAATGTCCCTTTAAATTTACCTTCAAATTGGCAAAGAAATAATTGAAGACTATCTCCAGAAACCAACCAATAGCTTTACTTTTATTATTCTTTTAGGGCTGGATTACAATTTAAGCACAAAATATCGCTTCCGCAAAAGCAATATTTGAGTTCAACTGAGTAATACCAGTGTACGCTAATGTGCGCGGGTATTACAATTACATTGCGATGCGAACGTGACCTCCTGTTCCCATTGCATGGAAGCTTTGCAATCACGAGAGCACGGTTCCATAGGCTTCAATGGGAGCCTAATTCTCAATGCCGTGAGACACTGCATGATAACTAGTTCAGCGCAGGGAGCAAATCATGCAGCGATGGGCAACAAATATAAATATATACTGTATGTATATGAATATATATATATTTATGTTATGATATGTGTATATACTATACACATATTAACACATAAATATATATGTAAATAAGCATATACGTATATAATTACTGGGAACACACAATTCCCATAGTTAAGGCACTCAGAGACATTTTGTTTCCACAGCTGCCAACTTTAGCCCCCAAAAACTAACTAGTGCAGTCATGGGGTTTTTTTTTCAAATAAAATAGGTGCCACAATTTTTTATTTCTTAAAAGGAACAAAATATAATTTTTAGGGGCGAGTTGGGGCACATTTATAATATTATCCATAGGTCTGACCTCACGGTAGCAATAACCAGCCAAATATAATGGCTGTTTTTTTATTGCGTGCCCATAAACAGGCAAAGTTTCCTGTTTATGGGCGTGCAATAAATTAGCTCTTGACTTGTAATCTAGCCCTTAATAAATTACATTTTATGATAAAATATACCTAAAAATGCAACTATTTGCATTATTCCATGGCACCCCTATATTAAAATGAAATTAAAATTCAGAACATATTTAATACAGTCAAATATGGTGAAGTTGCATGTATGCAAAGCTTCCTATTTTTTAGATTTCTCATTCTTCCCAAACAATAATCATCACCAGACCTCTAAAACACTACAAAATATGCCATAGAACTTAAGTCTTGGCTACAGCAGTGCTTGGTACAACTGATATTGATTAAGACTTTGTTAGAAGACTGAATACACTTGGTGATGCTTTGTGGTTTGGAACTTTCGGATACAGATACCTAATTTTAGCATAATGTGGTTCTTCTTTTACAAATGCATTATTTGTGTGGCTGAAGCTGGATAGAAACATAATAATGCCCCTTCAGCAATGGCTGTCTTAATGAGGGATATGTTTGCATTGAAGATACATTGGTTCATGACATTGACAGTATTGATGGATTCAATGTTTACATGGTTGTTCCATTTTATCTGTGTTTGGCTTGGTTTTAAGAAATCTCCATAGAGTACTATTCTGCAGTTTAGAACACTGAACGATTATTCTATTGGCATCTAACAAAGAATCAATGATTCAGTATGTGTTAACTCTTTCCATAACTAATGTTATCCTGACATTGAAATGCACATATGGAATATAATTAAAATATTTGTAGATTAAATACTTTAAGCAAGTGTTTATAACAAAGCATTATGTTTTTCAAATACCATGCATTTTGCTATTCATGTTTAAAGTTCCACTAGATACAGTACAATAAAATAATTGACAATTGCACTAGAAAAAGACAATGCTATAACACTTACTTTAAATTTGAAATGAGAAGTAGAAGTAGAATGTGTTCTGTCAAATTTCAAAGTTAATACAATTTTCTCTCCCCCTATAACATGTGACAGCCACCACCAATTACAAAATGCATATATGTATATACTGTGCACTTTTGCACATGCTCAGTAGAAGCTGGAGCATCATAAAGTGTGCATATAAAAACAATGTGCATATTTTGAAAATAAAAATATGCTGGAAATGTATTTTATATTCCATGCTTTATCTAAAACATGAAACTTTTGTTTCTTTAAAGGGAAATAAAACTTGAATAAGGAAATGTTACATGCATTAGAGGATTTGTATTGCACTATTGGTTACCTACAGATATGGGCTAGATTAGAAGTGGAGCGCAAATTAATGCTCCCGCTCGAGCATTAACTGCGCAAGAAACTCCAAGCACGGCAAATTTTAGATTTAACAGAAAAACAAGGCTTTCTTGTGATACACTATGGCCAGATTACAAGTGACATGCTAAATAATGCTCCCTCTCGAGCGTTAATGGCGCTAGAAGTAAGCTTTTTGCAAAAAGCCAAAGTTAGAATATTGCATGTGCACTCACGTAAACCATATAGAAGTCAATGGAGCAAAAAAAAGTGGAAAAAATCTAATTAACATCTACTTGTGTGCAAACCCGATTGCATATTCTCAAGTTTGCTAACACGACATGAAAATTTCACATTTCATTGTTTTTCACATCAAAGAATATGTTCTATTTGTTCACAAATAAATAATTTCTACCTATACCTGATTTTTTTTTGTACAATATATAGCTATAACTATATATATATATATATATATATATATATATATATATATATATATATACGAGTTGTAGGTAGGTGCACTCTCACAAACAAAGTTCACATGCCAGGGTGCTGAGTAGTGGAAAGTATTACATATAGAAAATAGCACTCTCTGCACTTGACAAAGGTGAAAAATTCCTTTTATTAACCAGTGATGTTTTGGGGAGTAAACCCCTCCATCAGACTGTCTGATGAAGGGGTGCATTCCCCAAAACGTAAAATGTCACTGGTTAATAAAAGAAATTGTTCACCTTTTGTCAAGTCCAGAAAATGCTGTTTTGTATATGATGTGTGAAGAGTAAAAGCAGGAATGATTCAGCCCTCTGTGGCAAAAGGACTGTAGTGTTAGGACCAGTCTATATTGGGGCACCTTGTAAGTGGTGACTGGCTAAGCAAAATATGGCCATATTGTGTGACTAAGATCCCAATTTTATTTAAAAAGAATAGTTGTCTCTTGATGTTGTCTGCAGGCATTTTTTTGCAGCAGTTCAAAAAATATGTTGTGCTTTTGAAAATGGATGTGCGCCGTTACTGGGTCATATTGGCAGCACTCCCAAAGTTGTATATATAAATTTTTTGTAAGGTGTACTAAAAAAACTAATTTTGTGATTATATATAGGTATAGATATATACAGATATATAAACGGATATCTATTTATAAATACATAGAACATATTCTGCTTTTTCAGAACATTGGAATGTGAAATATTTACAGTAAATACACGGTATAACACATTAGTAAATATGAATATTGTATTCATGTTTTTACAGTACATGTTTTCATCTACTTAACTGCAAAGGGCTCCAATGCATCTAGATTTATACATATGTCTATATGTGTGTACATATGTATGAGAATGCAGTAATAATTCTAGCGTAAACTGCAATTTCACTCAAGCGATCACGTTTACTTTCAACTTGTATTACCAGCGGTAAACCCAATGAGCGCAGACACCGGCGATAAACCCCTTATCGCTCACATGCAAACATTATCGCTCAACTCGTAATCTGACCCTTTATCATTAACTCTTGCAAAGATTTTGAACATATAGTAAAAGTTAGCTGTGGGCTAGCAATGCAATAGTCATTGTGTTGGAGCTTTGAAACTGACATTAAGGGACATGAACCACAATATTTTGCTTTCATGATTCAGATAAAGCATACCATTTTGATCACCTTTCCTATTTACTTCTATTATCAATTTTGCTTAATTTTCCTAGTATCCATTGTTGATGGAGCAGCAATTCACTACTGGGAGCTAGCTGACTAAATTGAGTGAGCCACTTAAAAGAGGCATATGTATGCAGCAACCAATAGCAGCTAGCTCCCAGTATTGAATTAATCCCTAAACCGCTGCACTTCCGCCTCAAAAACCCTATAATAAATAGTATTAACCCCTAATCTGTCCTCCCTAACATCGCCGACCCATAACTTCAAGTATTAACCCCTAATCTGCCGACCGGACCTCACCGCTACTCTAATAAATTTATTAACTCCTAAAGCTAAGTCTAACCCTAACACTAAAACCCCCCTAAGTTAAATATAATTTAAATCTAACGAAATAAAATAAATCTTATTAAATAAATTAATTCTATTTAAAGCTAAATACTTACCTGTAAAATAAACCTTAATATAGCTACAATATAAATTATAATTATATTGTAGCTATTTTAGGATTTATATTTATTTTACAGGCAACTTTGTATTTATTTTAACCAGGTACAAGAGCTATTAAATAGTTAGTAAATATTTAATAGCTACCTAGTTAAAATAATTACCAAATTACCTGTAAAATAAATCCTAACCTAAGTTACAATTAAACCTAACACTACACTATCAATAAATTAATTAAATAAAATACCTACAATTATCTACAATTAAACCTAACACTACACTATCATTAAATTAATTAAATAAATTACCTACAAATACCTACAAATAAATACAATTAAATAAACTAACTAAAGTACAAAAAATAAAAAAAGCTAAGTTACAAAAAATTAAAAATTATTTACAAACATAATAAAAATATTACAACAATTTTAAGCTAATTACACCTACTCTAAGCCCACTAATAAAATAACAAAGCCCCCCAAAATAAAAAAATGCCCTACCCTATTCTAAAATTAAAATTGAAAAGCTCTATTACCTTACCAGCCCTTAAAAGGGCCTTTTGCGGGGCATGCCCCAAAGAATTCTGCTCTTTTGCCTGTAAAAAAAAACATACAATACCCCCCCCAACATTACAACCCACCACCCACATATCCCTAATCTAACCCAAACCCCCCTTAAATAAACCTAACACTAAGCCCCTGAAGATCTTCCTACCTTGTCTTCAACTCGCCGGGTATCACTGATCGGTCCTCCAGAGGGTCCCGAAGTCTTTATCCTATCCGGCAAGAAGAAGTCCAGAAGAGGCTCCAAAGTCTTCATCCTATCCGGGGCAGAAGAGGAGATCCGGACCGGCAAACATCTTCATCCAAGCGGCATCTTCTATCTTCATCCATCCGACGATGAGCGGCTCCATCTTCAAGACCTCCGGCGCGGATCCATCCTCTTCTTCCGACGTCCTAACACAGAATGAAGGTTCCTTTAAGGGACGTCATCCAAGATGGCGTCCCTTGAATTCCGATTGGCTGATAGGATTCTATCAGACAATCGGAATAAAGGTAGGAAAAATCTGATTGGCTGATTTAATCAGCCAATCAGATTGAGCTCACATTCTATTGGCTGTTCCGATCAGCCAATAGAATGCAAGCTCAATCTGATTGGCTGATTGGATTCCATCAGCCAATCAGAATTTTCCTACATTAATTCTGATTGGCTGATAGAATCCTATCAGCCAATCGGAATTCGAGGGACTCCATCTTGGATGACGTCCCTTAAAGGAACCTTCATTCTGTGTTAGGACGTTGGAAGAAGAGGATGGATCCGCGCCGGAGGTCTTGAAGATGGAGCCGCTCTTCATCGGATGGATGAAGATAGAAGATGCCGCTTGGATGAAGATGTTTGCCGGTCCGGATCTCCTCTTCTGTCCGGATAGGATGAAGACTTTGGAGCCTCTTCTGGACTTCTTCTTGCTGGATAGGATGAAGACTTCGGGACCCTCTGGAGGACCGATCGGTGATACCCGGCGAGGTGAAGATAAGGTAGGAAGATCTTCAGGGGCTTAGTGTTAGGTTTATTTAAGGGGAGTTTGGGTTAGATTAGGGGTATGTGGGTGGTGGGTTGTAATGTTGGGGGGGGTATTGTATGTTTTTTTTACAGGCAAAAGAGCATGGGGCATGCCCCACAAAAGGCCCTTTTAAGGGCTGGTAAGGTAAAAGAGCTTTTCAATTTTAATTTTAGAATAGGGTAGGGCATTTTTTTATTTTGTAATTAGTTTAAAATTGTTGTAATATTTTTATTATGTTTGTAAATTATTTTTTTCTTTTTTGTAACTTAGCTTTTTTATTTTTTGTACTTTAGTTTATTTAATTGTATTTATTTGTAGGTATTTGTAGGTAATTTATTTAATTAATTTAATGATAGTGTAGTGTTAGGTTTAATTGTAGATAATTGTAGGTATTTTATTTAATTAATTTATTGATAGTGTAGTGTTAGGTTTAATTGTAACTTAGGTTAGGTTTTATTTTACAGGTAATTTGGTAATTATTTTAACTAGGTAGCTATTAAATAGTTATTAACTATTTAATAGCTCTTGTACCTGGTTAAAATAAATACAAAGTTGCCTGTAAAATAAATATTAATCCTAAAATAGCTACAATATAATTATAATTTATATTGTAGCTATATTAGGATTTATTTTACAGGTAAGTATTTAGCTTTAAATAGGAATAATTTATTTAATAAGAAATAATTTATTTCGTTAGATAAAAATTATATTTAACTTAGGGGGGTGTTAGGGTTAGGGTTAGACTTAGCTTTAGGGGTTAATAACTTTATTATAGTAGCGGTGAGGTCCGGTCGGCAGATTAGGGGTTAATAAGTGTAGGTAGGTAGGGGCGACGTTGGGGGGGGCAGAGTAGGGGTTAATAAATATAATATAGGGGTCAGCGGTGTTAGGGGCAGCAGATTAGGGGTACATAGGGATAACGTAGGTGGCGGCGGTGTACGGAGCAGCAGATTAGGGGTTAAAAAAATATGCAGGGGTCAGCGATAGCGGGGGCGGCAGATTAGGGGTTACTAAGTGTAAGGTTAGGGGTGTTTAGACTCGGGGTTCATGTTAGGGTGTTAGGTGCAGACATAGGAAGTGTTTCCCCATAGGAAACAATGGGGCTGCGTTAGGAGCTGAACGCTGCTTTTTTGCAGGTGTTAGTTTTTTTTTCAGCTCAAACGGCCCCATTGTTTCCTATGGGGGAATCGTGCATGAGCACGTTTTTGAAGCTGGCCGCGTCCGTAAGCACCGCTGGTATTGAGAGTTGCAGTGGCGGTAAATTATGCTCTACGCTCCCTTTTTGGAGCCTAACGCAGCCCTTCTGTGAACTCTAAATACCAGCAGTATTTAAAAGGTGTGGGGGGAAAAAGGCCAGCGTTAGCTACGCGGGTCGTTACCGACAAAACTCTAAATCTAGCCATAAGAAATTTGGCACAGAAAATAGCCAAATGCTGCTTCCCACAGTCATATTTAGCATCCGTTTGTAAAACAAATCCCAAATAACTAACAAATGCACATCCCTAAATTACATAGGTAAATAGAAAAACAATAGTGCAATAAGTGAATGGGCTAAGGCATTTTATGTTGCTGTTTTATGCAATAACATACTTGAAGTTAATAAAAACTGCCAATCACTACATGCAAAGGATAAAAAATTATTATTTTTGTTTTGTTCTGTTTTGTTTTTTTAACACTAATTACACAAACTAAACTGAATTATTTTTTATCCTTAAAGATTTTTTTATGTTTTATTTTTAAACGAGCATCTCAGCATTTTATCTTGAAATTTGTCATGGTGTTAGTTAGAAAGGGCATCTAGTGCCCTTTAAAATACTTTTTTTTAAATAATCTTTTAAATTATGCAAACCCCCAGCCTCTAACATTTCTAATATAATAGTATTCATAGACACAAACAGTATGAAAACAAAACATAATTTGTGGTCCCCTTAAATACAGATTGGGTCTATAAATGTTAGAGGTAGGTAGCATTTGGGAAGTTAGAGAATTTAGTTTCTATTACTGAAAACACCCCTTTGAGGTGTGTGTAGGGGGAGATGTTTTTCAACAAGATTGGTAGATGCAGACAAATTGAGTGTGAATATATGTGAAGCAAAAAGAAGGAATGTATGAAAATTTAAAATCAAAATTAGGAAAAATGAGAATAAATGGATATTGGAAATTAGTAACAGTTGAAAGCTCCTGAAATCGAAAAAATTTAAGAGAAAAAAACTTTACAGGAAACAAAAAACATAAATGCAGAAAATGGTTAAAAATATTACAAATTATTTGTAAAGATGGATGGGTTGCTAAGTTACTTTAAAGCATAATAGAAAGCACCAAGGAAAAGAATGGCTGTCTGCTTTAGATTGTTAGTCCTCTTTTGAGGAGGTGTTTAATCATATTCATATTTGCCTTTCAAGTGAAAAAAAGAAGTCTATATCTTAGTAATATTTAGCATAATACTTGAAATTCATCTAATAATAACCATAATAATAATAGTCAATTAGTTAATTTAATCAAATAAAACAGAGAACTGTAGTATTTTCATGAGATGAGTGATTTTTTTTATTAAAAATTATATTTTATGTTATGCCTCAAAATAAGCTTCCTGTAATTAAACTATGATGGATAATTGTATATTACTATAATATACCATCTTGTACTAAAAAACACACATTTTAAATCCCTTGAACATAATATTTTAACAGTAATTTTTGTCGCTTCAGATTCAAAAACTTGTTTGTAAAAATATATGCATTGTGCACAAATGTGTTATAGTGATAAGTACGGTTGAGGTTAATCAACCATATGGTTTGCAATTTCCATATGACACGCCGGCAAATTACTGACAGTAGACAGCTTATTCTGTGGATTTTATACGTGTTCTTTCTTATTTATATGCATCCTTGACACATGCATAGTCTGATTGCCTTGTTTCCTCTATGCAAATTAGTTTACTTTCTACCAATTTGAAGCCAGAGCACTGTATATTACTTTACTTTGCTCTTAATGGATTTGTCCGCATCTCTCTGTATTGCTGAATGTTCAGTTTATAGCAAATGCATGTAAATTAATTGCAAGAGCTTGGAAACCAAGAGACGCTGGAATTATAAAACAAAACAAAAAAATACATTACAGATCTTTACTACAATTTTAAAAATATGTTACTTTTTAGTTTTAAAAATAATGAATGACTAATTATGTGGCAGCTATGTGATAGTATTTAGGAAACACTGCTAAAATACATTACACGCCCCTTACTTTTGCTTGCCAGGGGCTAGGTCAAAGCTATCACAATTGTTTGATCCTTATATTTAAGCACACACACCTACTTTAGTTAATTTTTTAAAGCCAATAAGCACAAATTTTAACCCCCTAATGACAGACACTGTAGAGTAGTGTTTCTCAACAGCGGTCATCAAGTACCCCCCAACAGGCCATGTTTTCATTTTAGCTGAACCACTGCACAGGTGAAGTAATTAGCTGATCAGTTACTAACTTGCTTCTACCCATCAGCTGATTATTTCACCTGTGCACTGGTTCTGCTTGTATGGCAGCTTTGTCCTGGGCTCTCAGAGTGCAGGTCTTGATGACAGCAGGAGTGAGGCATTGCAGACAAATTTGTTAACAATGACTTGTCTTGAACCCTCCCCGCCTCTCCATGGCCCTGATATTCAAAACCTTGTCGGTATGGAGAGAAATCACACAAAAATCTTTGGAATTTTTTTAGACCTTGTATTTTAATGTAGGAGTCTCTGTTCCACATAAAGAACACTACATAAACATGTCTCAAGCTAAAAATAATTTTTTAAGGGCCTCACCATATCAGAATTCTTAAAATACCTTGCCTGGGCGGAGAGGTTTTGAATATCAGGCCCACTGTGATCATTGACAGTAAGCAAAAAAAATATTTGAACCCCTGCTGATTTTGTACGTTTGCCCACTGACAAAGAAATGATCAGTCTATAATTTTAATGTTAGGTTTATTTGAACAGTAACAGAAGAAAGAATAACAACAAAAAAATCCAGTAAAACGCATTTCAAAAAAGTTATAAATTGATTAACATTTTAATGAGTGAAATAAGTATTTGACCCCTTTGCAAAACATGACTTAGTACTTGGTGGCAAAACCCGTGTTGGCAATCACAGCGGTAAGACATTTCTTGTAGTTGGCCACCAGGTATGCACACATCTCAGGAGGGATTTTGTCCCACTCCTCTTTTCAGATCCTCTCCAAGTCATTAAGGTTTCGAGGCTGACGTTTGGCAACTCAAACCTTCAGCTCCCTCCACAGATTTTCTATGGGATTATGGTCTGGAGACTGGCCAGGCCACTCAAGGACATTAATGTTCTTCTTCTTGAGCCACTCCTTTGTTGCCTTGGCCGTGTGTTTTTGGATCATTGTCATGCTGAAATACCAATTCACGACCCTTTTTTAATGCCCTGGCTGAGGAAGGAGGTTCTCACCCAAGATTTGACGGTACATGGCCCCGTCCATCGTCCATTTGATGCTGTAAAGTTGTCTTTTCCTCTTAGCAGCATTCCTCCTCCTCCAAACACGGCGAGTTGAGTTGATGCCAAAGAGCTTAATTTTGGTCTCATCTGACCATAACACTTTTACCCAGTTCTCCGCTGAATCATTCATATGCTCATTGGCAAACTTCAAATGGGCCTGTACATGTGATTTCTTGAGCAGGGTGATCTTGCGGGCACTGCAGGATTTAGGTCCTTCACGGCGTAGTGTGTTACCAATTGTTTTCTTGGTGACTATGGTCCCAGCTGCCTTGAGATCATTGACAAGATCCTCCCATGTAGTTCTGGACTGATTCCTCACCGTTTTTCATGATCATTGAAACTGCACAAGGTGAGATCTTGCATAGAGCCCCAGACTGAGGGAGGTTGACAGTTATCTTGTGTTTCTTCCATTTGTGAATAATCGCACCAACAGTTGTCACCTTCTCACCAAGCAGCTTGGCGATGGTCTTATAGCCCATTCCAGCCTTGTGTAGGTCTACAATTTTGTCCCTGATATCCTTGGACAGCTCTTTGGTCTTGGCCATGGTAGAGAGTTTGGAATCTGATTGATTGCTTCTGTGGACAAGTGTCTTGTATACAGGTAACAAGCTGAGATTAGGAGCACTCCCTTTAAGAGAGAAATAACTATAAATATTTATTGTTATTTTATGTATCCAGGAGTGTATCAAAATAAAGCTCTGTTTGAGTGTTAAAAATAGGTATATAACATGTATGGATTCACTTAACAAGAGAGTGGATAATTATGGTGAAACCATACAGAACAAAAATACCAAAATTGTCTTTGTCATTTAAGAATAGTAACTAGAAAAAAGCCCTGTCCTTAAAGGGACATGAAACCAAAAATTCTTCTTTCATGATTCAGATAGAAAATCCAATTTTAAACAACATTCCAATTTACTTCTATTATTTAATTTGCTTCATTCAAGAAATAACAATGCACAAGGGTGAGCCAATCACATGAGGCATCTATATGGGTAGCCACCAGTCATCAGCTTCTGAGCCTATTTAGATATGTTTTTCATGAAATTATATAAAGCAAATTAAGCAAATTAGATAATAGAAGTACATTGGAAAGTTGTTTAAAATTGCATGCTCTATAAAAAAAAAATATTTTATGTATTTATGTATACTTTATGTAAATGTATACTTGTGCATACTAAAAACATTTGCAATATGTGTTATTTACTTATTGTGCAGGATTCACAAGCCTAACCCTACTTATATGTGTGTTCCAAAATGGCCTAAGCAGGAGGGATTAAATAAGATACTGAAAAGCAATGCCGGCTGTACTAATAAAATGATAAAGGCAAGACATGTCTACTTATGTCTGCATTGACTCCTCCATATAAAGAAAGTGGTGGTTTGGGGGTATAACATACAGTATTTGCAGCTAAAATAAGGGTTAATCTATTTGGAAAAGCATTCATAGTCCACCTGTATGCTAAATTATTGCACCACCACACAAAAGTCTTATAATTACAAGGTGGTTCATGTCCCATATTTTTTTGGGGGTTCCTTAGTCATTTTGAGTTAATCATCTATTTTAAACTGCTGATAACATCACCAAACTAAAATTTCAGTTAATTAACCAATTGTTCAATTGTCTACTTATTGCTTACTATAATAATATACTCTTTGTTTATCAAGTTATGGGCACACACAATTAATAGTTAGGGATCATATCCACCCAAAAACAGGGCAAATGAGCAGCATCCACTGACAGTATTTAACACTGCACAAGCAAAAGCTGGTGCAGCCCCGCCCCCTGCTTTCACTCACCCAGTCAAGCTAGAGTAGGACTTGTCAATCACCACTTACAAATCCCTTGATGATAATTTTACTTTGACAGAAAGCTCCAAAAGTCACATTTTTTTGGATAACATAAGGTGCCATCACTGACCTTAGGTTCCTTTCTGCTGGAGTGCAGACATTTTGCCCCAGAATCTAACATGTAAATAATACGTAATTATGTAAATAATAATTATTATTATATTTCACAAAAGTAGGCACTGCATTTTACACATGAATTGCCTAATAATATTGCTATTTTAATGGGCTTTACAGTATATTTAATGAGCAGTAATATTCATTCTGCAGATTGTTCTTGCAGTTAAGCGCTATCTAGTTTTTAATTCCATTTTACATGAATGAAGTGTTATAACAACTGTATATGGTATACTGTATCTATGAAATCATTAAGCACATCTATTCATTTATATTTCCCATAATGCTCAGCTTTAATACATAGCTCATTAATTATTGCTTAAGTTATTAGGAGATGTAGTGGAACGAGGAAGATTTCATTAACCTGCAACATGTGCACAATGTAGTCATTCGAATGTGAGTAATTACATTAATACAATTATATCGTAATGAATTCCATCCTGCTAAACCCGTGTTGTTAGTAGGATGTTTTTACACCAAATTATATTGTATGTTTTATGAATTGTGTAGGCTGACCTATTAATATAATCTGAATAAATCTTTATACAATCTGGGGAAAAAAAAACATGATTGGTGAGTTTTAACCAAATTTGGAGCATGATGAAAGATGCTGACTACATAATATAATGTTTTTCATTCCTACCCTCCCTACAGAATTCCCTTAAGGAAATGTTGTAGAGACAATGGGCTCCATTATAAAGCTCCTTCCTAATCTCTCTGCTACCTCAGAGATGGCAGAGTTAAAGAGGCATTAAAGGGACAGTCTACTTGAAAATGTTTATTGTTTAAGAAGATAGGTAATAACTTTATTACCCATTCCCCAGTTCTGCATAACCAACACGGTTATATTAATAAACTTTTTGACCTCTGTAAATACCATGTATCTAAGCCTCTGCAGACTGCCCCCTTACCTCAGTTCTTTTGACGGACTTGCATTTTAGCCAACCAGTGAAGACTCATAAATAACACCACAGAAGTGAACACAATGTTATCTATATGGCACACATGAACTAGCACTGTCTAGCTGTGAACAACTGTCAAAATTCACTGAGATAAGAGGCGGCCTTTAAAGGCTTAGACATTAGCAAATGTGCCTACTGATGTTAGCTTTCAATGAAGAATACCAAGGGAGCAAAGCAAATTTGATGATAAAAGTAAATAGGAAAGTTGTTTTAAATTGCATGCCCTATCTGAATCATAAAAAAAAGAATTTTGACTAAACTGTCCCTTTATCCCCTTAATGACCGACGACGTATGCCATACGTCCTCAAAAAAAAAGCACTTAACGACCGAGGACATATGGCATACGTCGTCGGTTAAACAGAGCACTGGAAGAGATCGAAATCGCTTCCAGCTGCTCTAACAGTATTGCAGGGATGCCTCAATGTCTAGGCATCCTGCAATACTGTTGCCGAGTGCCGGGACCGGATTGATCACTCCCCCACGAGTGATCACTTCCGGTTTTGCTCCACATGGAGCCCGGCAGTGTTTCAGAGCATCGGGTCGAGGCACTTAGTTAGTTATAAAATTATGAAAAAAAAGATAAAAAACACGGATAAAATAAAAAAAAAGCCCTAAATAGCCCCCCCCTCCCCCTTCACTAGGCATCCAAGATGGCGATGCACAGTGCATCATGGGACCTCTGGGGGTGTCCCTAGCCTGCCTCATCATAGGGGCAAGCTAGGGTCACCCAATCTGAGCCTCCCACCCAAAAAATAATAATAATAATAAAATACCCCATTTGTCTGATCATGTCAATATTTGTAAATATTGACTATGATCAGTGTGGATCTCCCTCCCTCTCCTCACTTGCGATTTTGTTGGAGAGAGAGAGAGACCTGTTTTTAGCAGAGAGATATTTATTTCTTTTATTTGTTAAAAAAATATAGAATCAAAGGCTCTTTTCAGAGCCATTAACCCCTAGCTTGCCAGTGATCACTATAAATCACTGGCAGTAGCATAGCTGCACTTTTTTTTGTTGTCTGTGCATTTTTTTAGGGGTTAATTTTTGTTGTAGTATTTTTTTTAAAAACCCAAATGCTCTTTTCAGAGCCATTTAGCTAATTTAATTTAATTTCCAGAGTCATTAACCCCTAGCTTGCCAGTGATCGCTATAAATCACTGGCAGTAGCATAGCTGTACTTTTTTGCTGTCTGTGCATTTTTTTAGGGGTTAATTTTGTTGTTGTAATTTTTTAAAAATCCAAAGGCTCTTTTCAGAACCATTTAGTTAATTTAATTTAATTTTCAGAGCCATTAACCCCTAGCTTGCCAGTGATCGCTATAAATCCCTGTCAGTAGCATAGCTGTACTTTTTTGCTGTCTGTGCATTTTTTTAGGGGTTAATTTTGTTGTTGTAATTTTTTAAAAATCCAAAGGCTCTTTTCAGAACCATTTAGTTAATTTAATTTAATTTTCAGAGCCATTAACACCTAGCTTGCCAGTGATTGCTATAAATCACTGGCAGTAGCATAGCTGTACTTTTTTGCTAGTTAATTTAGTTAATTAATTTAGTTAATTAATTTAATTTTTTTTAGTAATTTTTTTTCTGTGACAAATACAAAAATGTCACAGAAAATATATAGTGCTGAGGAGGCGTATGCCATCCTTGCGTCAGAGTCAGATGCCTCTATGTCTGACTCAGACCCCAATTTTGACCCTGCCATATGCTCAGATACATCACTAGATGCAGTCTCAACTGATAGTGATGTATCTGTGGCTGCTAGCCCCCCTGCTACCCCCCCTACCAGCCCCCCTGCTAGCCCCCCTGCCAGAAGGAGGCGTGTTGCTGCCATTGCTGCTGAAGAGTGGGTAACGCCTCATCTCCAGAGGCCAGATATCCCACCCTTCACAGCAAATGCTGGCATAAATATAGATGTGGAAGTTTTTAGCCCCCAGAAGTTTCTGGAAGTTTTTCTGGGCGATGATGTATTGGGGAACATTGTCGCCCAAACTAATTTATATGCCCATGAGTTCTGTGCTACAAAGCCTGGAACATATTTGGCAAAGCAGCAATGGGCCCCCATCAATGTGCCAGAATTCAAAAAATTCTGGGCATTGACTATGCTGATGGGCATCATAAAGAAACCCTCCATTCGCTCCTACTGGAGTAGTAGCCCCATCTGCTCTACCCCCATTTTCTCCCAGACTATGTTGAGGAAGAGGTATGAAATGATTCTGCATTTCATGCACTTCAGCGACAACGGCCTGTGCCCCCCTAGGGAGCATCCCCAATTTGACAGGCTGTATAAAATCTGCCCTCTGATAACCCACTTTTCTGCCAGGTTTGCAGAGGCTTATACACCTGGAAGGAATATATGCGTTGATGAATCCCTAATGAAGTATAAGGGAAGGCTGGGATTCAAGCAGTATATTCCTTCCAAGCGCTCCAGATATGGGGTAAAGGTGTATAAGCTCTGTGACAGCGAGACTGGGTATACTCAGGACTTCCGGTTGTATGAGGGAAATTATAGCCACCTTGACCCTCCAGGTTGCCCAGAACATATGGGAAATACTGGCAAGATTGTCTGGGACCTGATATTACCCCTAATGAACAAAGGGTATCACTTGTACTTAGACAATTATTATACAAGTGTCCTTTTGTTCAAGCTACTGTATTGCTTTGATACAGTAGCTTGCTGTACAATTAAAAAGAACCGCGCAGGTTTCCCAGGACAACTTGCATGCACCCGGCTACGAAGGGGGGAGACCTCAGCTCTGCGCCAAGAGGAGCTGTTGGCACTTAAGTACAGAGACAAGAAGGATGTATACCTTCTTACCACCATCCACACAGAGAGGACGGTGGCAGTTTCTGTACGTGGCAGAGCTGAGATCATAAGGAAGCCAGTGTGCATCAAGTCTTATAACCGGCATATGAGTGGGGTTGATCTGGCTGATCAGCTGCTGCAGCCCTACCTAATTATGCGGAAGACAAGGGCCTGGTACAAAAAAGGTTGCAATTTACCTAATGCAGATTGCAACCCACAACGCTTTTTGTTGTTCAAAAAAGCAAACCCCAGCGTTAAAAAAACTTTTTAACAGTTTCAGCTCCAGATTATTACGGGGATTTTGTACCATGATGCACCTGCTCCTCGGGCAGTGATGGGAGAGAGCAGAGTTGGGGCTACCCATTTTATTTTTAAAATCCCCCCTACTGCCGCAAAGCAGAAACCACAAAAAAAATGCAGAGTCTGTACCAAGAGGGGGAAGAGAAGTGACACCATATATCACTGTCCTGATTGCCCTGGACAGCCTGCACTCTGCATTGGGGACTGCTTCAAGCGGTACCATACAATGGTCAATTTTTTAAAAAATAAATATATTTGCTGTTATATATATATATATATATATATATATATATATTTTTTTTTTTTTTTTTTATGTTTACTGTTAGATGTTTTTTTTTTTTTTTTTTACTTTTACTGTGCCAGATTTTTACATTTCACTACTCCAAAACCAAAATCCCTGTCAAACCTATGCATGGGGGACATAGGTGTTCTCAGGGTACCTTGCAAAAAACAACCTGAAGTATGTTTTTGTAATAACTTACAACAGTCTCTCCTAAATCATAGTCAAAAAGCAATGTGTCTGTAAAAATTAAAATTGAAAAATAACCACCATACACTTTCTCCAATTTTTTGGGCTAAAATGGTTGCTTCAAAGGCATCAAAGCACACCATATACAATACCTTGGGGTGTCAACATTTCAAAAATATACACTTTCATGGCAATAAATAAAAGTGGGATATGCGATAGGCCCCAAACTAAAGATAGGCCTATCAGAAGAAATACTCTCATTTTTAATAACTAAAATCACAAGTCATAAAATTGTAACATAACCTTCCCAAAATCCTGGCAAACCTATGCATGGGGGGCATAGGTGTACTCAGGGTGCCTTGCAGAAAACAACCTGAAGTATTCTTTTGCAATAACTTACAACAGTCTCTCCTAAATCATAGTCAAAAAGCAATGTGTCTATAAAAATTAAAATTGAAAAATAACCACCATACACTTTCTCCAATTTTTTTGGCTAAAACAGTTGCTTCAAAGGCATCAAAGCACACCATATACAATACCTTGGGGTGTCAACATTTCAAAAATATACACTTTCATAGCAATAAATAAAAGTGGGGTATGCGATAGGCCCCAAACTAAAGATAGGCCTATCAGAAGAAATACTCTCATTTTTAATAACTAAAATCACAAGTCATAAAATTGTAACATAACCTTCCCAAAATCCTGGCAAACCTATACATGGGGGGCATAGTTGTACTCAGGGTGCCTTGCATAAAACAACCTGAAGTATTCTTTTGCAATAATTTACAACAGTCTCTCCTAAATCATAGTCAAAAAGCAATGTGTCTATAAAAATTCAAATTGAAAAATAACTACTATACACATTCTCCAATTTTTTGGGCTAAAACGGTTGCTTCAAAGGCATCAAAGCACACCATATACAATACCTTGGGTTGTCAACTTTTTAAATATATGCACATTCATGGAAAACAAATAAATTGGGGTATGTTAAAAGACCCCCCAAAAAGACGATAGGCAAAGAAAATATGTTAAATGTGAAAAAAAATCACAAACGCATGTCAGACATTTGGCATTGCACCCCCCAAACAAGCCACCAAACCTATGCATAGGTGGTATCACTGAACTCAGGAGATGTTGGTGACCATATATTGGTGTCTTCTTTGGTAGTAACACATAACAGGAGCTGTGAATCCATGTCTAAAATACAATGTATGTGAACAATTACACAAAAAAATGAATGCCAATTAGTTTGACAAAGACTAGTGGTTGAATTAGTGCATGGAAAGTGTTAAAATACCTGCATTTGAAATACCCTAGGATGTCTACTTTTCAAAAATATATGGTTTGATGGGGGTAAATTACATTGGTCGGCTTCAGAAATGTCTTAAATAGGACATGGGTGCATGGGATGTGAAAAATCAAAGTGAAAAAAATGGAATGGGTTTCCTAAAAATAAGGCCTTTTAGCCCCCAGAGAACCCAACACACCTATACATTGGTGGTATCACTGTACTCAGGAGATGTTGTTGAACACATATTGAGGTGGTTTTTGGCAGTAACACATAACAGGAACTGAAAATCCAAGCCTAAAATACAATGTGTGTGAAAAATGACACAAAAAAATGACTATCCAAAAGTTTGACAAAGACTAGTGGTTGAATTAGTGCATGGAAAGTGTTAAAATACCAGCATTTAAATACCCAAGCGTGTCTAGTTTTAAAAAATATATGGTTTGATGGGGGTAAATTCCAGTGGCCAGCTTCAGAAATGTCTCAAATAGGACATGGGTGCATGATGACCGATGTGAAAATTCCAAGTTGAAAAACTGGAATGCGCTCTCTAAAAATAAGGCCTTTAGCCCCCAGAGAACCCGACACACCTATACATGGGTGGTATCACTGTACTCAGGAGATGTTGTTGAACACATATTGAGGTATTTTTTGGCAGTAACACATAACAGGAACTGAAAATCTATGTCTAAACTACAATGTGTGTGAAAAATAAAACAAAAAAATGACTTCTCAAACGTTTGACAAAGACTAGTGGTTGAATTAGTGCATGGAAAGTGTCAAACTACCAGCATTTGAAATACCCTAGGGTTTCTACTTTTCAAAAATATATGGTTTGATGGGGGTAAATTCCAATGGCCAGCTTCAGAAATGTCCCAAATAGGACATGGGTGCATCATGACCGATGTGAAAATTCCAAGTTGAAAAACTGGAATGCGCTACCTAAAAATAAGGCCTTTTAGCCCCCAGAGAACCCGACACACCTATACATGGGTGGTATCACTGTACTCAGGAGATGTTGTTGAACACATATTGAGGTGTTTTTTTGGCAGTAACACATAACAGGAACTGAAAATCCATGCCTAAAGTACAATGTGTGTGAAAAATAACACAAAAATATGACTACCCAAAAGTTTGACAAAGACTAGTGGTTAAATTAGTGCATGGAAAGTGTTAAAATACCAGTATTTGAAATATCCTAGGGTGTCTACTCTTAAAAATATATGGTTTGATGGGGGTAAATTCCATTGGCCAGCTTCAGAAATGTCCCAAATAGGACATGGGTGCATGATGACCGATGTGAAAATTCCAAGTTGAAAAACTGGAATGCATTCTATAAAAATAAGGCCTTTTAGCCCCCAGAGAACCCGACACACCTATACATGGGTGGTATCACTGTACTCAGGAGATGTTGTTGAACACATATTGAGGTGTTTTTTGGCAGTAACACATAACAGGATTTGAAAATCCATGCCTAAAGTAAAATGTGTGTGAAAAATAACACAAAAAAAATGACTACTCAAAAGTTTGACAAAGACTAGTGGTTGAATTAGTGCATGGAAAGTGTTAAAATACCAGTATTTGAAATACCCTAGGGTGTCTACTTTTCAAAAATATATGGTTTGATGGGGGTAAATTCCATTGGCCAGCTTCAGAAATGTCCCAAATAGGACATGGGTGCATGATGACCGATGTGAAAATTCCAAGTTGAAAAACTGGAATGCACTACCTAAAAATAAGGCCTTTTAGCCCCCAGAGAACCCGACACACCTATACATTGGTGGTATCACTGTACTCAGGAGATGTTGTTGAACACATATTGAGGTGTTTTTTGGCAGTAACACATAACAGAAACTGGAAATCCATGCCTAAAGTACAATGTGTGTGAAAAATAACACAAAAAAATGACTAGCCAAAAGTTTGACAAAGACTAGTGGTTAAATTAGTGCATGGAAAGTGTTAAAATACAAGCATTTGAAATACCCTAGGGTGTCTACTTTTAAAAATATATGGTTTTATGGGGGTAAATTCCATTGGCCAGCTTCAGAAATGTCCCAAATAGGTCATGGGTGCATGATGACTGATGTGAAAATTCCAAGTTGAAAAACTGGAAGGCGCTACCAAAAATTAAGGCCTTTTAGCCCCCAGAGAACCCGACACACTTATACATGGGTGGTATCAATGTACTCAGGAGATGTTGTTGAACACATATTGAGGTGTTTTTTGGCAGTAACACATAACAGGAACTGAAAATCTATGCCTAAATTACGTGTGTGAAAAATAACACAAAAAAATGACTACTCAAAAGTTTGACAAAGACTAGTGGTTGAATTAGTGCATGGAAAGTGTTAAAATACCAGCATATGAAATACCCTAGGGTGTCTACTTTTCAAAAATATATGGTTTGATGGGGGTAAATTCCATTGGCCAGCTTCAGAAATGTCCCAAATAGGACATAGGTGCATGATGACCGATGTGAAAATTCCAAGTTGAAAAACTGAAATGCGCTACCTAAAAATAAGGCCTTTTAGCCCCAAGAGAACCCAACACACCTATACATGGGTGGTATCACTGTACTCAGGAGATGTTGTTGAACACATATTGAAGTGTTTTTTGGCAGTAACACATAACAGGAACTGAGAATCCATGCCTAAATTACAATGTGTGTGAAAAATAACACACAAAAATGACTACCCAAAAGTTTGACAAAGACTGGTGGTTCAATTAGTGCGTGGAAAGTGTTAAAATACCAGCATTTGAAATACCCTAGGGTGTCTACTTTTCAAAAATATATGGTTTGATGGGGGTAAATTCCATTGGCCAGCTTCAGAAATGTCCCAAATAGGACATGGGTGCATGATGACCGATATGAAAATTCCAAGTTGAAAAACTGAAATGCGCTACCTAAAAATAAGGCCTTTTAGCCCCCAGAGAACCCAACACACCTATACATGGGTGGTATCACTGTACTCAGGAGATGTTGTTGAACACATATTGAAGTGTTTTTTGGCAGTAACACATAACAGGAACTGAGAATCCATGCCTAAATTACAATGTGTGTGAAAAATAACACAAAAAAAATGACTACCCAAAAGTTTGACAAAGACTGGTGGTTCAATTAGTGCATGGAAACTGTTAAAATACCAGCATTTGAAATACCCTAGGGTGTCTACTATTCAAAAATATACGGTTTGATGGGGGTAAATTCCACTGGCCAGCTTCAGAAATGTCCCAAATAGGACATGGGTGCATGATGACCAATGTGAAAATTCCAAGTTGAAAAACTGTAATGCGCTCTCTAAAAATAAGGGCTTTTAGCCCCCAGAGAATCCGACACACCTATACATGGGTGGTATCAATGTACCCAGGAGATGCTGCTGAAGACATATTAGGGTGTTTATTTGGCAGTAACCCTTAACATTATCAGTAAATGTATTCTTAAATTGCTATTTTGTCAAAAAATCAAATTATTTTTTTTCCCAAATTTTTTTTTGGCATAGATTGGTGGTAAAATGGTTGCATGAAAAAAAGTCAAAATACCCCAAGTTTAATACCTTAGGTTGTCTTCTTTTAAAAAATATATACATGTGAAGGGTTATTCATGGATTCCTGACAGGTAATGGTGTTACAATGTAACTATCGCCAATTTTGAAAAAACATGGTTTTGAAATAGCAAAGTGCTACTTGTACTTATTGCCCTATAACTTGCAAAAAAAAAAGCAAAGAACATGTAAACATTGGGTATTTCTAAACTCAAGACAAAATTTAGAAACTGTTTAGCATTGGTATTTTATGGTGGTTGTAGATGTGTAAGAGATTTGGGGGCTCAAAGAAAATAATGGTATCTTTAGAAAGTCCATTTAATGGCGAGAAAAACGGTATATAATATGTGTGGGTACAGTAAATGAGTAAAAGGAAAATTACAGTTAAACACAAACATCGCAGAAATGCAAAAATAGCCTTGGTCCCAGATGGTCAACAAATTGAAAAGTGGTCTGGCCACTAAGGGGTTAAGTGGGACATTTTTGAACATTTTATTGTTTATTATATGCCTTTAAAGGGAAATTAGACACTGAATATATTTTAGAATCATATTAATGAGGTTATTCCCCACCCTCCCTCTAGCCATGTTGAATTTGTTCACTACTTTCCAGGGCTGACCTGTTTGCACATGTGCAGCAACTCTCCTTCAGATACCTGCAGTGTAACCTAGGTTCTATAATGGCAGCACCTATGATTAAAAGGAGGTGAATGAGTGTTAACTGGATCCTAGATGTAAACCTTCAAGCAGCGCTACCTTTTAATATATATAAAATAACTTTGAAAGTGTTACCTGGCTGGCTTCCTCAGCCACCCTCAAGCATACAGCATTTTTTTCTTATTTTCTGCAGTGGGGGGTTAAGCCAATTAGGCATTATTCAATTGCATTGTTCTCTCAACCAGCCAGATGTATTCTAACTGGATACTGCAAACAGACTGCTGAACATGGGCACAACCACCTTCCTGCCTGGCACACAAATGTAAACAGGGGATTGCAATTCTTTGTCTGTGACTTTTTAATCTCTTAGACACAAATGAAGATTTGTTACTGTAAATAGATAAGTTTAATTCATGCAACCAAAGCATCACAGTATAAAAACAAGCAAGCAACCAAAGCATTATTTTATTTACACAAGCAATAAAGGCAACATGTTACAATTTTAAACAGACAATGCCTAAATTATAAGAGGAGTGGATAATTATTGTGTGTGGTAACCACTCAAGCTCAATCAATACCGTTTTTATTTTTGTGTTTATATTACTATTCCAAAGTTATTTTTTATAGCTCCAACTATGGTGCTGTGAATGCTAACATCTCGATGTTGGATATTGCAGGTGCGCTAAATCCCTCTAAAAATGAATGTTAATATTGCTCAAGTGCTAGGCCAATGATGCCCAACAAATTAAAAAAAATAGTTCGTCATGTAGTTCTGTGCAATACTATTTAAAAAAAAAACTTAAAGAGACATTCCAGAAGAAATTTGAATTTACTATACATTAATCAGCAAAAATGCTTCTAGTAACAGTTAATGCAGTTTCAAGAGTGTATTTAAGTATACTCTGTGCACTAGCATTTTAAATACAGCACTTGCTTATAGAGCCTTAGGTCATTATATTATCTAGCAATGACTCAATGGGGCATATTTATCAAAGTCTGGCGGACCTGATCCAACACTGCGGATCAGGTCCGCCTGACCTCGCTGAAGACCTCGCTGTATTCAGCATTGCACCAGCAGCTCACAAGAGCTGCAGGTGCAACGCCGCCCCCTGCAGATTCGCGGCCAATAGGCCCCCAACAGGGGGTGTCAATCAACCCGATCGTACTCGATTGGGTTGTATTGTGGCGATGTCTGTCCGCATGCTCAGAGCAGGTGGACAGGTTATGGAGCAGCGGTCTTTGTGACCGCTGCTTCATAACTGCTGTTTCTGGCGAACCTGCAGGCTCACCAGAAGCACGGGGCATCAAGCTCCTTTCGGAGCTTGATAAATAAGCCCCAATGTGTTCATTGCTGACATGATTACAAGCCCCACTGGCTCTCTGAGCAGCTGCAGTATATAAAATGCTGGTGCACTGAGACTATCTAGCTATACTTCACATGCACATGCAGACAAAAATGCTAACACTAAAACAATGATAGCTTTTACTAGAAGCATTTTTGATAATGAATGTATATTAAATATGTTTCTTCTCTCAGATGCAATTCATTTATGTGTATTTCAATTTTGACTGGAATGTCCCTTTAAGTAAAAACACGTCACATATACATATAAAAACACGTTCATATTGCATATACCATTGATCCCTTCCCAGTCCCACCCCTTGGCATACAAAAACATTTTTTTTTCAATTCTATGCTCTAACTGAATAAAAAAAAACCATTTGGTTTCATGTCCTAAAATGTTTTAGTCAATAACTGTATGAACATTTTATACATATTTCAGGTTATGGTTACTTATTAAAAAGTTATGTATATAGATGGCACAAATATACTGGACTTCCCTCCTTGTCATAGACCTAGAATGGCCATTTGAAAATGCAGAAGATGCAGTTACATTGTCCTGTTTACAGAAGACAACTTTCTTGTGTCCTACACATGGAAGGGGATTAAAGTGAATGTCAACGTTCACGAATGAAAGCCCTGTTTTTAAAAATACTATTAAAAACAGGGGCACTTTCATTCATGAAAGTTTACATTGAAGCCGTTCTTTTAAAATACTTATCTTTTATTCCTAGCAAGCGTGGAACCAGAACAGCGATTCCTCTGCCCCCAGGACGTCTCTTCTTACTTCAGAAATGACAAATCTGGATTCCTCCAATTACGGCGTGGCCTCAGGCAATGTTTGCTCTGGGGCGAAAGTCATTATTGGAGGAAGCCGTATGTGTCATTTCTGACATAAGAATAGACTACCTGGAGGCGGGGGAATTGCTGTTCCCGTGTTCCACGCTTGATAGGAATAAAAGGTAAGTATTTTGAAAGAACGGCTGCAATGTAAACTTTCATGAATGAAAGTGCCCCTGTTTCTAATAGTATTTTTAAAAACAGGGCTTTCATTCGTGAAAGATGACATTCACTTTAAGTACACAATAGACAACAGCTTGCTTGTTAAAGTTTTATACCACATCAGATGTATTTATCATGCAAATCAGCAGTCATTATTCCAAAACTCAAAAAGAACATTTATCTGTCAACGTGACATTCACATAATGATGTGAAAAAAAAACAGTTGGAGCACATTCTCAAAATTTAGAGACAGATTAATCTAATACAGCACAATGATCACTCACCTCTCATTTGGAGTTATGGAATCCCTGTTTTAGTCACCAACCCTCTAAACTGAAAAAAAACCTCTTAAATTTGCTATATGGACTCTATTTACTATGTGTCGGACAGACTTGATTTTCTGCAGAAATCATGTCCGCCGGACATCGCTGCAAAAAGGACAGCATACACTGTCCCTATTTCACACTGAATAAGCATTTCAGAAGTAATGCTTGTACAATGCCGCACCCTGCTCGCTGGTGGCCAATTGGCCGCTAACAGGGGCTGTAATATGATCAAGCCTTGATAATTTTACTTCTACTAATATATTAAAAGCCTGATTTTTAAAGACTCACACAGATAGAAATCACACCAAATCTTTGATGGATTTTTAAAAAAAATTATATGTATTAATGTATGTGTCTTTCCTTCACACCCAGAACCAAAACCTGCATAGAGATAAACAGCTCTCAAGCTAAAATTTTCCTTTCTATTTTTTTTGTGAGATCTAACCAGAGCAGAGTGCTTTAAATCACTGGGCTCATAGTTATGAGATAAATTGTATTGTTCCATATTAAGAAGATATTTTAAATACTTTTCTAGACCTTACACTCAGGATTATATTTTACTGTTGGCCAATTACACCTAAGGGCCTGATTCTAAAAAATATTTAGCATTATATTGTAATGTAGTTATCTCTTTTTCACATCCATATTCCTGCATATTAAGATAAACAGAGCTCAAGCTAAAATGTGCCTTTCTGATCAGGCTTCTTAGAAAATCTCGCCAGAGCAGTGAGCTTTAGATATTCGGGACCTAGAGCAGCAGAACTTGGGGAGGGGCAATACATTTTAAGTGGCAGTTCTATATCCTGCTTTTCTACTTATAAATTATCTAAATATATTATTTATTAAACCTATTACAAATCAGTGATGTCTACTTGTATTGTAGGTGTAAACAACCAATTTGAGTGTAAACAAATATGAATTAAAATTGTTAGAGGTTGTGAGGTGCAGGAAGACAGCAACTAAATACTAGTTACAGCTCTGTTAGAAAAGAAAACTTGATGGTATTGTCTTATTATATTTGTGTTGAGATGAAAAGAAAACACTGAGGCCTAGATTTGGAGTTTGGCGGTAGATGGGCTGTTAACGCTACGCTGGCTTTTTTCTGGCCGCACCATAAAATTAACTCTGGTATCGAGAGTCCAAAAAAATGCTGCGTTAGGCTCCAAAAAAGGAGCGTAGAGCATTTTTACCGCAAATGCAACTCTCGATACCAGAGTTGCTTACGGACGCGGCCAGCCTCAAAAACGTGCTCGTGCACGATTCTCCCATAGGAAACAATGGGGCTGTTTGAGCTGAAAAAAAACCTAACACCTGCAAAAAAGCAGTGTTCAGCTCCTAACGCAGCCCCATTGTTTCCTATGGGGAAACACTTCCTACGTCTGCACCTAACACTCTAACATGTACCCCGAGTCTAAACACCCCTAACCTTACACTTATTAACCCCTAATCTGCCGCCCCCGCTATCGCTGACCCCTGCATTATATTATTAACCCCTAATCTTCCGCTCCGTAAACCGCCGCAACTTACATTATCCCTATGTACCCCTAATCTGCTGCCCCTAACACCGCCGACCCCTATATTATATTTATTAACCCCTAATCTGCCCCCCTCAACGTCGCCGACACCTGCCTGCACTTATTAACCCCTAATCTGCCGAGCGGACCTGAGCGCTACTATAATAAAGTTATTAACCCCTAATCCGCCTCACTAACCCTATCATAAATAGTATTAACCCCGAATCTGCCCTCCCTAACATCGCCGACACCTAACTTCAATTATTAACCCCTAATCTGACGACCGGAGCTCACCGCTATTCTAATAAATGTATTAACCCCTAAAGCTAAGTCTAACCCTAACACTAACACCCCCCTAAGTTAAATATAATTTAAATCTAACGAAATTAATTAACTCTTATTAAATAAATTATTCCTATTTAAAGATAAATACTTACCTGTAAAATAAATCCTAATATAGCTACAATATAAATTATAATTATATTGTAGCTATTTTAGGATTAATATTTATTTTACAGGCAACTTTGTAATTATTTTAACCAGGTACAATAGCTATTAAATAGTTAAGAACTATTTAATAGTTACCTAGTTAAAATAATAACAAAATTACCTGTAAAATAAATCCTAACCTAAGTTATAATTAAACCTAACACTACCCTATCAATAAATTAATTAAATAAAATACCTACAATTACCTACAATAAAACCTAACACTACACTATCAATAAATAAATTAAATACAATTTCTACAAATAACTACAATTACATAAACTAACTAAAGTACAAAAAATAAAAAAGAACTAAGTTACAAAAAATAAAAAAATATTTTCAAACATAAGAAAAATATTACAACAATTTTAAACTAATTACACCTACTCTAAGCCCCCTAATAAAATAACAAAGACCCCCAAAATAAAAAAATGCCCTACCCTATTCTAAATTAATAAATTTAAAAGCTCTTTTACCTTACCAGCCCTGAACAGGGCCCTTTGCGGGGCATGCCCCAAGAATTTCAGCTCTTTTGCCTGTAAAAAAAAAACATACAATACCCCCCCCCAACATTACAACCCACCACCCACATACCCCTAATCTAACCCAAACCCCCCTTAAATAAACCTAACACTAAGCCCCTGAAGATCTTCCTACCTTGTCTTCACCTCACCGGGTATCACCGATCGGTCCTGGCTCCGATATCTTCATCCAACCCAAGCGGGGGCTAGACATCCACTGAAGAAGTCCAGAAGAGGGTCCAAAGTCTTCCTCCTATCCGGCAAGAAGAGGACATCCGGACCGGCAAACATCTTCATCCAAGCGGCATCTTCGATCTTCTTCCATCCGGTGCGGAGCGGGTCCATGTTAAAGCAGCCAACGCGGATCCATCCTCTTCTTCCGGCGTCTCCCGACGAATGACGGTTCCTTTAAGGGACGTCATCCAAGATGGCGTCCCTCGAATTCCGATTGGCTGATAGGATTCTATCAGCCAATCGGAATTAAGGTAGGAATATTCTGATTGGCTGATGGAATCAGCCAATCAGAATCAAGTTCAATCCGATTGGCTGATCCAATCAGCCAATCAGATTGAGCTCGCATTCTATTGGCTGTTCCGATCAGCGGCTGGAGTTTTGTCGTTAGAGCTCTAACGCTCACTTCAGAAACGACTCTAAATACCGGCGTTAGGAAGATCCCATTGAAAAGATAGGATACGCAATTGACGTAAGGGGATCTGCGGTATGGAAAAGTCGCGGCTGAAAAGTGAGCGTTAGACCCTATTTTCCAAATACCGGCGGTAGCCTAAAACCAGCGTTAGGAGCCTCTAACGCTGGTTTTCACGGCTAACGCCGAACTCTAAATCTAGGCCTGAGAATGCATACACTTTTATTTTGCCAGATAAATATTTTACACAACATACTGTTGTACATTGGACCTTAAAATACCTTGGGATCTATGTAAGAAGATTTAATTTTAAAACTGAAAATGCTAATGATTTATCAATGTAAAAATAGCATTTTAATGACTCAGTGATTATAACACATTATTTCCCAAGATATCAATATTAATCATTGCAAGGTATGTCCATAAAGCAAATTTTCCCTTGAGGTAGGTGTTTACACTTTGAAGTTCTTTTATGGTGATCATTGAATGAATATTAATATGCATCAGAGAACACTCTGAAAACAAGTTATTTATTGACATTGCAAAATGTGATGTTCCATTGTGATACTGATATCTCAGAACAAGTTGACTTTATTGTAGAGGTGTTGTTGTTCTCAGTCTCCTGGGTATGCAAAATAAACCTGGAACTGATCCAGTTTCCCATTAGCAAAGCATCTGTATATGGTTAATTAATCCTCTCAGCAAGCTTCATTTTAGTACTGTTTCTGGTCCCAATGAGAAATGGAGGTGAGAGATGACACTCTCTTTCTAAATTCCTGTTAGGTAAACTTTTTTTTCCAAGTGTCATTTTATACTGCATTTTCCCAGCTGTACAGCTAATAAAATATTACTGTAGTAAACAGTTGTTTCATACGTTACTCCATGTTCCAGTTTCCTTGCATTCTAAAGAAAGACCAAGGGGTCAATTTATGAATGTGCGAGCGGACATGATACAATGTAGTGTATCGTGTCCGCTGCACTAATTCTGGAGTAGATTGTATTTTTAAATTACGAAATTAATTTGATGATTAGGCCTCTGGAGCAATTCATGGCAGGAAATAGTGCTGTAATCTAGTGCTCTTGCAAAATAGCTTCCATATAGTGCTGGCTCCAAAACTTTGCATCCCTGCTTTTCAACAAAGATACCAAGAGATTGAGGAAAAATTGATAACAGAAGTAAATTAGAAAGTTGTTTAAAATTGCATGGCATGCTCTATCTAAATATTTAAAGAAAAAAATGGGGTTCTTATCCCTTTTAAAACCGCAATAGCAATTTCAAATAATTATATTTCTGATTTTTAGCAATAATAGTAATAATAATAATCACATACTAAGAAAATATATCTAAAAAATTACACTAGGTGTTTCAAGTCCAGTTTATAATTTTATGTGCCATTTATACATTTTCAGCTTTGTGCAATCTCCAGTTATATATGTGATATTTCTTTTCATTTTAATTTCTTGAGTAAGTTATATCCAACATGTCAGTGCACTGATGATTTTATCAAATGCTATAACGGAAACAGGGATTAACATATAAGTATGTCTTGCAGACCTTATGCTCTAATAACATGTTCCTACATAAGCAGATTATATATATAAATATCCCTTGGAGCCTCAGGAGTTGATGTGTCCTAAGGGTTGAATAACAAACTAACCAAAGTATTCTCTGTAGATTTGGTAACAAAACTGCTGTCATTGCTTTAGCTCCATGGAGAACACTAATTGCAACACTTGCAGTACTTTCCGTCAATTTACTGACAGAATGCCAATTTCAAGCAAGAACTAATTTATTAATGGCTACAGTTCTAAATAGAATGTATTTGCTGTCATGTACTAGTCTGCAAATGTAGTGTTTTCCAAGTAACCTGCTTACTCCCACAAACAAAATATGTTAAAAGAACATTTTACAATACATACCAAAATGTACATGTTCTCGGGTCTTAATAGATATCATTTGTCTGATGAAAATGTAATATATATTACAAAAAAAGTCCTGTGTTTATCAGGTCCTTTTAGCTGGGGAATTCAATAAATGAAAAATGTATTCTCAAGTATCAAAAATTTGGATAGTGGTAAGCCAAACAGGAAAGGTAAATGTTAAGTGTAGACCCATTTTTAACCAAAGCAATAACGAAAAAAGTGCAGCTTCTTAACAATGAAAATGGCTGATTATGATTTTGTAAGCATTGAAAATGGCTTATCTACATTTGTTAATGTGCAGATAATTATCAAATGATAGATTGTGATCAACCCTATTAATATTCAACTGAGATGGACCTTTTTCAATAGGTGCTAGTTAAAAAAAACTATAATTTTACAATAGAAATTAATGTTTTATTATGATATTTTTAGGCATCCTTGTTGATCTTTTTAGATTAAATTTGTATTCTGCTTAATACTTTAAAACAAAGAGTAAGGAAAAGAGGAAATATCTAAAGCCATTTTGGGTATAGATCTTATTGGACATTTCTTTTTTTACTTTTCAAAAAATAAAATTAAAGTCAATTATGGAAAAAAAATGTCTAAACTGATATTTCTCTGGTCAGGCTAAATTAAGCCAGTTTTTAAATCTACTGTATATGTTTTACTGTAGAGAGCTGCTCAACTGGGAATTCAGTATTCTGCCCTATGGAATGATAGCCATCCAGGGTTATGCCCCAGAATGTGCCTTTCACAGAAAATAGCTTTTTTGAAGAATATCTGTCTGACCCCATCTATAAGGACAGCCCAGCTCCAAAATACCAGGCAATTTTATTCTGATCAAAGAATTTTTAAAGCTAACCCTAGAAGTATGTATCAGCCTGTCTGCGACTCAGGGAGTATATATCTGATTTCCCCCATCACCATTTGGGAGACTAAATCCTAAAGAGTGATTTGCATTTTTTTTTTTACTGGAGAGCATTTCTAAATCTAGACTGAAGAGTTTACATATGGAAATTTTCATATGTTGTGTTAGCATATAAATTATAAAGTTTGTGATACCCTATTACCCATTCCAGTGCATACTTCTCATTTTCTTTGGGCTTTAATTTAAAAAAAATATAAGTTCTTCTTCCCTAGCCTAATACTCTTGTCTGTTTTTACCAGCTTTGTTTCTAATACTTAGATTTTAAACTTGAGCGGCCATCCCTGTGGTGCCCTTATTATGTTGCTTAATATCCTCCATTCTTTCATTCACATTTAGTTTAAATATGTAATGCTACATAATTTTATCTTATGTAATAATTCCATGTATAGTGCTGTGTAAATGTGTTAGTGTTTTATAAATAAAATATAGAATAATAAATAGTGCTCAACAAATCTGTTTAAAAATTAGGTGTGCCAGTAAGAATATTTAGAAGCCAGACAGTGGTAGTTGTATATAGATATATGGAGAATAGTCCAAAACGTTAGGAGCCAGGGGTACATATATAGGAGCCAGTGGTTCCCTGGCTCCTGGGTTTGTTGACCCAATCTGTGTTGCTGCCCTGAGCTTTGTGAATAAAAGGAGGTTAATGTTTAATATTCTTGTTTTCAGTCATTTCACTAGGGGCCTGATGATAAAAGGATTGTCAGAGCTACAAGAAATTGCCTTTATAGTCTCACCAGTCTTGCATTTCATGGGTTGGGCAATATTTTAAAAGAAAGTGAGCTGATCCTTTTGAGCTGATCCTCTGTCTTCAGACGAGTGGTGGTCTGACTTTCATAGGAAATAATAGGTATATGGTAGTTTCAGCAAGTCTAATAACATCAGCAGGTATCTTGGATCTCAATGGTGGTGGTGGGGGGGTGTATTCAAAGTTTGTTTCAGAACATATACATATCTGAAACCTAAACATTTTCGATCTTGATTATGTCCCTTTAAGGTCTATTTCTCAACTCTTTGTGTTGATTGTATAACATTTTGCTGTGAAGAAGAGGCAGGTTGTTTCTGCAGACACATTTTTACAGTTGTGAGAACTACAAAAACAATAATATGTGATAATATACAAAATAATCTGACAGAAACCTCTGGGAGACCATGGCATTGTGAATGGATCAATGGAATTAATTTACCAAAAAACAAACATTACAGCCATGAATATACAGCTTCTTGCTATATTAAACTAATCTATATTTTAAGATGAATAACCTATAGATTATAATGTATCTTAAATAGAAACTATCTTTAGATAGATTTTTCTTCAAAAAGCATTTCATTAAATAAATCATATTTAAATTTAAAAAATATTGCTAGATTACGAGTCTTGCGTTAGCCTTAAAAAGCAGCGCTGCTTTTTAACGCCCGCTGGTATTACAAGTCTGGCAGGTACAGGTGTACCACTCACTTTTTTTCCGTGATTTTCGCATACCGCAAATCCCCTTACGTCAATTGCGTATCCTATCTTTTTAATGGGATTTTCCTAATGCCGGTATTACGATTGCTTTAAAAAGTGAGCGGTAGACCCTCTCCTGTCCAGACTCCTACCGCATTTAAAAGTCAGTAGTTAAGAGTTAACGCTGTAACATAAAACTCTTAACTAAAGTGCTAAAAAGTACACTAACACCCATAAACTACCTATTAAACCCTAAACTGAGCCCCCCCCCCCCACATCGGAAACACTTAACTAAAATGTTTAACCCTAATCTGCTGATCGGACATCGCCGCCACTTTAATAAATATATTAACCCCTAAACAGCCGCACTCCTGTCTCGCAAACACTAGTTAAATTTTATTAACCCCTAATCTGCCATCCCTAACATCGCCAACACCAATTATTAACCCCTAATCTGACACCCCCCAATGTTGTCGCTACTATAGTACATTTATTAACCCCTAAACCTAAGTCTAACCCTAAGTCTAACCCCCCCAACTTAAATATAATTTAAATAACACAAAATAAAATTACTACTATTAAATAAATTAATCCTATTTAAAACTAAATACTTAACGATAAAATAAACCCTAAGCTAGCTACAATATATTTAATAGTTACATTGTAGCTACCTTAGGATTTATATTTATTTTACAGGCAACTTTTTATTTATTTTAACTAGGTAGAAAAGTTATTAAATAGTTTTTAACTATTTAATAACTTCCTAGTTAAAATAAGTACAAATTTACCTGTAAAATAAATCCTAACCTAAATTACAATTACACCTAACACTTTACTATCATTAAATTAATTACATAAATTACCTTCAATTAACTACAATTAAATACAATTACATTAAATACATTAAAGTACAAAAAAAAAAACAAATCACTAAATTACAGAAAATAAAAAAGAATTACATTTTTTTTTAAACTAATTACACCTAATCTAATCCTCCTAATAAAATAAAAAAGCCCCCCAAAATAATAAAATTCCCTACCCTATACTAAATTACAAATAGCCCTTAAAAGGGCCTTTTGTGGGGCATTGCCCCAAAGTAATCAGCTCTTTTACCTGTAAAAAAAAATACAATACCCCCCAAACATTAAAACCCACCACCAACACACCCAACCCTACACTAAAACCCACCCAATCCCTCCTTAAAAAAACCTAACACTACCCCCTTGAAGATCACCCTACCTTGAGCCATCTTCACCCAGCTGGGCACAAGTGGATGTCCAGAGGGGCAGAAGTCTTCATCCGATCTAGCCAGAAGAGGACATCCAGACGGGCAGAAGTCTTCATCCAGGCGGCATCTTCTATCTTCTTCCATCCGGAGTGGAGCGGAGCATCCTCTTCCATCCGATGGCGACTGAAGAATGAAAGTTCCTTTAAGTGACGTCATTCAAGATGGCATCCCTTCAATTCCGATTGGCTGATAGAGTCCTATCAGCCAATCGGAATTAAGGTAGGAAAAATTCTATTGGCTGATGCAATCAGCCAATAGGATTGAAGTTCAATCCTATTGGCTGATCCAATCAGCCAATAGGATTGAGCTTGCATTCTATTGGTTGTTCCAATCAGCCAATAGAATGTGAGTTCAATTCTATTGGCTGATTGCATCAGCCAACAGGATTTTTCCTACTTTAATTTCCAATTGGCTGATAGGATTCTATCAGCCAATCGGAATTGAAGAGATGCTATCTTAGATGACATCACTTAAAGGAACCTTCATTCTTCAGTCGCCGTCAAATGGAAGAGGATGCTCCGCGTCGGATGTCTTCAAGATGGACCCACTCCGCTCTGCATGGAAGAAGATAGAAGATGCCGCCTGGATGAAGACTTCTGCCAGTCTGGATGTCCTCTTCTGGTCGGATCAGATGAAGACTTCTGCTCCTCTGGACGTCCACTTGTGCCCGGCTGGGTGAAGACGGCTCAAGGTAGGGTGAACTTCAAGGGAGTAGTGTTAGGTTTTTTTAAGGGGGGATTGGGTGGGTTTTAGAGTAGGGTTGGGTGTGTGGGTGGTGGGTTATAATGTTGGGAGGGTATTGTATTTTTTTTTTACAGGTAAAAGAGCTGATTACTTTGGGGCAATGCCCTGCAAAAGGCCTTTTTAAAGGGACAGTCAACACCAGAATTTCTGTTGTTTAAAAAGATAGATAATCCCTTTATTACCCATTCTCCAGTTTTTTGCAAAACCAACACTGTTATATTAATACACTTTTTACTTATGTGACTAACTTGTATCTAAGCATCTTCTGACCGCCCCTAATCACATGACTTTTAGTTATTTTGCATATAGTTGCATTTTAGCCAATAAGTGCAGTGTCTGCCACTAGCCACGGGCGTGATCACAATGCTATCTATATGGCTTACATAAGCTTGCTCTCCCCTGCTGTGAAAAGTAAATAAAATAGAGGCGGCCTTCAAGGGCTTAGAAATGATCATATGTGCCTCCCTAGGTTTGCTTTCAACTAGAATACCAAGAGAACAAAGCAAAATTGTTGATAAAAGTAAATTGGAAAGTTGTTTACAATTACATGCCCTATTTGAAAAATGAAAGGTTTTTTTGGACTTGACTGTCCCTTTAAGGACTATTTGTAATTTAGTGTAGGGTAGGGAATTTTATTATTTTGGGGGGCTTTTTTATTTTATTAGGGGGATTAAATTAGGTGTAATTAGTTTAAAAAATTGTAATTCTTTTTTTATTTTTTGTAATTTAGTGGGGTTTTTTGTACTTTAGTTTATTTAATTTAATTGTAGTTAATTGTAGGTAATTTATGTAATTAATTTAATGATAGTGTAGTGTTAGGTGTAATTGTAATTTAGGTTAGGATTTATTTTACAGGTAAATTTGTACTTATTTTAACTAGGAAGTTATTAAATAGTTAATAACTATTTAATAACTATTCTACCTAGTTAAAATAAATACAAAGTTGCCTGTAAAATAAATATAAATCCTAAGATAGCTACAATGTAACTATTAGTTATATTGTAGCTAGCTTAGGGTTTATTTTATAGGTAAGTATTTAGTTTTAAATAGGATTAATTTATTTAATTGTAGTAATTTTATTTCATTTTAATTAAATTATATTTGTTAGTGGGGGTTAGACTTAGATTTAGGGGTTAATAACTTTATTATAGTGGCGGCAACGTTGGCCGCGGCAGATTAGGGGTTAACAAGTGTAGTTAGGTGGCGGCGATGTTGGGGGGGCAGATTAGGGGTTCATAACTATAATGTAGGTGGCGGAGGTGTCCAGAGCGGCAGATTAGGGGTTAATAATATAATGTAGGTGGCGACAATGTTGGGGGCTTCAGATTAGGGGTTAATAAGTGTAATATTAGGGGTGTTTAGACTTGGGGTTCATGTTAGGGTGTTAGGTGCAGACATAACTTTTATTTCCCCATTGGAAACAATGGGGCTGCGTTAGGAGCTGAACGCTGCTTTTTTGCAGGTGTTAGGTTTTTTTCAGCCAGCTCAGCCCCATTGTTTCCTATGGGGAAATCGTGCACGAGCACGTTTAGCCAGCTCACCGCTACCGTAAGCAGCGCTGGTATTACAGTGAAATGTGGAGCTAAATTTTGCTCAACGCTCACTTTTCTGGGGCTAACACCGGCTTGAAGAAAACTTGTAATACCAGCGTTGGCTTTAGTGAGTGGTGAGAAAAAAAGGCTTGTTAGCCCTGCACACCATTACCGACAAAAACTCGTAATCTAGCAGTATGATTTTTAATATAATTGATTTTTATCCACCCTGATTACCACGATTCTTTTAACATTAGGGCCCAGGGAAGTTTCACTAAATCCTTTGGGCTCCATTTATCAAGCTACCATATAAATTGTGATAACAAAGTGTATAAAAGTGTTATTACAATTTATATTGGTACATTTTTTTGATTTGTGATTTATATTTTACACTATTTTATTTATTTATCAAACTGCCAGAGGAGCTTCGGAACCCCAGTGTATTAGGCTTAACTTAACCACCTAAAGTGTAGTGGAATTCAATGATCCCAATCAGATTGGATCAGGATGATTGACAGCCCCCGCTCATGTGCAATTGTTCACGTGTGAGAAAGGGGCAGCATTTATCAACTGCCAGGAAAAAAAAACTAACACTACCCCCTTGAAGATCACCCTACCTTGAGCCGTATTCACCAAGCTGGGCACAAGTGGATGTCCAGAGGGGCAGAAGTCTTCATCCGATCTGGCCAGAAGAGGACATCCAGACCGGCAGAAATCTTCATCCAGGTGGCATCTTCTATCTTCTTCCATCCGGAGTGGAGGGGGTCCAACTTGAAGACATCCGACGCGGAGCATCCTCTTCAATCCGATGGCGACTGAAGAATGAAAGTTCCTTTAAGTGGCGTCATCCAAGATGGCATCCCTTTAATTCTGATTGGCTGATAGAGTCCTATCAACCAATCGAAATTAAGGTAGGAAAAATTCTATTGGCTGATGCAATCAGCCAATAGGATTGAAGTTCAATCCTATTGGCTGATCCAATCAGCCAATAGGATTGAGCTTGCATTCTATTGGCTGTTCCAATCAGCCAATAGAATGTGAGTTCAATTCTATTGGCTGATTGTATCAGCCAATAGGATTTTTCCTACCTTAATTCCAATTGGCTGATAGGATTCTATCAGACAATCAGAATTGAAGGGACGCCATCTTGGATGACATCACTTAAAGGAACCTTCATTCTTCAGTCGCCGTCGGATGGAAGACGATGCTCCACATTGGATGTCTTCAAGATGGACCCGCTCCACTCCGGATGGAAGAAGATAGAAGATGCAGCCTGGATGAAGACTTCTGCCGGTCTGGATGTCCTCTTCTGGTCGGATCAGATGAAGACTTCTGCCCCTCTGGACGTCCACTTGTGCCCGGCTGGGTGAAGACGGCTCAAGGTAGGGTGAACTTCAAGGGGGTAGTGTTAGGTTTTTTTAAGGGGGGATTGGGTGGGTTTTAGAGTAGGGTTGGGTGTGTGGGTGGTGGGTTTTAATGTTGGGGGGGTATTGTATTTTTTTTAACAGGTAAAAGAGCTGATTACTTTTGGGCAATGCCCCGCAAAAGGCCCTTTTAAGGTCTATTTGTAATTTAATGTAGGGTAGGGAATTTTATTATTTTGGGGGGCTTTTTTATTTTATTAGGGGGATTAAATTAGGTGTAATTAGTATAAAAAATTGTAATTCTTTTTTTATTTTCTGTAATTTAGTGGGGGGGTTTTGTACTTTAGTTTATTTAATTTAATTGTAGTTAATTGTAGGTAATTTATGTAATTAATTTAATGATAGTGTAGTGTTAGGTGTAATTGTAATTTAGGTTAGGATTTATTTTACAGGTAAATGTGTACTTATTTTAACTAGGAAGTTATTAAATAGTTAATAACTATTTAATAACTATTCTACCTAGTTAAAATAAATACAAAGTTGCCTGTAAAATAAATATAAATCCTAAACTAGCTACAATGTAACTATTAGTTATATTGTAGCTAGCTTAGGATTTATTTTATAGGTAAGTATTTAGTTTTAAATAGGATTCATTTATTTTATTGTGGTAATTTTATTTCATTTTAATTAAATTATATTTAAGTTAGGGGGGTTAGACAGATTTAGGGGTTAATAACTTTATTATAATGGCCATGACGTTGGCCACGGCAGATTAGGGGTTAATAAGTGTAGTTAGGTGGCGGCGACGTTGGGGGGGCAGATTAGGGATTCATAACTATAATGTAGTTGGCGGCAGTGTCCAGAGCGGCAGATTAGGGGTTAATAATATAATGTAGGTGGTGACAATGTCGGGGGCAGCAGATTAGGGGTTAATAAGTGTAATATTAGGGGTGTTTAGACTCGGGGTTCATGTTAGGGTGTTAGGTGCAGACATAACTTTTATTTCCCTATAGGAAACAATGGGGCTGCGTTAGGAGCTGAACGCTGCTTTTTTGCAGGTGTTAGGTTTTTTTTCAGCCAGCTCAGCCCCATTGTTTCCTATGGGGAAATCGTGCACAAGCACGTTTAGCCAGCTCACCGCTACCGTAAGCAGCGCTGGTATTACAGTGAAATGTGGAGCTAAATTTTGCTTAACGCTCACTTTTCTGAGGCTAACACTGGCTTGAAGAAAACTTGTAATACCAGCATTGGCTTATGTGAGCGGTGTGAAAAAAAGGCTTGTTAGCCCCGCACACCATTACCGACAAAAACTTGTAATCTAGCCGTATGATTTTTAATATAATTGATTTTTATCCACCCTGATTACCACGATTCTTTTAACATTAGGGCCCAGGGAAGTTTCACTAAATCCTTTGGGCTCCATTTATCAAGCTACCATATAAATTGTGATAACAAAGTGTAGAAAAGTGTTATCACAATTTATATTGGTACATTTTTTTGATTTGTGAATTATATGTTAAACTATTTTATTTATTTATCAAGCTGCCAGAGGAGCTTCGGAACCCCAGTGTATTAGGCTTAACTTAACCACCTAAAGTGTAGTGGATTTCAATGATCCCAATCAGATCGGATCAGGATGATTGACAGCTCCCGCTCGTGTGCGATTGTTCACGTGTGAGCAAGGGGCAGCATTTATCAACTGCCACGAAGACGAGGTTCATGATAGCAAACCTCGTCCGCCTGGCAGTTGATAAAGGGAGCGCTATGGATCTGAGAGATTTCACTATAAAGTAGTATGTCTATGTCTATTCCGACAAAAAAGGAATAATGTATAATGGTATTTTAAGAGGAAACACATATGATATAATTCTGTATGAAAGTCTTGCAAAGCTACTTTGCGTTTGCCCTCAAAATATACTTAGGACACGATGATGTTAACCATGAATTATATGTGAAAATGCAGAGTGTGAAACCATAGATATATACAATACATCATGACAAGAAATATTTCATCTGTATTGTTATACTCCAGAATCACCTGCCAATATTATGTTTATTATCATTTATTTATAAAGTACCAACATATTATGCACCACAGCACTATGATATTGTATTTGAAACTGCAATAATAAGTTCAATAATCAAAATACATATACAGGAGTCATAAAGGGAAGATAGATGGTCATAATCCTCACAGAGTATAGATCTACAGTGTCTGCAACACACTAATTACTCACTATAAAGGTGCCGGAACCTCAAGGCCTCAACATGATGTGAGCACCATCTTACAGAATTAAAGGGCATGAAATACACATTTTATTTTTCTTTCATGATTCAGATAGAGTATACCGTTTTAAACAACTTTCAAATGCACTTCTATTATTTAATTCACGTTATTCCCTTGTTATCCTTTTGTTAAAGAAACATAAATGTACAGGGGTGAGCAAATACATGAGCAATATACAGCATGTACAGCCACCGATCAGCAGCCACTGAGTCTACCTAGGTATGCTCAGCTACCAAAAAAATAAAACAAATAGATAATAGAAGTAAACTAGAAGTTGTTTAAAATTGCATGTTCCCTCTGAATTATGAAAGAAACCATTGAGTTCCATATCCATTAAAGTGAAACTCACTAGAAAATGGTATCTCATAGGGACTGTTGGGTTCAATAAAGATCTAACTTGGACATTTGAAAAGCATAAAGAATGGGTTTTGGAATGCTTTGGAATGGGTTTAATTTTCCCTTTGTTGGTCTCTGTATTGAATTTGCAGATATTTACATACAGAACATATTAAGAACATTGCAGAATGTGTACCTGATTAATGAATATGATTTCATCAGTCAAGACCTTGTTAAAATGGGTTGTAAACATTGGAATATTAATGCCTCCTCAAATGTGCAAGTAGCGAGATATTATTGCCGAGCCCGTCTATGCATTGTGATTAACATCCATTAGCAAAATAGAAGGAATATTAAAACAACAACAAACTGCTTGAATATGTAAATATGATACAAAATATAAACAGGAACTTTAGAGATATCTTATAAATTTAAAGGGCTCTTAATTTTAATGGATGCAGTTAGAAACCTTTGTTTTCTTATGAAAGCTGAATTAAAAAGGCATTTTAAGTAAACCATTTCCTTCTTGAAATTGATTGCAAATGCGTTGAATAAAAATCTATTGTGTCTATGAAATGTAGGTTGATTATCAGCAAGTTATTTAAAAAAAAAATGAATACTTCAAATAAATGGCCAGCTCTATAGTTAATATTGTTAAAATGAATATCAGTAGTTATGAAGTAGAAAAATGATTTCTAAGATGTAGAACAATCATACTTAATTATCTGAGCTGTACTTTTGAAGTAGTAAGAGAGCTTTTATCTATAATAAATTACTGTTGAAATGCCTGTATTGTTGAAACACTTCAGTGTTGTTAAAAGAAAATGAAAGATTATGAAGTAAAAGATACATTTTCAAAATACATTCAGGAAAACAGGAGATTGAATTAAAAATTGCAAATATTAAAGTGACATAGAAGCATTACTTCCAGTCCACAGCCCATAACACTTTGAAGTGCTATTTTTAATGGACATAAATATTTACATTTTTTAAATATAATAGTATTTTGGCTGTTTACTATGTGCTTATCTTAGCTCCTTGGTATGAGCATGATCAGAAACACTTCGGGTTTTCTCTCCTAAGTAGGGAGCATGCTCCACTTTATTGGAATTTATGTATCACCCTCTAAATAGCTATGGCACCTTACGTTATGAAAACAACAATTTTCCATGTATTACTTTTTAAAGTTTAAATTTAAAGGGACACTGTACTCAAAATTTTTCTTTTGTGATTCAGACTGAGCATGAAATTTTAAGCAACTTTCTAATTTACTCCTATTATCAAATTTTCTTAATTCTCTTGGTATCTTTATTTGAAATGCAAGAATGTAAGTTTAGATGCCGGCCCATTTTTGGTGAACAACCTGGGTTGTCCTTGCTGATTGGTGGATAAATCCATCCACCAATAAAAAAGTGCTGTCCAGAGTACTAAAACCAAAAAAAAAGCTTAGATGCCTTCTTTTTCAAATAATGATAGCAAGAGAACGAAGAAAAATTGATAATAGGAGTAAATTAGAAAGTTGCTTAAAATTGCATGCTCTTTCTGAATTACAAAAGAAAAAATGTGGGTACAGTGTCCCTTTAAGATCATATATGCAATAATATGGTAAAATTCATAACACCAATATTAAGAAAATAATGTATTCAAAACATATAATGGAAATATAAAACAGAGACATTTTTTATATTGTAACCCTCAGTTAGGCTAACAACAGAATTCCAACATTTTAAAAATCACAAACGGCTAGATTTAGAGTTTTGTCGGTAAAGACCCGAGTAGCTAACGCTGGCTTTCCCCCGCACCTTTTAAATACCGCTGGTATTTACAGGGAGTGCAGAATTATTAGGCAAGTTGTATTTTTGAGGATTAATTTTATTATTGAACAACAACCATGTTCTCAATGAACCCAAAAAACTCATTAATATCAAAGCTGAATAGTTTTGGAAGTAGCTTTTAGTTTGTTTTTAGTTATAGCTATTTTAGGGGGATATCTGTGTGTGCATGTGACTATTACTGTGCATAATTATTAGGTAACTTAACAAAAAACAAATATATACCCATTTCAATTATTTATTTTTACCAGTGAAACCAATATAACATCTCAACGTGCACAAATATACATTTCTGACATTCAAAAACAAAACAAAAACAAATCAGTGACCAATATAGCCACCTTTCTTTGCAAGGACACTCAAGTGTTTTGATCTGTTCACCATCAACATTTCGTGCAGCAGCAACCACAGCCTCCCAGACACTGTTCAGAGAGGTGTACTGTTTTCCCTCCTTGTAAATCTCACATTTGATGATGGACCACAGGTTCTCAATGGGGTTCAGATCAGGTGAACAAGGAGGCCATGTCATTAGATTTTCTTCTTTTATACCCTTTCTTGCCAGCCACGCTGTGGAGTACTTGGACGCGTGTGATGGAGCATTGTCCTGCATGAAAATCATGTTTTTTCTTGAAGGATGCAGACGTCTTCCTGTACCACTGCTTGAAGAAGGTGTTTTCCAGGAACTGGCAGTAGGACTGGGAGTTGAGCTTGACTCCATCCTCAACCCGAAAAGGCCCCACAAGCTCATCTTTGATGACACCAGCCCAAACCAGTACTCCACCTCCACCTTGCTGGCGTCTGAGTCAGACTAGAGCTCTCTACCCTTTACCTATCCAGCCACGGGCCCATCCATCTGGCCCATCAAGACTCACTCTCATTTCATCAGTCCATAAAACCTTAGAAAAATCAGTCTTGAGATATTTCTTGGCCCAGTCTTGACGTTTCAGCTTGTGTGTCTTGTTCAGTGGTGGTCGTCTTTCAGCCTTTCTTACCTTGGCCATGTCTCTGAGTATTGCACACCTTGTGCTTTTGGGCACTCCAGTGATGTTGCAGCTCTGAAATATGGCCAAACTGGTGGCAAGTGGCATCTTGGCAGCTGCACGCTTGACTTTTCTCAGTTCATGGGCAGTTATTTTGCGCCTTGGTTTTTCCACACGCTTCTTGCGACCCTGTTGACTATTTTTAATGAAACGCTTGATTGTTCGATGATCACGCTTCAGAAGCTTTGCAATTTTAAGAGTGCTGCATCCCTCTGCAAGATATCTCACTATTTTTGACTTTTCTGAGCCTGTCAAGTCCTTCTTTTGACCCATTTTGCCAAAGGAAAGGAAGTTGCCTAATAATTATGCACACCTGATATAGGGTGTTGATGTCATTAGACCACACCCCTTCTCATTACAGAGATGCACATCACCTAATATGCTTAATTGGTAGTAGGCTTTCGAGCCTATACAGCTTGTAGTAAGACAACATGCATAAAGAGGATGATGTGGTCAAAATACTCATTTGCCTAATAATTCTGCACTCCCTGTAGAGTTCACAGACGGGCTGCGTTAGGCTCCAAAAAGGGAGCGTATAGCATATTTACCGCCATTGCAACTCTCAATACCAGCGGTGCTTACGGACGCGGCCAGCTTAAAAAATGTGCTTGTGCACGATTCCCCAATAGAAAACAATGGGGTAGTTGGAGCTGAAAAAAAACACCTGCAAAAAAGCAGCGTTCAGCTCCTAACGCAGCCCCATTGTTTCCTATGGGGAAACAGTTTCTAAGTCTGCACCTAACACTCTAACATGTACCCCGTGTCTAAACACCCCTAACCTTACACTTATTAACCCCTAATCTGCCGCCCCCGCTATCGCTGACCCCTTCATATTTTTTTTAACCCCTAATCTGCCGCTCCGTACACCGCCGCAACCTACATTATACCTATGTACCCCTAATCTGCTGCCCCTAACATCGCCGACCCCTATATTATATTTATTAACCCCTAATCTGCCCCCCACAACGTCACCGCCAGCTACCTACAATAATTAACCCCTAATCTGCCGACCGGACCTCACCACTACTATAATAAATGTATTAACCCCTAATCCGCCTCACTAACCCTATAATAAATAGTATTAACCTGCCCTCCCTAACATCGCTGACACCTAACTTCAAGTATTAAACCCCTAATCTGCTGACCGGACCTCACCACTACTATAATAAATTTATTAACCCCTAAAGCTAAGTCTAACCCTAACACTAACACCCCCCTAAATTAAATATAATTTAAATCTAACAAAATAAATTAACTCTTATTAAATAAATTATTCCTATTTAAAGCTAAATACTTACCTGTAAAATAAACCCTAATATAGCTACAATATAAATTATAATTATATTGTAGCTATTTTAGGAATAATATTTATTGTACAGGCAACTTTGTAATTATTTTAACCAGGTACAATAGCTATTAAATAGTTAATAACTATTTAATAGCTACCTAGTTAAAATAATTACAAAATTACCTGTAAAATAAATCCTAACCTAAGTTACAATTAAACCTACTACACTACACTATCAATAAATTAATTAAATAAAATACCTACAATTATATACAATTAAATCTAACACAACACTATCAATAAATTAATTAAATAAAATACCTACAATTATCTACAATTAAATCTAACACTACACTATCAATAAATTAATTAAATAAAATACCTACAAATAAATAAAAATAAATAAACTAACTAAAGTACAAAAAATAAAAAAAGCTAAGCTACAAAAAATAAAAAAAATAATTGCAAACATAATAAAAATATTACAACAATTTTAAGCTAATTACACCTACTCTAAGCCCCCTAATAAAATAACAAAGCCCCCCAAAATAAAAAAATGCCCTACCCTATTCTAAAATAAAAATAGAAAAGCTCTTTTACCTTACCAGCCATTAAAAGGGCCTTTTGCGGGGCATGCCCCAAAGAATTCAGCTCTTTTGCCTGTAAAAAAAAACATACAATACCCACCCAACATTACAACCCACCACCCACATACCCCTAATCTAACCCAAACCCCCCTTAAATAAACCTAACAATAAGCCCCTGAAGATCTTCCTACCTTATGTTCACCACACCGGGTATCACCGATCCGTCCAGGCTCCGAAATCTTCATCCAAGCCCAAGCGGAGGCTGGAGATCCATCATCCGGCTGAAGTCTTCTATCAAGCGGCAAGAAGAAGTCCAGAAGAGGCTCCAAAGTCTTCATCCTATCTGGGCAGAAGAGGAGATCCAGACCAGCAACCATCTTCATCCAAGCGGCATCTTCTATCTTCAGCCGATGACGAGCGGCTCCATCTTGAAGACCTCCGGCGTGGATCCATCCTCTTCTTCCGACGTCCTAAGTCCGAATGAAGGTTCCTTTAAATGACGTCATCCAAGATGGCGCCCCTCGAATTCCGATTGGCTGATCCAATCAGCCAATCAGATTGAGCTTGCATTCTATTGGCTGATCGGAACAGCCAATAGAATGCAAGATCAATCTGATTGGCTGATTCAATCAGCCAATCAGATTTTCCCTACCTTAATTCCGATTGGCTGATAGAATCCTATCAGCCAATCGGAATTTGAGGGATGCCATCTTGGATGACGTCATTTAAAGGAACCTTCATTCGGACTTAGGACGGCGGAAGAAGAGGATGGATCCGTGCCGGAGGTCTTCAAGATGGAGCCGCTCGTCATCGGATGAAGATAGAAGATGCCGCTTGGATGAAGATGGTTGCCGGTCCGGATCTCATCATAGGATGAAGACTTTGGAGCCTCTTCTGGACTTCTTCTTGCCGCTTGATAGAAGACTTCAGCCGGATAATGGATCTCCAGCCCCTGCTTGGACTTGGATGAAGATTTCGGAGCCTGGGCAGATCGGTAAGCCGGCTTGGTGTTAGGTTTATTTAAGGGGGGTTTGGGTTAGATTAGGGGTATGTGGGTGGTGGGTTGTAATGTTGGGGGGGTATTGTGTTTATTTTTACAGGCAAAAGATCTGAATTCTTTGGGGCATGCCCCGCAAAAGGCCCTTTTAAGGGCTGGTAAGGTAAAAGAGCTTTTCTATTTTAATTTTAGAATAGGGTAGGGCATTTTTTTATTTTGGGGCGCTTTGTTATTTTATTAGGGGGCTTAGAGTAGGTGCTATTAGCTTAAAATTGTTGTAATATTTTTATTATGTTTGTAATTAATTTTTTTTATTTTTTGTAACTTAGCTTTTTTATTTTTTGTACTTTAGTTAGTTTATTTAATTGTATTTATTTGTAGGTATTTCATGTAATTAATTTATTGATAGTGTAGTGTTAGATTTAATTGTATGTATTTTATTTAATTAATTTATTGATAGTGTAGTGTTAGGTTTAATTGTAACTTAGGTTAGGATTTATTTTACAGGTAATTTTGTAATTATTTTAACTAGGTAGCTATTAAATAATAACTATTTAATAGCTATTGTACCTGGTTAAAATAAATACAAATTTGCCTGTAAAATAAATATAAATCCTAAAATTGCTACAATATAATTATAATTTATATTGTAGCTATATTAGGGTTTATTTTACAGGTAAGTATTTAGTTTTAAATAGGAATAATTTATTTAATAAGAGTTAATTTATTTCGTTAGATTTAAATTATATTTAATTTAGGGGGGTGTTAGGGTTAGGGTTAGACTTAGCTTTAGGGGTTAATACATTTATTATAGTAGCGGTGAGGTCCGGTCGGCAGGTTAGGGGTTAATACTTGAAGTTAGGTGTCGGCAATGTTAGGGAGGGCAGATTATGGGTTAATACTATTTATTATACGTTATTGAGGCGGGAGTGAGGCGGATTAGGGGTTAATAAATTTATTATAGTAGCGGTGAGGTCCGGTCAGCAGATTAGGGGTTAATAATTGTAGGTAAGGTAGCAGCGACGTTGGTGGCGGCAGATTTGGGGTTAATAAATATAATATAGGGGTCGGCGGTGTTAGGGGCAGCAGATTAGGGGTACATAGGGATAACGTAGGTGGCGGCGGTGTGCGGTCGGCAGATTAGGGGTTAAAAAAATGTATTAGAGTGGCGGGGATGTGGGGGGGCCTCGGTTTAGGGGTACATAGGTAGTTTATGGGTGTTAGTGTACTTTAGAGCACAGTAGTTAAGAGCTTTATGAACCGGCGTTAGCCCAGAAAGCTCTTAAATCCTGACTTTTTTCTGCGGCTGGAGTTTTGTCGTTAGATTTCTAACTTTCACTTCAGCCAAGACTCTAAATACCAGCGTTAGGAAGATCCCATTGAAAAGATAGGATACGCAAATGGCGTAGGGGGATCTGCGGTATTGAAAAGTCGCGGCTGCAAAGTGAGCGTTAGACCCTTACCTACAAGACTCTAAATACCAGTGGTAGCCCAAAACCAGCGTTAGGAGCCTTTAACGCTGGTTTTGACGGCTAACGCCAAACTCTAAATCTAGCCGAAAGATAATAAAGATATTGTGATTACCTGCTTTAATCTTAAATACAATCTACCTACTGATATCCAGTGGATGTGATTTAAATATTCATCATTTTCATCAACTCCCTTTAGTAATGCAACATATATACAGTATATACACTTTTTAAAACTAAAATGGCAATTTCATAATGTGTTTTTTTCTGATCACATGATCTGTATGAAATTTGGCAGTGCTTTATTTTTCCTCCTCTTCCACATTTTTTTTTATCTTGTTATAATGTTAAAAGTGAGAATACATTTAATTTTCATTCATTCTGGATATTTACAGTTGAGTTCCTTTTCAGATGGGAACTGACTAAGAAATTAATGAATTTCATTAATAAGATATATTTGTCAGTTGATTATTTATGAAGGGGTTGCTTCTAGGGATGGGTGAATGTGTAAATTTCCGAATTCGGATGTTAGAGCGAATGTTATTTACAAAATTCGAATTATAAATCCGAATGTTGATAAGAACTAATTTTCTTAAAAATTCTATAATTGAATGCCATTTACAGTTTTCGAATGTCACTTTTGAATTCGAATGTTTATAAATAGATCGAATGTCTACATTCGAAATTTCGAATTTAACATTCTATTTAACAAATACTATTCAGAAGTTCAATAGTTCATGTGGTAGGGAATCTAGCAAATTGATAGATAGATACAAATATATAATTTTGAATGTTTCTTTATAGAATATTGCATAATTTGAATATTAAATTTAAAGAACGCATTAGAAATACTATTACAAACATATAAATTCAAATTTTTTGAATTTGAATATTGCATAATTCAAATATTACATTTAAAGAAAGCATTAGAAATTCTATTACAAATATAAATTTGAATTTTTCAAAAGGAATATTTTCTAATGTAATCGTAAAATTCAAAACCGAACATTTGAAAATTGAATGTTAGAATGTTATGTAAACATTCAAAATTCGATTCGAAAGAACGAATGTATTAAAATTTGTTTCATTTTTCGAATGTTGTGAAACATTCGCCCATCCCTAGTTGCTTCCCTTTTTTATTTTATTAATACATATTTCTATCTAAGAAGAGTATATTGTATGAATTTTTTTTTCTGTTTAAAATGTTTTGTTAAATAAATAATTGCAATTTTAGTAGTCAATACGTACTATTGCATCATTAAGGGCTTATCTTTAGCCCAAATCTTCACTACCGTATGTTTTGTCACACCACAATAAAAGGACTTTAAGTCCATATTAATGACATTGTGGGAGCCTTGTTCTCATGCCGTGAGACCTAGCGCAGCAAAGGGGGTGAGTCGTGTAGTGATGGGCAGCAAATTTAAAAATATATGTATATGATTATATACATATATATATATATGTGTTAATATGTGTATATACATATATATTTATGTGTTAATATGTGTATATACATATATATTTATGTGTTAATATGTGTATATACATATATATTTACAGGGAACAAACAGTTCCCCATAAACTGCAATGTAAAGGCACTTTCTAAAACCCACACCCGCCACTTTTTAACCCCTCATAACCGCTTCTTGCAGTTATTTAAAAAAAAAAAAAATGCTCCTGTTTTTTAGTTTATTAAACACTATACTACTCTGTTTTTTGGGGGTATTTGGGACACAGTTTTAAAATTAACCAGAGATCTGATCTCTGGTTAATTTTCTGAGCGCTAATTACTACCGCGAGCTAGCGGTAGGAATAACCAGCCACTTGTAATTGGCTGGTTATTTATAGTTCTCCCTTAAATGGGCAAATAGGGGTTGTATAACATTACAGTAGACACAGGGACTTTAGAAGTAAAGTTTTAATTATATGAATTCTACACTTTTAATATATATTAATTCTCACAATTCAATATATATGAATCAAACGGCTAGATTTAGAGTTTGGCGTTAGCCGTCAAAACCAGCGTTAGAGACTCCTAACGCTGGTTTTGGGCTACCGCTGGTATTTAGAGTCAGTCAGGAAAGGGTCTAACGCTCACTTTCCAGCCACGACTTTTCCATACCGCAGATCCCCCTACGCCATTTGCGTATCCTATCTTTTCAATGGGATCTTTCTAACGCCGGTATTTAGAGTCGTGGCTGAAGTGAGCGTTAGAAATCTAACGACAAAACTCCAGCCGCAGAAAAAAGTCAGTATTTAAGAGCTTTCTGGGCTAACGCCGGTTTATAAAGCTCTTAACTACTGTGCTCTAAAGTACACTAACACCCATAAACTACCTATGTACCCCTAAACCGAGGCCCCCCCACATCGCCGCCACTCTATTAAAGTTTTTTAACCCCTAATCTGACGCTCCGTTCCCCTGCCGCCACCTACGTTATCCCTATGTACCCCTAATCTGCTGCCCCTAATACCGCCAACCCCTATATTATATTTATTAACCCCTAATCTGCCGCCCCCGCTATCGATGACACCTGCATATTTTTTTAACCCCTAATCTGCCGCTCCGTACACCGCTGCAACCTACATTATACCTATGTACCACTAATCTGCTGCCCCTAACACAGCCGACCCCTATATTATATTTATTAACCCCTAATCTGCCGCCCCCAACGTCGCCTCCACCTACCTACAATTATTAACCCCTAATCTGCCGACTGGACCACATCGCTACTATAATAAATGTATTAACCCCTAAAGCTAAGTCTAACCCTAACACTAACACCCCCCTAACTTAAATATAATTTAAATCTAACGAAATAAATTAACTCTTATTAAATAAATTATTCCTATTTAAAGCTAAATACTTACCTGTAAAATAAACCCTAATATAGCTACAATATAAATTATAATTATATTGTAGTTATTTTAGGATTAATATTTATTGTACAGGCAACTTTGTAATTATTTTAACCAGGTACAATAGCTATTAAATAGTTAATAACTATTTAATAGTTACCTAGTTAAAATATTTACAAAATTACCTGTAAAATAAATCCTAACCTAAGTTACAATTAAACCAAACACCAATCAGCCAATCAGATTGAGCTCGCATTCTATTGGCTGATCGGAACAGCCAATAGAATGTGAGCTCAATCTGATTGGCTGATTGGATCAGCCAATCGGATTGAACTTGAATCTGATTGGATAATTCCATCAGCCAATCAGAATTTTCCTACCTTAATTCAAATTGGCTGATAGAATCCTATCAGCCAATCGGAATTCGAGGGATCCCATCTTGGATGACGTCCCTTAAAGTAACCTTCATTCTTCAGTTGGACGTCGAACGAAGAGGATGGATCCACTCCGGAGGTCTTCAAGACCAGCCGCTCGTCATCGGATGGAACAACATAGAAGATGCGGCTTGGATGAAGATGTTTCCTGGTCCGGATGTCCTCTTCTGCCCGGATAGGATGAAGATTTCTTCCCGAAGATGGACTTCTTCATTTGCCGCTTGGATCAAGACTTCAGCCGGAGGATGGACGTCACTCTTCAGCCCCCGCTTGGGCTTGGATGAAGACATCGAAGGCTCTTCTGGACTGATCGGGACCCGGTGTGGTGAAGACAAGGTAGGGAGATCTTCAGGGGCTTAGTGTTAGGTTTATTTAAGGGGGGTTTGGGTTAGATTAGGGGTATGTGGGTGGTGGGTTGTAATGTTGGGGGGGGTATTGTATGTGTTTTTTTTACAGGCAAAAGAGCTGAATTATTTGGGGCATGCCCCGCAAATGGCCCTTTTCAGGGCTGGTAAGGTAAAAAAGCTTTGAAATTTTTTAATTTAGAATAGGGTAGGGCATTTTTTTATTTTGGGGGGCTTTGTTATTTTATTAGGGGGCTTAGAGTAGGTGTAATTAGTTTAAAATTGTTGTAATATTTTTCTAATGTTTGTAAATATTTTTTTATTTTTTGTAACTTAGTTCTTTTTTATTTTTTGTACTTTAGTTAGTTTATTTAATTGTATTTATTTGTAGGTATTATATTTAATTAATTTATTGATAGTGTAGTGTTAGGTTTAATTGTAGATAATTGTAGGTATTGTATTTAATTAATTTATTGATAGTGTAGTGTTAGGTTTAATTGTAACTTAGGTTAGGATTTATTTTACAGGTAATTTTGTAATTATTTTAACTAGGTAGCTATTAAATAGTTATTAACTATTTAATAGCTATTGTACCTGGTTAAAATAATTACAAAGTTGCCTGTAAAATAAATATAAACCCTAAAAAAGCTACAATATAATTATTCGTTATATTGTAGCTATATTAGGGTTTATTTTACAGGTAAGTATTTAGCTTTAAATAGGAATAATTTATTTAATAAGAGTTAATTTATTTCGTTAGATTTAAATTATATTTAACTTAGGGGGTGTTAGTGTTAGGGTTAGACTTAGCTTTAGGGGTTAATACATTTATTATAGTAGCGGTGAGTTCCAGTCGGCAGATTAGGGGTTAATAAGTGAAGTTAGGTGTCGGCGATGTTAGGGAGGACAGATTAGGGGTTAATAATATTTCTTATAGGGTTATTGAGGCGGGAGTGAGGCGGATTAGGGGTTAGTACATTTATTATAGTATCGGTGAGGTCCGGTCAGCAGATTAGGGGTTAATAATTGTAGGTAGGTGGAGGCGACGTTGGGGGCGGCAGATTAGGAGTTAATAAATATAATATAGGGGTCGGCGGTGTTAGGGGCAGCAGATTAGGGGTTCATAGGGATAACGTAGGTTGCGGCAGTGTACGGAGCGGCAGATTAGGGGTTAAAAAAAATATGCAGGTGTCAGCGATAGCGGGGACGGCAGATTAGGGTTTAATAAGTGTAAGGTTAGGGGTGTTTAGACTCGGGGTACATGTTAGGGTGTTAGGTGCAGACTTAGGAAGTGTTTCCCCATAGGAAACAATGGGGCTGTGTTAGGAGCTGAACGCTGCTTTTTTGCAGGTGTTAGGTTTTTTTTTCAGCTCAAACAGCCCCATTGTTTCCTATGGGGGAATCGTGCACGAGCACGTTTTTTAAGCTGGCCGTGTCCGTAAGCAACGCTGGTATTTAGAGTTATTAATAATAAATTATGCTCTACGCTCCCTTTTTGGAGCCTAACGCACTAAAAACGCAACCATTCTGTGAACTCTAAATACCAGCGGTATTTAAAAGGTGCGGCCGGAAAAAAGCACGCGTAGCTAACGCACCCCTTTGGCCGCAAAACTCCAAATCTAGGCCAAAGTGTTTTAGTAAGCTATAATTTGGTACTTGAATCTTTAAGTGACATTTAGAGCCAGATTACAAGTGGAGAGGTATTTAACGCTCCCACTCTCACTCTAACTCCGCTAGAAGCAACCTTTTTTACGAGCGTCGAGTAGAGCTCAAATTAAAGTTGAAAGTAAACTGTTTTGGTCTAAACACTAACCCTATGCACGCAAAAATCTGAATTTACAATATCACACGTGCGTTAACATATTCGCCCATAGAAGTCAATAGAGCAAAATAAGTGGAAAAAATACCCTACAGTATATACAGTGGGGAAAAAAAGTATTTAGTCATCCACGAATTGTGCAAATTCTCCCACTTAAGAAGATGAGAGAGGCCTGTAATTTTAATCATAGGTATACCTCAACTATGAGAGACAAAATGTGGAAACAAATCCAGACAATCACATTGTCTGATTTGGAAAGAATTTATTTGCAAATTATGGTGGAAAATAAGTATTTGGTCACCTTCAAACAAGCAATATTTCTGGCTCTCACAGACCTGTATCTTCTTCTTTAAGAGGCTCCTCTGTCCTCCACTTTTTACCTGTATTAATGGCACCTGTTTGAACTTGTTATCAGTATAAAAGACACCTGTCCACAACCTCAAACAGTCACACTCCAAACTCCACTATGGTGAAGACCAAAGAGCTGTCGAAGGACACCAGAAACAAAATTGTAGACCTGCACCAGGCTGGGAAGACTGAATCTGCAATAGGCAAGCAGCTTGGTGTGAAGAAATCAACTGTGGGAGAAATAATTAGAAAATGGAAGACATACAAGACCACTGATAATCTCCTTCGATCTGGGGCTCCACGCAAGATCTCACCGCATGGGGTCAAAATGATCACAAGAACAGTGAGCAAACATCCCAGAACCACATGGGGGGAACCTAGTGAATGACCTGCAGAGAGCTGGAGCAACGTAACAAAGGCTACCATCAGTAACACACTACGCTGCCAGGGACTCAGATCCTGCAGTGCCAGACGTGTCTCCCTGCTTAAGCCAGTACATGTCCAGGCCCGTCTGAAGTATGCTAGAGAGCATTTGGATGATCCAGAAGTGGATTGGGAGAATATCATATGGTCAGATGAAACCAAAGTAGAACTGTATGGTAGAAACACAACTTGTCGTGTTTGGAGGAGAGAGAACACTATATCTACTGTGAAGCATGGGGGTGGCAACATCATGCTTTGGGGCTGTTTCTCTGCAAAGGGAACAGGACGACTGAGCCGTGTACATGAAAGAATAAATGGGGCTATGTATCGTGAGATTTTAAGTGCAAACCTCCTTCCATCAGCAAGGGCATTGAAGATGAAATGTGGCTGGTCTTTCAGCATGACAATCATCCCACACACACCGCCCGGGCAACGAAGGAGTGGCTTCATAAAAAGCATTTCAAGGTCCTGGAGTGGCCTAGCCAGTCTCCAGATCTCAACCCCATAGAAAACCTTTGGAGGGAGTTGAAAGTCCGTGTTGCCCAGCGACAGCCCCAAAACATCACTGCTCTAGAGGAGATCTGCATGCAGGAATGGGCCAACATACCAGCAACAGTGTGTGACAACCTTGTGAAGACTTACAGAAAACGTTTGACCTCTGTCATTGCCTACAAAGGATATATAGCAAAGTATTGAGATGAACTTTTGATATTGACCAAATACTTATTTTCCACCATAATTTGCAAATAAATTCTTTCCAAATCAGACAATGTGATTGTCTGGATTTGTTTCCACATTTTGTCTCTCATAGTTGAGGTATACCTATGATGAAAATTACAGGCCTATCTCATCTTCTTAAGTGGGAGAACTTGCACAATTGATGGCTGACTAATTACTTTTTTTCCCCACTGTATATATATATATATGTGTACAAATGTATTTATGTATTTATATGTGTATATATGTGTGTACAGACATATATACACATAAACAGATAAATACATATGTATACATATTTAGACATATATAGAAATGTATAAATAGATGCAGTTAAATGGATGAAAACGTATTTAATAAAGTTTAATAGTGTGTATGCACTGTAAATATTTCACATTCCAATGTTCTGCACATAGCAGAATATGTTCCAAGTATTTCTAAATAGATATTCTTTATATATATATATATATATATATATATATATATAAAGAATATCTATTTAGAAATACTTGGAACATATTCTGCTATGTGCAGAACATTGGAATGTGAAATATTTACAGTGCATACACACTATTAAACTTTATTAAATACGTTTTCATCCATTTAACTGCATCTATTTATACATTTCTATATATGTCTAAATATGTATACATATGTATTTATCTGTTTATGTGTATATATGTCTGTACACACATATATACACATATAAATACATAAATACATTTGTACACATATATATATATATATATACACGCACACACACACACACACACACACATATATATATATATATATATATATATACACACACATATATATATATATATTTCTATTTATATACATAGATATACATACATATACATGTCTAAGTATTTATGTTAAAGCCTTGTGTCTGCCTTTTTTTTTTCTAACACCTGAGACCTTATATCTTTGAGTCCTTAGAACTTTTTTGTGCAATTTTGTTTAATCATTTTGATCAAATAGTGTTATTATGAGTGTAACTGTACTTTTATATGTATTTTTTATATAGTTTCTGACAATTGCTCTCAAGTGATTGCGTTTACTTTCAACTTGCAATACAAGCGAAAAACCCAACGTGTGCAAACACCTGCAAAAAAAACCTGTTAGCGCACCACTCCTAATCTGGCACTAATTGTTTTGTGTTAGTCTTAATCTAAACTGTACACATGTTCAAAAGGCAAGGTATGAGTGTTCCTGGATTAGATGCTTCATTATTTGCTTACAGATAATGATAATAATAATAATAATAATAATAATAATAATAATAATTACATTTAAAGCCCACAAGCTACATTTAACACCTGTTATAATTAGAGTGAAAAATACACATTTAGGGATAGGCAGCTAAACTAAGCATTTGTGGGATTTTAATGAGTAAAACAGCTCATTATTTAAACACATTTTGCAACAAGAAATGGCTGTTAAATATTCACTAATATACTCATATTGTACAGAGACAATAAAGATTTCCCCCCTGGTAGCTATTAACATTTCAGTGCTGAGCCACTTCACATCCCTGTACTGAAGCCATATTTAGACTTCTGCATTGCATTTATCTAAACAAATCACATATTGCTTATTTCTGCTGGCTGTGCACTTTACACACCTAGGGGCCAATCCCACTGCTTTTAAAAAGTTATCAAATGACTTATCTACAAAAATCCCTATAGCTATTAATGGTGTTTTTCTGTTAATAACCATTAGATATGTTTTTCTAAAGGATTATAAACAACCGCCTAGGTAAGAGATATAACCAAAAAGGGCAAAACCCCAACATTCAGAATCCAAAAAGAAATATGTATGTGGTTTATTAATTTTTTATAGCATTAATGGCAAATAAGTTTGTTAATTAATTAATAAACTTAAGACTAATTATTTTAGAAATTCTGTAATAAAATATGTATTATTTCACACAGAGAATCATTTCATGGTCACCAAATATCCAAACATTCTATATCTTTAGATAAAAAAAAAATTAACAAAAATTGAACATTAGAAAATAGATTTTTTTTTTTTTTACAAAGAAACAAGGATGGAGGTGGCGCCTTACGGCAATCTGTCTCGTGTGATAGAGAAATTACTTGTATATTACAGTGATAAAAATAAAACAATGAGTGATTGATATGATTAAAATATATAGATTAATTAAAATAACGAAAAATATTATACAACAATGGAGGGATAGAAATGCAGATTGTGTATCTATGTATTAAAAAATGACAATACAATAATAAAAAGATAATATTACGATAATAAAGGAATAATAGAGTATTAAAAGGAAACACATTTATTACAATATTATTCTGGCAACATCAGTGGTAAAACAACTCAAACATATATAAATATGGATGTAACACCGGTGTTCAAAAACATTAAAAACGTTGCTGACAAATAAAATGAGCTTGACACATTGTGGCTATTGAAAAAAAGGGGGGGAGAACAAAAATTAAATCGACTAAAAATGTGTCGACCAAAAAATGTAGCAGCTGTTGTAAAAAGATTGCAAACTTATTAAGTAAATCCGATGGTGAAATCCAATAGTTACACCTTGTATATACAATGCTTATTAAAAAAATTTCAACTTTTTCATGTGAAGTTAGTCCAATCTTTTGGAGCAATCTGTGATAGCTATTGCGGTTCTTATGATTATCTAACTCAATAAGTCAGTGTGGTAGTTAAGTCAAAGAGTATTTAAGGCGTTAACAGGAAATCCTTTAAATAGCGAGGAAAAGCTGGATTTGGCACTCTTGACAAAGGCTTGATTCCTCAGAGTCGAAATGCGTAGAAAGGAAACCAGTTTCAGCACACAGCATCTTCACGCATTCACTGGCCAGTAAGCGTGCACTTTAAGACTCCCAGGACCGCCACTGTTGATAGCCTGAATTACTGCAGGAGCAGACACAGTGAATCCCTTTCGAGTGAGCGGTAGGAGTTTCCAAACCAATCTATTGATTATAATAGATCTTAAAGAGACATAAAACTATTTTTTTTTTTCTTTTATGATTCAGATAGTGCAAGTGATTGTAAACAACTTTCAAATTCACATCTATTATCTAATTTGTTTTGTTGTCTTGTTATCCCTTGTTAAAAGGATACCTAGATAGGCTCTGGAACTGCTGAGTGATGGCTGCACATACATACCTCATACTATTGGCTAACCCAATGTGTTAACTAGCTCCCAATAGCGCATTGCTGCTTTTCAAAAAAGAATAACAAGAGAATGAAGCAAATTAGATAATAGAAGTAATTTGGAAAGTGTTTAAAATCTGAATTACGAAAGAAAAAGAAAATGTCATGTCCCTTTAACTCACAACTTCTGTCTGTGACAAGGGGATGGTACAAATTTTTAGGTTACGTTTTTTCCATGAGGTATTAGTATCATGAACAGGTTTTTAATGAAATTAGGCAATTGTATTAAAGCTTGGTTAATTGTTGCTTTTAAATATTAAGAAACAACAATCCATTATAAGAAATACAGTTTAACTAGATTGTGCTGCTATATTCACAATCAAAAGAAACAGATATATCAAAGTCTCCTCAGGTTTTACAAAACTTCACAGAAGTAAATGATATGCAAGACTAAGCAAAAGTAAAACATGGTAGCTAATTAATTCAGTATCACTGATGACGGGCTAATGTTTCTCGATGCAGATTGTTTCATTTAGCCATGAATATTAGTTCTTGACATGTGCAATAAACAATTTCAGATAATTCAGGGTCATTTTGCCATATTTCATCCAAAATAAATGTCCAAACAACTGCAAATATAAATTAACATTCTTATGATAATATTTTATTTTGTACAAGTTTAATAAACTTAAAAGTTTGCTCTGAGTAATATTTGTAACTTTACAAAAATAAACATGGTTGAAAAATGTAAAAGATTTTATAAACAGTGATGTGTCACTTGCAAAAGATTACAAGTAGAGCACTAACAGTAACACAGGAGTGACAAGGGGTTTATCACCAGTGTTTGCGTGCGTTAGGTTTTTCACTTTTATTACAAGTTGAAAGTAAATGCGATCGCTTGAGCGAAATTGAAGTGAGCGTGCAAAGGGTTAGCACATACTCAGAGCTCTGGTTATCTGTTTCACAAAGCAAAATAGTGTCAGAAATACATTACAAAGTACAGCTACACTCATAAAAACATCATATAATAAATAGTTTATAAAAATAATTGCACACAAAAGTTATAAGAGCCCAAAATATATGAGGCCTCAGGTGCTAGAGAAAAAATAAGCAGGCAAAATTCTTTAACAGAGATATATATATATATACAGTATATGTATGTGTGTGTGTATATACAGTATATATACCTCTTTATAATCATGTATATATATGTATAAAAATAAATATATATTTGTGCAAAAAAAACATATATATATAGAGAAATATTTATTATGAATAAGTAGTACATATTCTTCACTGGTAAGAACATTTGAATGTGAAATATTCATATTTTCATGTTGGGTTAGCGCACTTAAGAATATTCAATTGGGTTTGTGCGCGAGTAGGGTGTTGACTGCTATGGGGGAATAGCTTATCCTGTGAGCAAAATTCTGCTTTTTGGTTCTGCTTTTTATGTGGGTCAGGTTTACTTTTCATTCATAATACAAGCACAACTCAACGTGAGCAAAAAGCTTACTTCTAGCAGAGTTAACGCTCGAGTGGGAACTTTAAATAGCAAAATAAACAAAGAGAGCATCTCTCCTCTATACGTAGTGTGCCCAGCTAAATATGAATGCAACAAGTACTGCTATTAATAATCCTGATCAATGAAAGCAGTTATAAGCCCAATACAGTGGTATGGAGCAAAATCCCAAAGTCAGATATATAGGATCTGTAGTCGACAAAGCGACAAAACGATTATTACCCCCAATCCTGTGAACAGTCCGGTGATCAACGGAGTCTGGTCACACTTTTTACAAGGAACGCTACTGGAGCAGCATGCGTTTCTCCTCACCATCTTTGTTAGTATCCAGAAACCTCCGACCATCCAATAGGCTCCCTCCTCAGGCGTCACTTACTAGGGGGTGTTGTCTACAAACTGCATCCATATTGGGTGATAATACAGACAGTCAGGCCAGCTGCTAGGCTCAGGGAAATTGCTGGGGCAATTCCCCTTCAGAGGCCATGCTGCACGCTAGGAAGGTTACATCCAAAATGGTACATATCAAAGAAAAAGCAGAGCACCGGCTGGAGTAAAATTAGCAATCTGCTTTATTTAGAAAATAATTTAAAATTAAGTCAAATTCATCAAAAAACATGAAGTGGAAAGTTGTAGGTTGTCCAATTAGGAGTCAACTAGTCGAGCTGACATGTTTCGGCTTACGCCGTTATCAAAGCTGTTGGCAATGGAGGCTCATCCCCGCCTTTTAAAACAAGTAAATGACTCCTATTGGACAATCAAAAATGAACAAAATGTTAACCATTTCAATACTTCTACATTTTCACATACATTGAGTTTAAGACTTCTACTATGATTAACAATTATATATATATATATATATATATATATATATATATATATATATATAAAAGAGTGCAGGATAGCGCAGGAGAAATAGCTAGTGTACACAGATCTAAAAAAAAAAAAAAAAAGGACGATGTAATATCATGCAGAGTACAAATCAGCAGATCGTATAACCAGAGCAGAAATGCAGAAAGCACTACAAATTATATAACATATCATATATATGTATATATGCAAGGAGTTGAAAAACACACAGTCCCAAAGATGGATAAACAATGAGGTCAGATAGACAATCTTTGTCACTTTCTCCCCTTTTGGATGTACACTTACTTCCTGTGCCCTCAATCGTATGAGGTAAGAATGTAGCAGAATCACAGATGGGCTAGGCAACTCCCGTGCTATGGATCAGGTTAATAGAGGATCTCTGGTGGATGGAAACATCTCATTAGGTGCAATCCAGCTCGTTTTCTTACCACCTCATTCTCTCAGCTGAGAGAATGAGGTGGTAAGAAAACGAGCTGCCAATTGTATGAGAACCACTGACACATAGTGTTAAAGACCGGACAATTGCACCTAATGAGATGTTTCCATCCACTAAGAGAGCACAAGTATCTGGAGTGTTTTCAGGATTTCTACATGAGTAAAGTGTGACAAGAGATCCTCTATTAACCTGATCCATACCACGGGAGTTGCCTAGCCCATCTGTGATTCTGCTACATTCTTACCTCATACGATTGAGGGCACTGGAAGTAAGTGTACATCCAAAAGGGGAGAAAGTGACGAAGATTGTCTATCTGACCTCATTGTTTATCCATCTTTGGGACTGTGTGTTTTTCAACCCCTTGCATATATACATATATATGATATATTTTATATATTTTGTAGTGCTTTCTGCGTTTCTGCTCTGGGTATAAGATCTGCTGATTTGTACTCTGCATGATATTACATCGTCTTTTTTTTAATTTATTTTTTATTTAGATCTGTGTACACTAGCTGTTTCTCCTGCGCTATCCTGCACTCTTTTATTTCTATTATGTACTATTTTAGAGGTGTGAAGGGACATCTCTGCATTTCAGGATTTGGCTGCAAGTTATTTACAGCTAGTGTGGTGTATAGAGGTGCCCGGTGAGACCTTCTGGGTATTTTAATCTCTATATAGTAGCGCCTTAGGGTGATTTAGGGGCTTCTGTCCTTACTTAATCAATCTTTTTTGTTATATATATATATATATATATATATATATATATATATATATATACCTGCTATTATATGGCTACTACACAAAATAATTAAAGCCATTCATAGCTTTGAAATAAGGAATGCAAAATTGTAAAACTATATGTTCTTAAAGGGGCATGTTACTACATTTTCACCAAAATCATGTTAAAAACCTCTACTATGACTAACATATTCTATTAGTGTATATACTTGCTGTTATATGGCAATGTTACACAGTATGATAAATTTAGGCCAACCATAAATGTGAAATAAGGAATACAGGGTTATAAAACTAGCTGATCAATAACTAAGCATATACTAATAAATTATTATAAGATGAGGTATAATTAAAATAATAATCTATTATGTACCTGACAACTGTATCCCTGGGAATAAGTGTTATGCATATTCATATTAATAACAACTCCATATAGTCCTACACTAGAGGGTAGAGAACACTACCACAAATTGATCAAAACATAAAATAAGATGAGTGTTACCCAGTTGGAAATCTGGTTTTGAGAGTGAAAATCCAGAAAATTTCTTGTTTGGCCAAAAGCCTATCTCTATCTCTCCCCTTTAGAGGTGTAGATACTCTCTCAATACATGTCCACCAAAAAGAATTGGCACTTTTATTATGTTCAGTAGCAAAATGCTGGACCAAAGGAGTACTTGCATTACCAGTTCTAATGGTGGAGAGATGTTCCCTGATCCTTGATCTGACTTCACGTGTAGTGAAGCCTACATATTGTTTATTGCATTCTATACAGGAAACAAGGTAGATCACATATGTCAATCTACAATTCAAACACATGTTTTTGTAATAAATTTGTCCTGTAAATAATGACCTAAACAACTCGCCTACCTCTACTCTGTCACAGGCTACACAATCTCGTTTGTGGCACTTGAACATCCCTTTGTATTTTAGCCATGAAGACTGTTGAGTCCTTTCAGCTGGGAGCTTGGTAGGGGACATAATGTTCCCTATTGTTTTGCCTCGCCGATAAGTGAACTTGCCATGACCCAGTGGGGAAATCAGCAAGTCCATCATCAGCTTTAATCATGGAAAGATGTTTCCTGATAATTCCACAGACCTGATTATACTGTTCTGAGTGGTCAGTAATAAAAAGAAGACCTTAATGGGTTTTACCCTTTTTCCTACGATCAGGTCTGGGACACAGCAGATCTTTCCTGTCCAGCTCTTTAACTTGCTCTGACATTTTATTTATAGAGTCCTTAGAATAACCTCTATTGAGTAATCTATCTAATAAGTTCTTGGACTCAGTTTCAAATTGAGCAGGGTCCGAACAGTTTTGTTTCAGTCGAATAAACTGTCCCTTAATTATTCCCTTAAACACACTCTTGGGATGGCAGCTCTTAGCATGCAGGAGTGTGTTGCCAGATATAGGCTTTCTGTAGACTGCAGTGTGTACTTTTTCACCACACCTCCCGGAGAGTGTAAAATCCAAGTAGTGTATTGTGTGCGGGTTGGACTCTGATGTAAAGCTGATGCCCAAAACATTATCATTAAGATAACTGACAAACGCACCAAGTTTCTTCTAATTCTGAACAGCAGATCATCTATGAACCTTCTGTAGAACACTATTTTCGAGCCGAAGGGGTTCCTACCCTCATAGATGTGGTCCTGCTCCCACCACCCCATGAAGAGGTTGGCGTACGAGGGGGCAAATTTTGCCCCCATGGCAGTCCCACAAATCTGGAGGTAGAAAACCCCCTCGAACTCGAAATAGTTGTGTGATAAGAGGAATTCTGCTACTCTAATCACATATTCACAAAACTCCGGATTCTCACCATGGTATTTGTCCATAAAGTATGACAGGGCCAACAGGCCTTTTTCATGTGGATAAGAGGAGTAAAATGACCTGACATCTACTGTCAACCATATATATCCCTTACTCCTTTCCATATTATCCAGCAAATTAAGCATATGCATGGTGTCTCTTACATAGCTCCACAGTTTCAACACCATTGGCTGTAAAATTTGAGCCAACCACTCTGAAGTATGCTCCAAGAGTGACCCGATCCCGCTTACAATGGGCCTACCTACTACGCTATCAAGAGATTTATGAACTTTCTGTAGGTGATTTAATACTGGGGTCACTGGATGTGAGACTAGCACATATTTGCTTGTTTCATCATCAAAGAAGCCCCCGCAGTGTGTACACCACACAGGCTGCTGATATTATACACCCTCCTGAGATACCGAACAGAACAGAAAGTTTGGAACTTAATCAGGATTTTTCCCTCCCCCCCCCCCGCAAGGAGATGGGGGGGAGAAGGTGTAAGAGGGGCATACAAGGGAGGATACACACACACTCCAGAGAAATCAGAGACAAACGAGGTATTAGTAATAAATTTGTCCTCATACCCCTTGAGTGTTTGTGAATACAAAGTGTTGAGCATGGGTTTGGGATTTGCTCCCTATTGGATGTGAACAGATTTGTGTGTAAGTTGACACTTAAAAAACATTTCTCAATGGCAGGTGGAATCTCTGGCTTTGGAAGTAACTGCATATTGACCGAGAGTGAGTCAACAAAAAACTGTCCTTTGGACAACTTGGATTTTCAAGATCTTTGCAGCCTTTCAACACTAGAGACTCTCAACACTAATCAGAAATGTGAACTCCCTTAAAACCGCTAAGTTTAAATGTGCCTCTAAATACTATCCCATACAGAGTCGTGGTACAATCATTGAGAGTTTCCAAAGCAGAGTTGAGGCTGACCTAATGAGATTGCACTACTGTGACAAGAAAACCAACAACAATCTAACAAGAAAAGAGAAGGATATATTGAAAGCTTTAAGTTCTAACCCTTCATTAGTGATACGATCCGCCGACAAGGGGGGATCTGTGGTTGTGATGAATAAAGTTGACTTTGTCAATGAGGCCCATAGACAGCTTTTTAACACCCATGACTATCGTATTTTAAACTCTGATCCCACATGTATCTTTAGAAAAAAAATGGAGGATCTGATAGATGATGGTATTGAAGGGGGCTTCATTGACGATGAAACAAGCAAATATTTGCTAGTCTTACATCCAGCGACCCCAGTATTTCATCACCTACCAAAAGTTCATAAATCTCTTGATAGAAAAGTAGGTAGGCCCATTGGAAGCGGGATCTGGTCACTTTTGGAGCATACCTCAGAGTGGTTAGATCAAATTTTACAGCCAATGGTGTTGAAACTGTGGAGCTATGTAAGGGACACCATGCATATGCTTCATTTGATGGATAATATGGAATGGAGTGAGGGATATTTATGGCTGACAGTAGATGTCAGGTCACTTTATTCCTCTATTCCACATGAAAAGGCCTGTTGGCCCTGTCATACTTTATGGACAAATACCATGGTGAGAATTCAGAGTTTTGTGAATATGTGATCAGAGTAGCAGAATTCCTCTTATCACACAACTATTTCGAGTCCGAGAGGGGGTTTTCTACCTCCAGATTTGTGGACCACATCTATGGGGGTAGGAACCCCTTCGGCTCAAAAATAGTGTTCTACAGAAGGTTCACCGATGATCTGCTGTTCATCTGGACCGGTGATCAGAAGGAACTTGGAGCGTTTGCCAATTATCTTAATGATAATGTTTTGGGCATCAGCTTTACATCAGAGTCCAACCTGCACACAATTCACTACTTGGATTTTACACTCTCCAGGAGGTGTGGTGAAAAAGTACACACTGCAGTCTACAGAAAGCCTATATCTGGCAACACACTCCTGCATGCTAAGAACTGCCACCCCAAGAGTGTGTTTAAGGGAATAAATAAGGGACAGGTTATTCAACTGAAATGAAACTGTTCGGACCCTGCTCAATTTGAAACTGAGTCCAAGAACATATCAGATAGATTACTCAATAGAGTTTATTCTAAGGACTCTATAAATAAAATGGCAGAGCAAGTTAAAGAGCTGGACAGGAAAGATCTGCTGTGCCCCAGACCTGATCGTATGAAAAAGGGTAAAACCCAGAAAGGTCTTCTTTTTATTACTGACCACTTAGAACAGTATAATCAGGTCTGTGGTATTATCAGGAAAAATCTTTCCATGATTAAAGCTGATGATGGACTAATTAGTCATGCAAGTTTGCTTACCGGCGAGGCAAAACAATAGGGAGCATTGTGTCCCCTACCAAGCTCCCAGCTGAAAGGACTTAACAGTCTTCATGGCTAAAACACAAAGAGATGTTCAAGTGCCACAACCGAGATTGTGTAGCCTGTGACAAAGTAGAGGTAGGCGAGTTGTTTAGGTCATTATTTACAGGACAAATTTATTACAAAAATATGTGTTTGAATTGTAGATCAACATATGTGATCTACCTTGTTTCCTGTATAGAATGCAATAAACAATACGTAGGCCTCACTACACGTGAAGTCAGATCAAGGATCAGGGAACATCTCTCCACCATAAGAACTGGTAATGAAAGTACCCCTTTTGTACAGCATTTTGCTACTGAACATAATAAAAGTGTATCTACACCTCCAAGGGGGGGGGGGGGGGGAGATAGAGATAGTCTTTTTGGCCAAACAAGAAATTTTCTGGATTTTCACTCTCAAAACCAGATTTCCAACTGGGTAAACTCTTCATACAATTTGATTAACTTTTGGTAGCGTTCTCTACCCCTCATTTGATAAGAATGTGTATAACACTCATTCCGAGAGATATAGCAGTTAGATATTTGTCTAAATACCAGATTTCCAACTGGGTAACACTCATCTCATTTTATGTTTTGATCAATTTTTGGTAGTGCTCTCTACCCTCTAGTGTAGGACTATATGGAGTTTTTATTGATATGGCTATACATAACACATATTCCCAGGGATACAGTTGTCAGGTACATAATAGATTATTATTTTGATTATACCTCATCTTATAATAATTTTTTGGTATATGCCTAGTTATTGGTCAGCTGGTTTTATAACCCTGTATTCCTTATTTCACATTTATGGTTGGCCTAAATTTATCATACTGTGTAACATTGCCATGTAACAGCAAGTATATAGACTAATATAATATGTTAGTCATAGTAGAGGTTTTTAACATGATTTAGGTGAAAATGTAGTAACATGTCCCTTTAAGAACATATAGTTTTACAATTTTGCATTCCTTATTTCACAACTATGAATGGCTTTAAGTATTTTGTGCAGCAGCCATATAATAGCAGGTATTTTTATATATATATATATATATATATATATATATACAACAACATTTTAAATTAGGGGGAGATAAAAGGCGAGTTTAAAATCCTCCACTACGCACAAAATATAGAAAAAATAACTCATTGTGTAGTTCATTAACAAATCTAGACAGGCCCAGAGGCTTGTTTTCCCACAGAAAACCTCTGAATTACATTGTTTCCAATCCAGTAAAGGATTCTGGATAAGATATGCAAATTAAGTACACAATGACACACCTATTTACTTCAGTCTGCTTTTCAGCAGGTTCCCTTTACGCCAAAGTATCGCTGTTCACACAGCTTATAAACTTAGCTAGGATTAGTGCAGTGATTCATAACCATCCCAGGACAGATTGTTTCGTGGTTTTTGCCACTCATCAGCTGGGAGAAGGTTAGAATCACTGCTGGGTGAAGTTGATTCCAGGCAGAATACAACAACATTTTAAATTAGGGGGAGATAAAAGGCAAGTTTAAAATCCGAATAAGGGGCGATAGTAAGCGCTGAATAGCTTAAAAGGCTGGAAACTAAATTCTGGCGAATAATTTATTCCATATACATTCAAATTAAAATCACAGATAAAATGTTGGAACACAATGTTCATATAGAAATACAATAAAATTCTATTCATGGATCCATGAAATATTCAAGGAGTTGTGTAACTGGCTACTTTAGTTATACAAAACCTTGAATGTAACTCTCCCCAAAGTTCATATGTGTGTCTGGGATAGATTTATAAGTCGGTTGCCTGACTGTGAAGTCAGATGGAGCATACAATTTGACAAATTTCAGCGGATGAAAAGAACGTGTGGACTGTGGTTCAAATCGAAACAATGTGATGTGTAACAATAAACAATAAGTCAACTTTAAATTAAACATTAAAATCTCAGCACATGATGGTGTAAAAACATTAGTTCAAACTTCAATACAAAATTCACAAAATAATGCAATAATCAAAGGCGTGTGAGATCAGTTACCGGACCAAGTGAAGGAGGGGCTGTGAGAAAACGTGACGTTGATGCAAAAGTAGGTGTTTAACCCCAAAGGAATGTGAATCCACACTAGCGCTAGTGAAAAAATACAAAAAGGATACATAAAAAATATATAGTTCAATGTAGATCAATCTTAATGTCTTCCAAGTTTTGTGTAGGTGTAACCATATGTTCTGGTGGTGTAAGAATCAACACCAAAATGTTACTTTTAGATAAATGTTAAATCCAGTGTGAAAAAAATAACGATAAGTGAAAAATGGGAGACAGATGAAAAAATGTGAGACAGATGAAAAAATGTGTGTATCCTCGAAAATAAATGAATAATCCCTTAAAAAATAAAACAAAAATATCCGCAATCCAAAAGTGTAAAATTAGGTAAAAAAGGTAAAAAATCTTGATGGGCAAAGAATCACGATGGGCAGAAATTCTATATGGGTGCTCCTAAATATAGAGCCGCTTCAGCACCCTAGGTGCCAGATCCGGAGGTGGTAGTTACCAACTGTTAAGTGATATTGTTAGTGTCTATGATGGAAGTCCATATAGTATATATAAAAATATTGTTCCTAAAGTCAATATCAGAAATATATAAAAAAAATATATAAAAAGATGAAAAGCCTGAAAGAGAAAAAAAAGAAACAATAGTGCAACACTGTATATAAAGGACAATAGTGTTATAAGAATCAAGCTCGCCAGTATGTCTGTCAACGCTTTTCGGCCACGGTTTGGCCTTCTCAAGACTAAACTGAATTTGTGTGGACTGGGAGCTTATAAAGCCTAGATGTGGGATTGTTTGTGGGTGGTTTTGGCGCCAAACTCTGAGAGGGGATTCCCCTTCCTGTTTGCCTCAAAGCATCTCTGGGAAATGTACAAGTATTAACTTAGTCTAATTTTCATCATAGTTTCCTATCTTCTTATATCAGTATTGGTTATATGATATAGTGCAAATTCTCATTTGTATTTTAAATTTTTTTTATTTTTAAATGTGTCCCGGATCTATAACATACGTTATGCCGTTAGGACTCTAAGTTAACCTTCTACCAAATTATAAAGTATAAATCTTTATCTAGTATATTACATCTTACAGTGTATACCTTTCTTCGGAATAAGGAATATGTTGGCTAGTTTTTGGATTTCAATCGCTTAATTTGTTTTTGTTGGGAGAGAATAGACATTTCAGAACCGGATGTGACAGCTCCCGTGTTGCTATCTGGTATATGTAGTTCTATCATGGGCTTCCGGTTTGTTGTTCTATTACTGCTACTACTATGTGTAGCTTACGGTAGTTATAAATTATGAGTAAATCTACTTTCTTGTGTGAGGGGATATAGTGGCTGACACTTGGATTTCGATAACATAGTTCATTATTGTAAAAAGAGGGGGGATTTTTCAAAACCGGATGTGACGGCTCTCATATTGCTATCTGGTATATGTCGTCTAACGTGGATTTCCGGTTTTACCTATTGCTCCATTGATGTTACTGCTGTGTGCTGCTCACAAATATTATAGATAATGAGTGAATCTACTCTCCTATGTAAACATAAAAAATATATTTGTATATTTATATCTTTAGTTTCTCCGTTTTTCTTCAGTAATTCATAATTGGATATCTTCTTATGTTTGTGTGTTAACTCGTAAGTGAGAGAATCTTTCTGATAATTAGAATGTACCTATGTGGTTCCTTCGCTATGTGTGAGCTCGTTGCTGACTTGGTTATATCAATGTCACTAGTCCGGAGTCATGAGGATAGTGTTTTTAGAATAAATATCTATGTGGTTGTGTCTAGGTCTAGAATATGCCCAGTTTGGGTCTCTGTGTACAACATTAGTCAAATGATAGTTTCGACAGCTACGTTTATAGTGGATAAAGTCTCTATTGACTTTATTGAGATGTACCTTAGTTTTTACTTTATGACATACCTGATCATTGCATTAATTAATGGTCGTGGTGTGTGTGATAAGTCCGATCTTGACACCACTCAACGATCATGATATGTGTCCGTGTATAATCCCAACTTTAAGTGTGTGTGTTAGCTTCTATAATTTGTTCTTAACAAGGGGCTGATACTGTGTTCAGGATGGATGATTCTCATATTCAAGATAATTCTTTTAAGTATATTTGAGCTGTATGACTGGAACGTGTGTATGAAAACATATATGAACCTATACGTACATACGTCAACAAATTGGTCTTCATGTTTATATCGACTCTAAAAGATTTCCATCTATGGGGAATAATTTGGATATATTCTCTAAATGTATCGTCATGATTGGTTTTATTTTATTTCATTTCATGTTATTTCATAATCCCATTTTCGGATTATGAGCTATATGTATGGATCTGTTATCATTCGTGTGGTCAGAGCCACAATGGCTTTTGCTGCTAAATCTCTAGATGCAAAAGGCTATCTGGCTTTTAATTCTTGGTAACTGATTTGAGGGATACTCTTAGTTTAGAAGATGGACCTACTGTCTAAATTAGAGGCAGTTAGTTTTATGATTCTCTTTTTTTAGAAGGGAACTCTCTGTTGTTTGGATCTACCTGAGGATCTTGGTTAGTGCAGAGTAAGAAGATGAGCAAGGTCTTCCTTGTGATTGAGACCTTTGGGGAAAAGGCAATCCAGCATAAATATCCATTTGGATTCATTATATAAAAGTTTCTGCTCGTGGTTCCCTCCCCGCCAGTTTTTTCTGACTTTCTGTATTCCAAAGAAACTAAAATCCTTCATATTCCCCTTGTGGATAGTCGCAAAGTGTTTGTATAGTGGGGTGTCTATTTTTCCTTTTTCTATACAGAGGATATGCTCCCTCATCCTATCCTTAAGGGCTCTTGATGTTTGCCCTATGTACTGAAGACCACAGGAGCAGGAGATTAGGTATATGACGTTCTTGTCGCTGCATCTGATTAGGTCTCTGATCTTATATTTCTCATTTCTATGATGTGAAGAAAACGTCTCAGTTTTTTGCCCATTCTTACATGCCTTACAGCTCGGGCATGGGAAGAATCCTCTGATGTTTTTGCCACGATGGTCAGTGGTAGAGTTGGTGTTCCCTTTTCTTGGGATACTGGGTGCTATCATACATTTTAGATTTTTCGTTTTTCTGTAGAAAAATTTGGGGTTGGGAACTAGCTTCTCCCCAATTATGTCGTCTTCTTTTAGTATCGCCCAATGTTTCCTGATGATATTTTCTAGAATATATCTATTCTCGCAAAACTCGGTTATCATCGGTACGTCAATTACATTATCATTCCACATTATTCCCGGTTTTGTTTTATAACCTAAAAGGTTCTTTCTGTCGACCTTGCTGACTTCCTTGATCTTTTCATCTAGGGTGTCTTTGTTGTATCCTCTCTCTCGGAATCGTTGTTTCAGTATTTGTGACTGCTTGGTCCATTGCTCTGTGGTAGAGCAATTTTTCTTTACCCTTAGGAATTGCCCTTTAGGTATGTTGGACTTCCAGGTGGGGTGATGACAGCTCTTATTATGGACATAATTGTTGCTATCAACCTCCTTGAAGAAGGTTGATGTCTCAATCAGTCCATCTTTTATTTCTATTCTTAAGTCCAGGAAGTCTAATATTTCTTGGCTATATTGATATGTAAACTTCAGGTTCATCTCATTTTGGTTCATTACTTTTAAAGTGTGTAGCAAGTCTTCCGATGTTCCACTCCAGATCTGAAAGATGTCATCTATGTATCTGGAGTATACTCCAGATACATAGATGACATCTTTCTGATCTGGAGGTTGATTGCAACAATTATGTCCATAATAAGAGCTGTCATCACCCCACCTGGAAGTCCAACATACCTAAAGGGCAATTCCTAAGAGTAAAGAAAAATTGCTCTACCACAGAGCAATGGACCAAGCAGTCACAAATACTGAAACAACGATTCCTCGAGAGAGGATACAACAAAGACACCCTAGATGAAAAGATCAAGGAAGTCAGCAAGGTCAACAGGAAGAACCTTTTAGGTTATAAAACAAAACCGGGAATAATGTGGAATGATAATGTAATTGACGTACCGATGATAACCGAGTTTTGTGAGAATAGATATATTCTAGAAAATATCATTAGGAAACATTGGGCGATACTAAAAGAAGACAACATAATTGGGGAGAAGCTAGTTCCCAACCCCAAATTTATCTACAGAAAAACGAAAAATCTAAAATGTATGATAGCACCCAGTATCCTAAGAAAAGGGAACACCAACTCTACCACTGACCATCATGGCAAAAACATCAGAGGATTCTTCCCATGCCCGAGCTGTAAGGCATGTAAGAATGGGCAAAAAACTGAGACGTTTTCTTCACATCATAGAAATGAGAAATATAAGATCAGAGACCTAATCAGATGCAGCGACAAGAACGTCATATACCTAATCTCCTGCTCCTGTGGTCTTCAGTACATAGGGCAAACATCAAGAGCCCTTAAGGATAGGATGAGGGAGCATATCCTCTGTATAGAAAAAGGAAAAATAGACACCCCACTATAAAAACACTTTGCGACTATCCACAAGGGGAATATGAAGGATTTTAGTTTCTTTGGAATACAGAAAGTCAGAAAAAAATGGCGGGGAGGGAACCACGTGCAGAAACTTTTATATAATGAATCCAAATGGATATTTATGCTGGATTGCCTTTTCCCCAAAGGTCTCAATCACAAGGAAGACCTTGCTCATCTTCTTACTCTGCACTAACCAAGATCCTCAGGTAGATCCAAACAACAGAGAGTTCCCTTCTAAAAAAAGAGAATCATAAAACTAACTGCCACTAATTTAGACAGTAGGTCGATCTTCTAAACTAAGAGTATCCCTCAAATCAGTTACCAAGAACTAAAAGCCAGATAGCCTTTCCATCTAGAGATTTAGCAGCGAAAGCCAGTGTGGCTCTGACCACACGAATGATAACAGATCCATACATATAGCTCATAATCCGAAAATGGGATTATGAAATAACATGAAATGAAATAAAATAAAACCAATCATGACGATACATTTAGAGAATATATCCAAATTATTCCCCATAGATGGAAATCTTTTAGAGTCGATATAAACATGAAGACCTATTTGTTGACGTATGTACGTATAGGTTCATATATGTTTTCATACACACGTTCCAGTCATACAGCTCAAATATACTTAAAAGAATTATCTTGAATATGAGAATCATCCATCCTGAACACAGTATCAGCCCCTTGTTAAGAACAAATTATAGAAGCTAACACACACACTTAAAGTTGGGATTATACCCGGACACATATCATGATCGTTGAGTGGTGTCAAGATCGGACTTATCACACACACCACGACCATTAATTAATGCAATGATCAGGTATGTCATAAAGTTAAAACTAAGGTACATCTCAATAAAGTCAATAGAGACTTTATCCACTATAAACGTAGCTGTCGAAACTATCATTTGACTAATGTTGTACACAGAGACCCAAACTGGGCATATTCTAGACCTAGACACAACCACATAGATATTTATTCTAAAAACACTATCCTCATGACTCCGGACTAGTGACATTGATATAACCAAGTCAACAACGAGCTCACACATAGCGAAGGAACCACATAGGTACATCCTAATTATCAGAAAGATTCTCTCACTTACGAGTTAACACACAAACATAAGAAGATATCCAATTATGAAATTACTGAAGAAAAACGGAGAAACTAAAGATATAAATATACAAATATATTTTTTATGTTTACATAGGAGAGTAGATTCACTCATTATCTATAATATTTGTGAGCAGCACACAGCAGTAACATCAATGGAGCAATAGGTAAAACCGGAAATCCACGTTAGACGACATATACCAGATAGCAATATGGGAGCCGTCACATCCGGTTCTGAAAAATCCCCCCTCTTTTTATAATAATGAACTATGTTATCGAAATCCAAGTGTCAGCCACTATATCCCCTCACACAAGAAAGTAGATTTACTCATAATTTATAACTACCATAAGCTACACATAGTAGTAGCAGTAATAGAACAACAAACCGGAAGCCCATGATAGAACTACATATACCAGATAGCAACACGGGAGCCGTCACATCCGGTTCTGAAATGTCTATTCTCTCCCAACAAAAACAAATTAAGCGATTGAAATCCAAAAACTAGCCCCCATATTCCTTATTCCGAAGAAAGGTATACACTGTAAGATGTAATATACTAGATAAAGATTTATACTTTATAATACGGTAGAAGGTTAACTTAGAGTCCTAACGGCATAACGTATGTTATAGATCCGGGACACATTTAAAAATAAAAAAAAATTTAAAATACAAATGAGAATTTGCACTATATCATATAACCAATACTGATATAAGAAGATAGGACACTATAATGAAAATTAGACTAAGTTAATACTTGTACATTTCCCAGAGATGCTTTGAGGCAAACAGGAAGGGGAATCCCCTCTCAGAGTTTGGCGCCAAAACCGCCCACAAACAATCCCACATCTAGGCTTTATAAGCTCCCAGTCCACACAAATTCAGTATAGTTTTGAGAAAGGCCAAATCGTAGCCGAAACGCGTTGACAGACATGCTGGTGAGCTTGATTCTTATACCACTATTGTCCTTTATATACAGTGTTGCACTATTGTTTCTTTTTTTTTCTCTTTCAGGCTTTTCATCTTTTTATATATTTTTTTATATATTTCTGATATTGACTTTATGAACAATATTTTTATATATACTATATGGACTTCCATCATAGACACTAACAATATCACTTAACAGTTGGTAACTACCACCTCCGGATCTGGCACCTAGGGTGCTGAAGCGGCTCTATATTTAGGAGCACCCATATAGAATTTCTGCCCATCGTGATTCTTTGCCCATCAAGATTTTTACCTTTTTTACCTAATTTTACACTTTTGGATTGCGGATATTTTTGTTTTATTTTTTAAGGGATTATTCATTTATTTTCGAGGATACACACATTTTTTCATCTGTCTCACATTTTTTCATCTGTCTCCCATTTTTCACTTATCGTTATTTTTTTCACACTGGATTTAACATTTATCTAAAAGTAACATTTTGGTGTCGATTCTTACACCACCAGAACATATGGTTACACCTACACAAAACTTGGAAGACATTAAGATTGATCTACATTGAACTATATATTTTTTATGTATCCTTTTTGTATTTTTTCACTAGCGCTAGTGTGGATTCACATTCCTTTGGGGTTAAACACCTACTTTTGCATCAACGTCACGTTTTCTCACAGCCCCTCCTTCACTTGGTCCGGTAACGGATTTCACACGCCTTTGATTATTGCATTATTTTGTGAATTTTGTATTGAAGTTTGAACTAATGTTTTTACACCATCATGTTCTGAGATTTTAATGTTTAATTGAAAGTTGACTTATTGTTTATTGTTACACATCACATTGTTTCGATTTGAACCACAGTCCACACGTTCTTTTCATCCACTGAAATTTGTCAAATTGTATGCTCCATCTGACTTCACAGTCAGGCAACCGACTTATAAATCTATCCCAAACACACATATGAAGTTTGGGGACAGTTACATTCAAGGTTTTGTATAACTAAAGTAGCCAGTTACACAACTCCTTGAATATTTCATGGATCCATGAATAGAATTTTATTGTATTTCTATATGAACATTGTGTTCCAACATTTTATCTGTGATTTTAATTTGAATGTATATGGAATAAATTATTCGCCAGAATTTAGTTTCCAGCCTTTTAAGCTATTCAGCGCTTACTATCGCCCCTTATTCTGATATCTACTATTTAGCCTGCTAGGAGGCTAATCTGTTAGTAAGCTTAAGGCCTTTTTAAAAACTTTAGCGCTCGGTACTCATATCTAAGCAAGTTTAAAATCCTCCACTACGCACAAAATATAGAAAAAATAACTCATTGTGTAGTTCATTAACAAATCTAGACAGGCCCAGAGGCTTGTTTTCCCACAGGAATCAACTTCACCCAGCAGTGATTCTAACCTTCTCCCAGCTGATGAGTGGCAAAAACCACGAAACAGTCTGTCCTGGGATGGTTATGAATCACTGCACTAACCCTAGATAAGTTTATAAGCTGTGTGAACAGCGATACTTTGGCGTAAAGGGAACCTGCTGAAAAGCAGACTGAAGTAAAAAGGTGTGTCATTGTGTACTTAATTTGCATATCTTACACAGAATCCTTTGCTGCATTGGAAACAATGTAATTCAGAGGTTTTCTGTAGGAAAACAAGCCTCTAGGCCTGTCTAGATTTGTTAATGAACTACACAATGAGTTATTTTATATATATATATATATATATAAAATTGTTAATCATAGTAGAAGTCTTAAATGCAATCTATGTGTGAAAAGGTAGAAGTATTGAAATGGTTAACATTTTGTCCATTTTTGATTGTCCAATAGGAGTTATTTACTTGTTTTAAAAGGCGGTGGGTGAGCCTCCATTTCCAACAGCTTTGATAATGGCGTAAGCCAGCTGGACTAGTTGACTCATAATTGGACAATCCACAACTTTCCACTTCGTGCTTTTTCCTGAATTTGACTTACTTTTAAATTATTTTCTAAATAAAGCAGATTGCTAATTTTACTCCAGCCGGTTCTCCGCTTCTTCTTTGATATGTACAGCTTTAAATAGCACTCCGCTTGTAATCTGGCCCCTAAATAGGTTTTCAATAGGTAAAGGGTATAAAATTAAACATTAAAGTCTGATTTTTTTTTTCTGATGAATTGTATTAATTCTGCTGAATTGTCACTATACAAGGTAAAGGGGGTGCTATTGTCCCACAAATACATTTGAAAAGCATGTGATAAGTAGGATATCTCAAAATGTTCTAATATATCAAAAGACTATGACTAAAACTAAATCAAAATTTGCTGACAAAAACATTTTATGCAAGGTGTTATAATCAATCCATATTTAATTACTGCTCTTTTGTCAAATTTACAAAACTTAATTTTATTAAATTTTAGGATAAATAAAGACATGTTATATACCACAACAGTTAAATCTGTATTGCATGTTCAAAACCTTAATACCATAATTAAAAAATGGTTAATAAATAGTGATGTCGCAAACCTAAAAATTTGGGTTCGCGAACGGCGAATGCGAACTTCCGCAAAAGTTTGCGAACGGGCGAACCGGGCAAACCGCCATAGACTTCAATAGGCAGGCAAATTTTAAAACCCACAGGGACTCTTTCTGTCCACAATAGTGATGGAAAAGTTGTTTCAAGGGGATTAACACCTGGACTGTGGCATGCCGGAGGGGGATCCATGGCAAAACTCCCATGGAAAATTACATAGTTGATGCAGAGTCTGGTTTTAATCCATAAAGGGCATACATCACCTAACATTCCTAAATTGTTTGGAATAACGTGCTTTAAAACATCAGGTATGATGTTATATCGATCAGGTAGTGTAAGGGTTACGCCCGCTTCACAGTGCGCAGTGTAGGTGATATACCTGCCCTGACCATGCTTTGCAGACCAGGTATCAGTGGTATCAGTGGTCAGATGGACCCTTGCCCCAACACTGTGTGCCAGACATGCCATTATAGCAGACTTATATGGCTTTGGCGTTGCTTTTTGGTAATTAGAAGGCTGCTAAATGCCACTGCGCACCACACGTGTTTTATGCCCAGCAGTGAAGGGGTTAATTAGAGAGCATGTAGGCAGCTTGTAGAGTTAATTTTAGCTTAAGTGTAGTGTAGTAGACAACCAAAAGTATTGATCTAGGCCCATTTTGGTATATTTCATGCCACCATTTCACCGCCAAATGCGATCAAATAAAAAAAAAATTGTTTACTTTTTCACAAACTTTAGGTTTCTCACAGAAATTATTTACAAACAACTTATGCAATTATGGCATAAATGGTTGTAAATGCTTCTCTGGGATCCCCTTTGTTCAGAAATAGCAGACTTATATGGCTTTGGCGTTGCTTTTTGGTAATTAGAAGGCTGCTGAGGCGGCCGGAAGGGGAGGAGCTAGCAGCAACGTGGGACGCTAGCATCGAGCTCAGGGGATTTGGGCTCTATCGATCTACCCCATCTGCGCTATTCCTTGGCCGGTAAAGACACGCACTGGCCTGGATACAATACTGCAGAGGCCGGCTGCCTGGAGGCAGATAGACTCAGCTGCAGAGTCACGAAGCCAAGGGGCGTTCTAATACTGCACACCCACATACCCGAACCACAAGGAAACATTCCAACCCTCTGGGTCCCTGATTGGCTGTACCTGGATTGATGGTGTTTGGAGGCGGAGAGGAGTTGACAGATCCGACTGAACAGACTTGCGCTGTGAGTCTGGACGTGCCTAAGACCGACGACTTCTTCACCTACTGAAACTCCCAGGATTGTACCTGGTCTGGTGGTGCTCCATTTTGGCATTGATAGGGGAGCGGAACTGAAGGAGCAGGCTGAGGCTAAGGCCGTAGTCGCAGAGGTGTCTGAGATCGGCGGCCCTTCTAGACAGCGCTCCTGGACGATTCCCCCCCTACCAAGCGGCAACGTTAAAAATCCCGGCTCCAGGATACAGGAACTGGCCGATGGGGACCGGCTCCAAGTGATGTGGCATTGAATTCCTCCAGAAGAAGCAGGTACCACGGGCGAGGCTCGTTTTCTTTTGTCTCTTCTCCCTGCATTACCCTAAGTTCTCTAAGCCCTTAACTGCAAATGATCTGGGACTCCCTGGAAAACTAGACCTGGACATTGAACTGGGGATAAAAGTTAAAGTGGTCTGGGGTAAAGGGGAAGACTGACTTCCACCATTTTTCTGGAAACTACAGCCTAAAAAACTTTATTATAGACTGTCCAAGTGCGTTTTACAGGATATGTGGCTAAGTGGATCTTAACAGGGAAGGGGTGAGGGTCCCAATCCAATAGAGTGTTTACAAATTGATAATTTCTACAACGAATAAGCTAGTGGCCCAACTTATAATTATATCACTGGCACAAATTTTAAAAATTAACCAGTATCGTGCAGGACTTCCCAAGTAAGAACACAAGTACTATTATCCTAAGATACTAGGAGAAGTGAGGGGGAAGAAAAGTGTTACCCCCAGCAGGCAATGCTCCCCTGGAAATATTTTTTTCTTTTCTTGGCTGCAGGAAGGATATGTTATGTGAACTGGGCTTGAATTAAATACAATCTCTCATCTATGCTAAATTTCTGAGCAAAGACTGCAATGTATAAACATGGACTCTAGTGCTTGAACTGTACATGCTGAATGTGATCTGTTTAGTGCAATAGAGTAATATTTTGATAGAGCCTATTTGGGGCCCTATCTTCTAATCATAATTATAAAAAGTGGCCATACTTTGCTGATTAGTACTTTGCATAATAGGTCTGGCGTAGTGCTGCTGTGGGTATATAATGCTCCCCTAAGATTACCTGTTTCTATAGATAGGATATATCCAACTGGTTAAGTTTTATACACAGTAAGGACCTGGTCTCGAGGTTTAAAAAAAAGGAGAGGAAAGAAAGGAAGGGAAGGAAAAGAAGGGAAGAGAAAAGAGGGCATAAAAGGAAAGAAAAAAGATTTTTTTTTGTGTTTCTTTTCCCCTCTATAAATATATAGTAGATAGCGGTTCAAATACTGTGGCGAGTTGCAAAGTTAGCAATAGGAAACTGTAATAGGTGATTTAAGCGGTAGATACACTGGCTTTTTTTTTTTTTTTTTCTTTTGTGTGCAAGGTTTTCTTCTGTATACAGCTCTTTTTATATTATAATCTTTACACAAAAGTATTATTGTTACTGGAATGTTCACAATGATAATTCACTGCTGATTACTATTACAATTAGGAGGTTGGATTGTATGTAGAAAAAGTTTTACACATAATTTCACTATTGTTGTGTGGCTGGTTTTGCCTTTGACCAGCGTGGAAAGGGGAAAGGGAAAAAAGGATCTTTTAAGTGTTTTTTTCTTTTTCTTTTTTTTTCGCTTTTTGAACACGGTTGTAAAGCACTTGTTATTGTCACTACGATAGACACTTGCAAGGTAGAGAGGACACAAAGCAAGACATAATTACAATACTCCCAAAAATTTGGGAATTTGTCCCCCTACTGGATAGATCTATTTTTCTATATGGAAAGATATATTTCACACTCCAAATCACTATCACCCAATATGCCGCCTAAATCAAAGGATAAAAAAACCAAGCCCAATGGAAGTAGTCCAGAAACACATTTACAAAATGAAACAAGCTTAAACTGTACAGATAAGCCTCCCCTATTACAGCAAATCTCTGAGCTAATTATGCCACAATTTGAGTCCTTAAGACAAGAAATGGCCGCGGCTACAAATGAAATTAAACAATTTACATCATGGATGAATGAGTTAGAAACCAGAGTTTTAGATATGGAAGATAGATCAGGTGTACAAGATCAGATGATCAATTCGCATGATAGCAAACTTAACTTTTTACAATCTAAAATGGAGGAACTTGAAGATAGGTCTAGGCGCAACAACCTTAGGGTTGTTGGCCTACCAGAAACAGCAGAATACCAGGACTTGATAAATTTTGCATCTATCCAGCTTCCCAAGCTGGTAGGGAGTACTATCGATAATGTAAGGATACCTATAGAGAGAGCCCACAGAATAGGAGCGCCCAGAAGAAATCTAGATGGCCCAATTAAACCTAGGTTAGTAATCATTAAATTCTTAAATTTTCAGGATAAATTCCACATACTTAGATTGTACCGTAAAAATAACAATATTATGCTGGGGTCCAATAAACTATTATTATTTCAGGATTTTTCATATGAGACTCAAAATAAACGTAGGGAAATGGCCCCATTTTGTTCGCAGTTAATCAGAGCCAACCTAAGAGCAAGACTTGTATATCCAGCAAAGATTGTAGTGGATAAGGATGGAGAAACACACACCTTTACAAAAACTGAACAAATTAAAGCATACTGTCAGAGTCTAGGGATAATATAACATTGACTGGACAAGGAAATGCATAGCTTAAACGAATATAAGGTTAACAAGATGGATTTTTTTTGTTCTTTCTCCTTTGCCCTGTTATTTATTTTCTTTGGCACAAGAGAAGAACAGATAATGGTAGGAAAAGTAACATGGGTTTATGGGGGGGGGGGGGGAGAGAAGAAGGGTTTTTTTTTTTGTTTGTTTTTTTGTTGTTGTTTTTTTTTTTGCCGTTCTCTTATCCCTCCGTAATACCTTAAATGGTTAAACTAAACTTCCTCTCCTGGAACATTGGAGGGATTTCATCCCCGATTAAAAGGAAACTGCTGATTAGACACCTAGGGAAACAGAAACCTGATTTAGTGTTTCTACAGGAGACCCACCTCCGGCCCAAGGAGGCCATAAAACTTAAAAGTAAATGGGTGGGGGAGGTAGTGTTCACCCCCTACGATAAGACCAACAGAGGCTTGGCTATCTTAATAAATAAGCAACTGAACTATAATATTATCTCAGTCCTCAATGATATCAATGGGAGATTTCAAATTCTTGAGATAGAAATTAACAACTGCAATTTTGTTATATGTAATGTATATGGACCGAATGTGATAGATAAAGATTTTTGGGAGGATATTAGTTTAAAGTTGTTCCTGCATATTGGGAAAAATATTGTGGTAGCTGGTGATTTTAATATGGCTTTCTCACATATTTTGGACAGATCAAAGTCTATATTTGCTCCAAGAAAAGCTAGGGAAGCAATTATTTTACAAAAATTTTGCCAGAAATTGGCCTTGCAAGATATATGGCGGTTACAAAACCCGGATCAGCGGGAATACACATGTGCGTCAAGTGTACATTCCTCCTTTTCTCGAATTGATTATTTTTTAATCGCGAAACATATGTTAAAAATGAAAATCGGGACTGCGATTCAGGATATTGTGATTTCAGATCACGCTATCATCTCTTTAGAGATTGGTTTGACTGATAAACCCTCAATAGGAAACAATAGGTTATTCTTTCCGCGATATTTGATTAACAACGTCCATTTTAGAAAATGGATGCAGAATAGATGGTATCAATTCCAGGTTGATAACGCAAGCTACCTAGATAGACCAGAAATATTCTGGGAGACAGCGAAGGCTGTCTTTAGAGGGGAGATCAAGGCGTATTTAGCAAGAGTTAAGGCGATCCGGGGCAAGAGAGAGGAGCAACTCTCTAACACACTGAGAAATAGCTACCGCAAATATCTTAGCAATCCTTCTATTGATCTATGGAATAAATATAAAAACAGTAAATCAGTATATGATCTTTTCTTAAAACAACAGTCAATTTCAGAGGAACAAAAACTTAAAGCTTTCTATTCAGGGGTACAGGGTGTTTCGGCTAAATATATTGCGGGAATCATTAAGATTAGACAACAAAAAAACTATATTGCAGCATTGAAAATTGGGAATAATAGAGTGACCGACCCTATAGAGATAAGGGAAGCTTTTTTTCAAACTTTTCAACACCTTTATGCTACCAAGCAGGTCAATATGGTAAATAAGGAGCAGTTTTGGCAACAGGTAAGTCTACCCCAAATAGGAACAGAAGATCTTCAGAGACTCAACGAACCTATATCTGGGGAAGAAATAGTAAGTGCTATTAAAAAGTTAAAATTTGGAAAAGCTCTCGGACCAGATGATTTGCCGGCTGAATTCTATAAAATTCTTCTGGAACAAATATCTCCAGTCTTAGGTAAATTATTTAATGAATATTTTGTAGGTAATAAACCACAATCTTCATTATTTGCGGCATCTAACATAGTGCTGATACTTAAGAAAGGTAAGGACCCAGAACTTCCATCCTCTTACAGGCCAATTTCACTCCTTAACCAAGATTATAAAATCCTCACGTACATTTTAGCTAATAGACTAAAATCTCCCCTAGGATCTATGATACATCCTGATCAGACAGGTTTTATGATGGGTAGAAATCCAGTTAAGAACTTACGGAAAGTCCAATTAGTATTGGACCATTATTGGAATAAACTGGAGAAGAAAAGACATTACGCTAAACCTGATCAGGCTATCCTCACAATTGACGCCGAAAAAGCGTTTGATTCCATCATATGGGATCATCTGTTTACTTCATTGGAGAACTTTGGTATAACGGGGATTTTCCAACAATTCATTAGACAGCTTTACCTAGAACCAACTTCTTCAATAATAGTGAATGGGCATCCTACTAATAAGATAGTTCTTAGGCGTGGCACGCGTCAAGGCTGCCCATTATCACCATTCCTTTTTAATTTATCTATTGAACCAATGGCAATCTATCTACGGAAGGCAATGCAGGGCATTCAGATTGGAGGAGTTAGAGTGGTTCTTTCATTATTTGCAGATGATCTGTTACTTTTCCTCAGTAATACAGCTGTTTCTATCCCTCGGCTTATTACGATATTCAACATATTTAGCTCGTTTTCAGGCTATAAAATTAACTATGAGAAATCAGAGATTTTGTGGATACATAAACCCTGTGATCAGAGAAACTATCCTTTTATGGAAACAACACAGATCACATATTTAGGCATCACACTGAGCAAAGACCCTAACCTATGGTATGATCTTAATTTTAAGCCATGTATTAGAGGACTGGATAGGAAGCTTCAGAATTGGGGCAATTTACCGCTTTCAATTACAGCCCGAATTATGTTGATCAAGGTGGTCCTGTTCCCAAAGCTCTTATATTTTCTGCAGAACCTCCCTTTGCTACTATATAAAAAAGACTTGACCTTTCTTTATAGGAGCTTCAACCGATTTATCTGGCAAGGAAAGAAACCACGTATTTCCATATTTAAATTAACATTACCAAAAGTCTATAGAGGGATGGCATGTCCTAATGTTAAATTTTATAATTATGCAGCTTTAGCTAAATTCGCGTTAGACTGGATTTCTGAAAAAGAGTTAGTTTCCTTTTTCGAGATTGAAACATCAGTAATCAAGCCTTTTAACTTAAAGGCAATTTTACACCATCCTGCAAATAGACTTCCTGGAACAATATACCAATTGACTACATTTAAATTCATAATACAGGCTTGGCAAAAAATATGTAGTGAATTAAGAATCGATTTTCGGAAATCAGAGTTTTTACCCTTACGGGGTAACCCAGGCTTTTCGCCGGGATTAGACCCCTCAATATTCCAGATATGGTCGGAGCGGGGAGTGAACTACGTAGTGCAGATATGTGAAGGTAATAACTTGAGGTTGCAATCGTTTGAGAAACTATCTCATCAATTTAATCTCCCTAGGACTAGTTTTTTTGCCTACTTACAGGTTAGACATTGGATTGAGAAATTGAGACAGGATACAGGGCTGGAAATTGACAGTAAAGAACTAAAAACAATCATTAGAGAATACCATGAGGGGGTGAGCACTATTTCTCGCATTTATGACACCATTCTGAAAATCGGGGGGAAGCATAATATTTTGGATATAACGAATAAGTGGTCCAAAGATAAAATTACCTTAGACACCACGACAATTTTGCAGAGCATAGCACTGGTCTCAGTCACTACGATTATGCATAGCTGGAAAGAATCACACCTGAAAATGATATACAGAGTGTATCTTACACCGGCTAGACTAGCCAAATGGGATCAGGAAAGGAAAAACTGTCCCAAATGCTATTCTGAGAATGCAGATCTGACACATTGTTTTTGGACATGTCCAAAAATATATCAATTTTGGCAGAAAATAATCTTCTGGGGCATTAAAATAACAGGGATAAGATTTAAACTCACTTTACCTCAGATCTTCTTCCTATGCAAATATACTCTTGCTGTGCCTAACAATAGATTTGTTAATCTACTCATACTGATAGGGCGGAACCTAATTCTTAAAAATTGGAGAGGCAAAAAAACCCCTAGATTTAAAGATTTCTTAAAAGAAGTACACCATCAGATGGTGTTCGAACAATATAATATAAGAGATATTAATTCCAAACAGCTGCCCCGGTTTTTTGATAAGTGGAAGAAATATATTTGCTCCCTCCCATTGGAAACACAGAGACAGGTGGTATCTTATTGGAAAAGGTCCACTTGGATACAACAACAAATTGAAAGGGGGAATCTTTCGAGGCTCTGGTTTTCAGAGGAATAGATTTGAGAAGTGAAGTCCAAGGAGGTCTTTAATGGATTTTTTTTTTTTTTTCTCTCTTCTCCCCCCCGTTGTTCTCCCCTAGGCTTGATTCAGAGAGTGTTGTGCCAATTAGCGTATTAGGATCAAGTTTCTCTAAGGAGCACTATATAGAGCTTATGAATAGAAAGGTACCCTCTAATAAGTATAAGTATAAGTATAATAGTGGTCCCGAAAACCAGGTATATATAAAGAAGTAAATATGCTGATCTTAGATGTAGATATTTCAGGGAGTCCAGTTTTTAAAGGCATTAGGGTCAGTTAACCAGTGGCCATTGAGCAGCTTAATTTGGAGTATTCAGTTTAGTAACGGAAATAAGACTCAATGACCATATTGAAGCCAGAAGAAGTTATTTTTTTAGTTAAAGCTGACCCGCTTTTGATTGCAAATAGTGACTAAGGAGTCTTAGAAGAGTTAGAGGAGAATAATTTAATCTATGGAACCGTTCAAACGTAGATAAGCAGGAATGTACTCGAGCTTCTCTCCTGGGAGGGAAAGGGCGTTTCAGATTGTTTTTTTTTCTTTGTTTCTTTTTTTTTGCTTCATTCCTCTTTCCCCTAATGGTAAATTCAGAGGTAGGGGATGTTATTCAATGATACCATAGTTAAATATGGAGTCTTTTCGAACTATTATCTTATTGTATTCCTCTTATGATATAATTGATGCATACATGACCTATGTATTTTTTGTAATATTTTGGATGTTGTTTAGATATGGTACAGAAATTACCCGTATCTATGAATGTAATATTTTTTTTTCTCTGTATTAATAAAAATCCTTTGAAAATTAAAAAAAAAAAAAAAAAGAAGGCTGCTAAATGCCACTGCGCACCACACGTGTTTTATGCCCAGCAGTGAAGGTGTTAATTAGGGAGCATGTAGGCAGCTTGTAGAGTTAATTTTAGCTTAAGTGTAGTGTAGTAGACAACCCAAAGTATTGATCTAGGCCCATTTTGGTATATTTCATGCCAACATTTCACCGCCAAATGCGATCAAATAAAAAAAAAATGTTCACTTTTTCACAAACTTTAGGTTTCTCACAGAAATTATTTACAAACAACTTTTGCAATTATGGCATAAATGGTTGTAAATGCTTCTCTGGGATCTCCTTTGTTCAGAAATAGCAGATCTATATGGCTTTGGCGTTGCTTTTTGGTAATTAGAAGGCTGCTAAATGCCACTGCGCACCACACGTGTTTTATGCCCAGCAGTGAAGGGGTTAATTAGGGAGCATGAAGGCATCTTGTAGAGTTAATTTTAGCTTAAGTGTAGTGTAGTAGACAACCCAAAGTATTGATCTAGGCCCATTTTGGTATATTTCATGCCAACATTTCACCGCCAAATGCGATCAAATAAAAAAAAGTTGTTCACTTTTTCACAAACTTTAGGTTTCTCACAGAAATTATTTACAAACAACTTATGCAATTATGGCATAAATGGTTGTAAATGCTTCTCTGGGATCCCCTTTGTTCAGAAATAGCAGACATATTGCTTTGGCGTTGCTTTTTGGTAATTAGAAGGCTGCTAAATGCCACTGCGCACCACACGTGTTTTATGCCCAGCAGTGAAGGGGTTAATTAGGGAGCATGTAGGCAGCTTGTAGACAACCCAAAGTATTAATCTAGGCCCATTTTGGTATATTTAATGCCACCATTTCAACGCCAAATGCGATCAAATTTAAAAAAAACTTAAATTTTTTCACAATTTTAGGTTTCTCACTGAAATTATTTACAAACAGCTTGTGCAATTATGGCACAAATGGTTGTAAATGCTTCTCTGGGATCCCCTTTGTTCAGAAATAGCAGACATATATGACTTTGGCGTTGCTTTCTGGTAATTAGAAGGCCACTAAATGCTGCTGCGCATCACACGTGTATTATGGCTAGCAGTGAAGGGGTTAATTAGGTAGTTTGTAGGGAGCTTGCAGGGTTAATTTTAGCTCCCACCTGACACATCAGACCCCCTGATCCCTCCCAAACAGCTCCCTTCCCTCCCCCACCCCACAATTGTCCCCGCCATCTTAAGTACTGGCAGAAAGTCTGCCAGTACTAAAATAAAAGGTTTTTAATTTTTTTTAATTTTTTTAAAGCATATTTACATATGCTGTGGTGTAGCATCCCCCCTTAGCCCCCAACCTCCCTGATCCCCCCCAAAACAGCTCTCTAACCCTCCCCATCTGCCTTATTGGCAGCCATCTTGGGTACTGGCAGCTGTCTGCTATTATTTCACAGTCAAAAAAGTGTTGTTTTTTTTTAAATGTACTCTACTGTTACACCAGATATGAGTGGTGGCACTTGGCAAGTGGGCACAGTATACGCGGTGAGCCTGACATACATGCTGGCAGGCAGGCAACTGCAATTAGATTACACAGGGAAAAAAAAAGCAGACTGATGTTCTAGCCCTAAAAAGGGCTTTTTGGGGTGCTGTCCTTACAGCAGAGATCAGATGAGTCCTTCAGGACTTTAGTGGACACTGAATACACTAGCCTAGCTATCGATTTCCCTATTAAATCAGCAGCAGCTACACTGTCCCTCCTCTCACTAAGAATGCAGCTTCCAAATGAATCTAAAATGGATGCTGTCCAGGAGGTGGGAGGGTCTGGGAGGGAGGGTCTGCTGCTGATTGGCTGTAATGTGTCTTCTGACTGTGAGGTACAGGGTCAAAGTTTACTCAATGATGATGAATAGGGGGCGGATCGAACATCGCATATGTTTGCCGTCTGCGGCGACCGCGAACATGCTATGTTCGCTGGGTACTATTTGCCGGCGAACTATTCGCAACATCACTATTAATAAACCTTTACTCCAGGAGTATATAATGAGTTTGGAAGTTCTAAAGCATTGCTAATATCGTTGCTGTAAATTTTTGGAATCTGTGAACAATGAATTGATTCTTCCTATAGAAATAAGCATAACCCACGAGTATGGGTTTAAACGGATACTGAACCCAAATTTTTTCTTTTGTGATTCAGATAGAGCATGCAATTTTAAGCAACTTTCTAATTTACTCCTGTTATCAATTTATCCACCAATCAGCAAGAACAACCCAGTTTGTTTATCAAAAATGGGCCGGCATCTAAACTTACATTCTTGCTTTTCAAATAAAAGTACCAAGAGAATGAAGAACATTTGATAATAGGAGTAAATTAGAAAGTTGCTTAAAATTGCATGCTCTATCTGAATCACAAAAGAAACATTTTGGGTTCAGTGTCCCTTTAAGTTATGCTGTGCCTGTGCTAGCTGCAGAAACTTTTTGTTGTGTTGAGTTACTGGATACTTGTTTTAATTATTAACAGAGAACTGATAACGTTTTTATATTGGGTAATATGTGCATTAAGACTAAATCGCAATTTGCCTTCAAAATTAACACTGGTCCCTAGCACCATTCTTTCAAGCTATAACCCTTACATCAAATTTGACATTACAAACCTCATCTATAAATACAGAGGGGGTAGTTATCAAGCCGTCAACCTCAAATACGCTGGAATTCCGCAGCGTATTTGTGGCGAGGCTGATTCGCCTAAGTTATCAAGCCCTAGATACTGGCAAAAGTAGAATTTTGTGACGTAAGCTTCGATCCGCCAGACTCAGTCCGACACAGATCGATTCTTACGTCACTCCAGATGTTCCGCACACAAGTGCGGCACAATCTGACTACTTTTGCTAGTTATCAAAAAACTAGCAGGTACGCTCGGCACTTTTACGGCCCAGCGTACCTGGTTTTCAAACTGCCGCCCTGGAGGCGGCGGATCCCATAGGAATCAATGGGAGTCTGACCATAGCGAAAGTTCATGTTCGCTGCTGCCAGACATCCCATTGATTCCTATGGGAGATGTCTGCACCTAACACCCTAACATGTACCCCGAGTCTAAACACCACTAATCTGTCCCCCCTACACCGCCGCAACTAAAAAAAAGTGTTTACCCCCTAAACCGCCGCTCCCGGAGCCCACCGCAAGCTATAATAAACATGTTAACCCCTAAACTGCCGCTCCCTGACCCCGCCGCAACTATAATATATATAAACCCCTAAGCCGCCGCTCCCGGACCCCGCTGCAACCTATATTAAATTTATTAACCCCTATCCTGCCCCCCCTACACCGTCGCCACTGTAATAAATTTATTAACCCCTATCCTGCCCCCCACTACACCGCCGCCACTGTAATAAAATTATTAACCCCTAAACCTAAGTCTAACACTAACCCTAACACCCCCCTAACTTGAATATTAATTAAATAAATCTAAATAATATTTATCTTATGAACTAAATGAATCCTATTTAAAACTAAATATTTACATTTAAAATAAACCCTAATATAGCTACAATATAAATAATAATTATATTGTAGCTATCTTAGGATTTATTTTTATTTTACAGACAAATTTAAATTTATTTTAACTAGGTACAATAGCTATTAAATAGTTATTAACTATTTAATAGCTACCTAGTTAAAATAATTACAAAATTACCTGTAAAATAAATCCTAACCTAAGTTACAATTACACCTAACACTACACTATAATTAAATAAATTATTCCTATTTAAAACTAAATACTTACCTGTAAAATAAACCCTATGATAGCTACAATATAATGAATAATTACATTGTAGCTATTTTAGGATTTAGATTTATTTTACAGGTAACTTTGTATTTATTTTAGCTAGTTAGAATAGTTATTAAATAGTTATTAACTATTTAATAACTACCTAGCTAAAAGAAATACAAAATTACCTGTAAAATATATCCTAACCTAAGTTACAATTAAACCTAACACTACACTATCATTAAATTAATTAAATAAATTAACTACAAATCACTACAATTAAATACAATTACATAAACTAACTAAAGTACAAAAAATAAAAAAATCTAAGTTACAAAAAATAAAAAAAATAAGTTACAAACATTTAAAAAATATTACAACAATTTTAAACTACTTACACCTAAACTAAGCCCCCTAATAAAATAACAAAGCCCCCCAAAATAAAAAAATGCCCCACCCTATTCTAAATTAAAAAAGTTCAAAGCTATTTTACCTTACCAGCCCTTAAAAGGGCCTTTTGTGGGGCATGCCCCAAAGAATTCAGCTCTTTTGCCTGTAAAAGAAAAATACAACCCCCCCAACATTAAAACCCACCACCCACATACCCCTAATCTAACCCAAACCCCCCTTAAAAAAAAACTAACACTACCCCCCTGAAGATCATCCTACCTTGAGTTGTTTTCACTCAGCCGAGCAGTGATAGAACTGAAGAGGAGATCCGGAGCGGCAGAAGTTATCCTCCAAGGTGCGCTGAAGAAATCTTCCATCCGATGAAGTGATCCTCCAAGCGGCGCTGAAGAAGTCTTTGATCCGGGCGATGTCATCTTCCAAGCGGGGTCTTCAATCTTCTTCTTCAGGATCCATCTTGCAGACCTCCGACGCGGAACATCCTGCTGGCCCGACGGACTACCGACGAATGAAGGCTCCTTTAAGGGACGTCATCCAAGATGGCATCCCTTCAATTCCAATTGGCTGATAGGATTCTATCAGCCAATCGGAATTAAGGTAGGAAAAATCTGATTGGCTGATTGAATCAGCCAATCAGATTAAGCTCGTATTCTATTGGCTGATCGGAACAGCCAATAGAATGCAAGCTCAATCTGATTGGCTGATTGGATCAGCCAATCGGATTGAACTTCAATCTGATTGGCTGATTCAATCAGCCAATCAGATTTTTCCTACCTTAATTCCGATTGGCTGATAGAATCCTCTCAGCCAATCGGAATTGAAAGGACGCCATCTTGGATGACGTACCTTAAAGGAGCCTTCATTCATCGGTAGTCTGTCGGGCCAGCAGGATGTTCCGCGTCGGAGGTCTGCAAGATGGATCCTGAAGAAGAAGATTGAAGACCCCGCTTGGAAGATGACATCGCCCGGATCGAAGACTTCTTCAGCGCCGCTTGGAGGATCACTTCATCAGATGGAAGACTTCTTCAGCGCTGCTTGGAGGATCACTTCATCGGATGGAAGATTTCTTCAGCGCACCTTGGAGGATAACTTCTGCCGCTCCGGATCTCCTCTTCAGTTCCATTGCTGCTCGGCTGAGTGAAGACAACTCAAGGTAGGATGATCTTCAGGGGGGTAGTGTTAGGTTTTTTTAAGGGGGGTTTGGGTTAGATTAGGGGTATGTGGGTGGTGGGTTTTAATGTTGGGGGGGGTTTGTATTTTACTTTTACAGGCAAAAGAGCTGAATTCTTTGGGGCATGCCCCACAAAAGGCCCTTTTAAGGGCTGGTAAGGTAAAAGAGCTTTGAACTTTTTTAATTTAGAATAGGGTAGGGCATTTTTTTTATTTTGGGGGGCTTTGTTATTTTATTAGGGGGCTTAGATTAGGTGTAAGTAGCTTAAAATTGTTGTAATATTTTTTAAATGTTTGTAACTTATTTTTTTTATTTTTTGTAACTTAGCTTTTTTTATTTTTTTGTACTTTAGTTAGTTTATGTAATTGTATTTAATTGTAGTGATTTGTAGTTAATTTATTTAATTAATTTAATGATAGTGTAGTGTTTAATTGTAACTTAGGTTACGATTTATTTTACAGGTAATTTTGTATTTATTTTAGCTAGGTAGTTATTAAATAGTTATTAACTATTTAATAACTATTCTAACTAGCTAAAATAAATACCAATCTGCCGCCCCGACATTGCCGACACCTGCATTATATTTTTAACCTCTAATCTGCCGCTCCGGACACCTCCGCCACCTTAATTATCCCTATGAACCCCTAATCTGCTGCCCCTAAAATCGCCGACACCTACATTATATTTATAAACCCCTAATCTGCCCCCCCAACGTCGCCGCTACTATATTAAATTTATTAAACCCTAAACCTTGGTCTAACACCCCCTAATTTAAATATAATTTAAATACAACAAAATTAAATTACTACAATTAAATAAATTAATCCTATTTAAAACTAAATACTTACCTATAAAATAAACCATAAAATAGCTACAATATAACAAATTGTTACATTGTAGCTAGCTTAGGGTTTATATTTATTTTACAGGCAACTTTGTATTTATTTTAACTAGGTAGAATAGTTATTAAATAGTTATTAACTATTTAATAACTACCTAGTTAAAATAAGTACAAATGTACCTGTAAAATAAATCCTAACCTAAGTTACAATTACACCTAACACTACACTATCATTAAATTAATTTACAAAATTACCTACAATTAAATACAATTAAATTTAAACTAAAGTACAAAAAAAACAAACACTAAATTACAGAAAATAATAAAATTATTACAATTTTTTAAAACTAATTACACCTACTCTAATCCCCCTAACAAAATAAAAAGCCCCCCAAAATATTAAAATACCCTACCCTATACTAAATTACAAATAGCCCTTAAAAGGGCTTTTTGTGGGGCATTGCCCCAAAGTAATCAGCTCTTTTACCTGTAAAAAAAAAATACAATACCCCCCACATTTAAACCCACCACCCACACTCCCAACCCTACTCAAAACCCACCCAATCCCCCCTTAATAAAACCTAATACTACCCCCTTGAAGATCACCCTACCTTGAGCCGTATTCACCCAGCCGGGTACAAGTGGTCCTCCAGAGGGGCAGAAGTCTTCATCCGATCCAGGCAGAAGAGGTCCTCCAGACGGGCAGAAGGCTTCATCCAGGCGGCATCTTCTATCTTCATCCATCCGGAGCGGAGCGGGTCCATCTTGAAGCCAGCCGACACGGAGCATCCTCTTCTTCCGACGACTCCTGACAAATGAAGGTTCCTTTAAATGACGTCATCCAAGATGGCGTCCCTTGAATTCCGATTGGCTGATTGGATTCTATCAGCCAATCGGAATTAAGGTAGGAAAAATCCTATTGGCTGATTCAATCAGCCAATAGGATTGAGATCGCATTCTATTGACTGATTGGAACAGCCAATAGAATATGAGCTCAATCCTACTGGCTGATCCAATCAGCCAATAGGCTTGAACTTCAATCCTATTGGCTGATCCAATCAGCCAATAGGATTTTTCCTACCTTAATTCCGTTTGGCTGATAGAATCCTAGAAGGGATGATGGGAGGGGAGATGCCCAAGAGCCCCAGAAACCAGGAACATCAAGGAGAGGGTGCACATGGGGACAGAAGGGGGGAGGAGGGAGAGGATAGGGAGGAACTCACACCAGGGATATCGCAGGAAGCAAGCCAAGTGTCCACAGAGGATGAGAGGATGAGATGTCCTAACTTCTCATTCAATGATAATGTTGCCCTAGTCCAGGCTATCATGGACAACCACAGTGCCCTCTTTGGCCAGGAGAAGGGCAAAGGTGTTGCCAGAAGGCTTAAAACACCATGGTTGGCGATAGAGGATGCCGTCAACAGTGTGGTCCCACAGAGGAGGACTGTTGAGGGCCTTAAAAAAAGGTGGAATGACTGTGAGAGGCGGGTGAAAGAGAAGATGGGGCATGAAGCCATGCACACAGAATACAACATCTGGCAGGAGATGATACGCAGGTCCCTGAGTATCACAGCAGTCGGTGGTTTTCCAGGGGCACGTGACTCAGGGGCTGCAACCATAGCACATCATGCTGGTGAGTAACATCCCACTCACCAGTATGATATGTATTTGAGATATAACATCCAATCAGCTCTTTAACCTTCAGACGGGCAAAAGTCTTCATCCAAGCGGCATCTTCTATCTTCTTCCATCCGACGAGGAGCGGCTCCATCTTGAAGACATCCGGCGTGGAGCATCCTCTTCTTACAACGTCCTAACGAAGAATGAAGTTTCCTTTAAATGACGTCATCCAAGATGGCGTCCCTTCAATTCCGATTGGCTGATAGAATTCTATCAACCAATCGGAATTAAGGTAGGAAAAATTCTATTGGCTGATGCAATCAGCCAATTGGATTGAAGTTCAATCCGATTGGCTGATTTAATCAGCCAATAGGATTGAGCTTGCATTCTATTGGCTGTTCCAATCAGCCAATAGAATGCAAAGTCAATCCTATTGGCTGATTGGAATTGAAGAGACGCCATCTTGGATGATGTCATTTAAAGGAACCTTGACTCTTCGTTAGGACGTCGTAGGAAAAGGATGCTCCGCGCAGGATGTCTTCAAGATGGAGCCGCTCCTCGTCGGATGGAAGAAGATAGAAGATACCACTTGGATTAAGACTTCTGCCCATCTGGAGGACCTCTTCTGCCTGGATTCAATGAAGACTTTTGCCCGGATCAGATAAAGACTTCTGCCCGGCTGGGTGAAGACGGCTCAAGGTAGGGTGATCTTCAAGGGGTTAGTGTTTGGTTTTTTTAAGGGGGGATTGGGTGGGTTTTAGAGTAAGGTTGGGTGTGTGGGTGGTGGGTTTTAATGTTGGGGGGGTTGTATTTCTTTTTTTACAGGTAAAAGAGCTGATTACCTTGGGGCAATGCCCAGCAAAAAGCCCTTTTAAGGGCTATTTGTAATTTAGTATAGGGTAGGGAATTTTATTATTTTGGGGGGCTTTTTTATTTTATTAGGGGGCTTAGATTAGGTGTAATTAGTTTAAACTTCTTGTAATTTTTTTATTTCCTGTAATTTAGTGGGGGTTTTTTTGTACTTTAGTTTATTTTATTTTATTGTATTTAATGTTAGGTAATTGTAGTTAATTAATTTAATTTATTTAATGATAGTGTAGTGTTAGGTGTAATTGTAACTTGGGTTAGGATTTATTTTACAGGTAAATTTGTATTTATTTTTACTAGGTAGCTATTAAATAGTTAATAACTATTTAATAACTATTCTACCTAGTTAAAATAAATACAAACTTGCCTGTAAAATAAAAATAATTCTTAAAATAGCTACAATGTAATTATTAATTATATTGTAGCTATCTTAGGGTTTATTTTATAGGTAAGTATTTAGTTTTAAATAGGAATAATTTAGTTAATAATAGTAAATTAATTTAGATTTATTTAAATAATATTTAAGTTAGGGGGGTGTTAGGGTTAGGGTTAGACTTAGGTTTAGGGGTTAATAACTTTATTATAGTGGCGGCGACGTTGGCGGCGGCAGATTAGGGGTTAATACATTTAATAGGCTATGTGGGCTATGGCGGTTTAGGGGTTAATACTAGAATAGGTTTATTGCATTGTGGGCTATGGCGGTTAAGGGTTAATACTAGAATAGGTTTATTGCGTTGTGGGCTATGGCAGTTTAGGGGTTAATAGACTTTATTATTTATTGCGGTGGGGGATTGCGGTTGACAGATAGATAGACATTGCACATGCGTTAGGTGTTTATTTTTGCAGGCATTTTCAGGAGTTACGGTGCTCCCATACTCAGCGCAAGGCTTGCTATGGCTGCCTTTTATGGTGAGGTAAAAATGGAGTAAGATTTCTCCATTTTTGCCACGTAAGTCCTTGTGCTGGATATTGGATACCAATTTACGACGCGGTCCCATGTTAGCCTATGGGAGTAATAATTGCGAGCGACGGGTTAAATATACACGCGTAACTTGTATGCTACTCCATATATGTAATACCAAAATCGCGTAAAATCTGGCGCCGGAAGATTTTGCAAGCGACGCTGCATATGTATTGGGGCCCTAAGTGTTGAACATCTTCTACTAGTGTGTTTATTTTTGGTATATCATATCCTTTCTGTTTGAATTTATTAACTAACACCGAGATTACGAGTTTTGCGGTAACAGGGGTGCGTTGCTAACGAGCATTTTTTTTTCAGCGCTCCCTTAATACAACGCTGGTATTACGGGTTTTTGTAAACCCGGCGTTAGCCGCAAAAAAGTGAGCGTAGAGCAAAATTTAGCTCCACATCTCACCTCTATACCAGCGTTGCTTACAGTAGCGGTGAGCTGGCAAAATGTGCTCGTGCACGATTTCCCCATAGGAAACAATATGGCAGATTCAGCTGAAAAAAAACTAACACCTGCAAAAAAGCAGCATTCAGCTTCTAACGCAGCCCTATTGATTCCTATGGGGAAACAAAAGTTATGTCTACACCTAACACCCTAACATGAACCCTGAGTCTAAACACCCCTAATATTACACTTATTAACCCCTAATCTGCCGCCCCGACATTGCCGACACCTGCATTATATTTTTAACCTCTAATCTGCCGCTCCGGACACCTCCGCCACCTGAATTATCCCTATGAACCCCTAATCTGCTGCCCCTAAAATCGCCGACACCTACATTATATTTATTAACCCCTAATCTGCCCCCCCAACGTCGCTGCTACTATATTAAATTTAATAAACCCTAAACCTTGGTCTAACACCCCCTAATTTAAATATAATTTAAATACAACAAAATTAAATTACTACAATTAAATAAATTAATCCTATTTAAAACTAAATACTTACCTATAAAATAAACCATAAAATAGCTACAATATAACAAATTGTTACATTGTAGCTAGCTTAGGGTTTATATTTATTTTACAGGCAACTTTTAATTTATTTTAACTAGGTAGAATAGTTATTAAATAGTTATTAACTATTTAATAACTACCTAGTTAAAATAAGTACAAATGTACCTGTAAAATAAATCCTAACCTAAGTTACAATTACACCTAACACTACACTATCATTAAATTAATTTACTAAATTACCTACAATTAAATACAATTAAATTAAATAAACTAAAGTACAAAAAACAAACACTAAATTACAGAAAATAATAAAATTATTACAATTTTTTAAAACTAATTACACCTACTCTAATCCCCCTAACAAAATAAAAAGCCCCCCAAAATATTAAAATTCCCTACCCTATACTAAATTACAAATAGCCCTTAAAAGTGCTTTTTGCGGGGCATTGCCCCAAAGTAATCAGCTCTTTTACCTGTAAAAAAAAAATACAATACCCCCCACATTAAAACCCACCACCCACACTCCCAACCCTACTCTAAAACCCACCCAATCCCCCCTTTATAAAACCTAACACTACCACCTTGAAGATCACCCTACCTTGAGCCATCTTCACCCAGCCGGGCACAAGTGGTCCTCCAGAGGGGCAGAAGTCTTCATCCGATCCAGACAGAAGAGGTCCTCCAGACGGGCAGAAGGCTTCATCCAGGCGGCATCTTCTATCTTCATCCATCCGGAGCGGAGCGGGTCCATCTTGAAGCCAGCCGACGCGGAGCATCCTCTTCTTCCGACGACTCCTGACGAATGAAGGTTCCTTTAAATGACGTCATCCAAGATGGCGTCCCTTGAATTCCGATTGGCTGATAGGATTCTATCAGCCAATCGGAATTAAGGTAGGAAAAATCCTATTGGCTGATTCAATCAGCCAATAGGATTGAGATCACATTCTATTGACTGATTGGAACAGCCAATAGAATACGAGCTCAATCCTATTGGCTGATCCAATCAGCCAATAGGCTTGAACTTCAATCCTTCAATCCTACCTTAATTCCGTTTGGCTGATAGAATCCTATCAGCCAATCGGAATTCAAGGGATGCCATCTTGGATGACGTCATTTAAAGGAACCTTCAGTCATCAGCAGTCGTCGGAAGAAGAGGATGCTCCACGTCAGCTGGCTTCAAGATGGACCCGCTTCGCTCCGGATGGATGAAGATAGAAGATGCTGCCTGGATGAAGCCTTCTGCCCGTCTGGAGGACCTCTTCTGCCCGGATCGGATGAAGACTTCTGCCCCTCTGGAGGACCACTTGTACCTGCTAGCGAGATCCAAATGACCAATTTTAAAGTACAGTTCATTACATATTATTACATATACTGCGCCGTCACATGCTAAAGTGGCGTAACTAGGACATACTGGCGTTCTTCTGAAAAGTGCGCAAATACACATTTTACTAGTCGCAAGTAACTTACGCCTGTATTTTGTTCACGTAAAGTCTCAATAAAGAGTAGTTTTATGCAAATTAGGCTAACACTCATAAAAATCACCCGCAACTCGATCTAAAAATGTGCAACGTAATTACGCTATTCAAAAGTCATTTATAAACCCATGCACAGCCGCCATTTCTTCAGTGTGTTTGGATGGTTCGTTGAGCTACAGCACACTACAGTGGAGTGGAGGATTAGTCAGAGTAGAGAGAGAGGCGCAAACAGAGGAGTTAGTTAGGTCGCATTGTTGGTTGGTTAAGCTTGTACACTTACACATCTTTTTACATATTGCACACATATTGCATACATACATATACAAAATACACAGCACTTTTTTTTTCTAACACCTCACACATTTTTTTTCAATTTTACAGTGTGATAGGCTGAGTGTTTGGTTGTGATTGTGTGTGATTGAACTGGGAGTGAGTGTGAGTGTGAGGATGGCAGTGAGAGGTAGGGCGGAGGGGAGGAGGGGAGAGGAGTGGCAGGGAGAGGAGTATTGTAGAGGACAGGAGGAGCAGTGGGGTCCATGTCAGGGAGTAAGTGGAGTGGGGAGAGGGAGAGCTAGAAGGGATGATGGGAGGGGAGATGCCCAAGAGCCCCAGAATCCAGGCACATCAAGAAGAGGGACAGAGGGTGCACATGGGGACAGAAGGGGGGAGGAGGGAGAGGATAGGGAGGAACTCACACCAGGGATATCGCAGGAAGCAAGCCAAGTGTCCACAGAGGATGAGAGGATGAGATGTCCTAACTTCTCATTCGATGATAATGTTGCCCTAGTCCAGGCCATCATGGACAACCACAGTGCCCTCTTTGGCCAGGAGAAGGGCAAAGGTGTTGCCAGAAGGCTTAAAACACCATGGTTGGCGATAGAGGATGCCGTCAACAGTGTGTTCCCACAGAGGAGGACTGTTGAGGGCCTTAAAAAAAGGTGGAATGACTGTGAGAGGCGGGTGAAAGAGAAGATGGGGCAGGAAGCCATGCACACAGAATACAACATCTGGCAGGAGATGATACGCAGGTCCCTGAGTATCACAGCAGTCGGTGGATTTCCAGGGGCTCGTGACTCAGGGGCTGCAACCACAGCACATCATGCTGGTGAGTAACATCCCACTCACCAGTATGATATGTATTTGAGATATAACATCCTTTAATGTCACACATTCATGTACACAATGAGGAGCATGGTATTTGGCCTACTAACAAAAACATCTACAATTATATTTCATATTAATGCTACTTAACACAATGCAATTCATGATATGAGGTGGAATAGTGCAATACTAACATGTCTCAGAGTAACACAGGCCACAAGCCACATGTAGAGTTTTCAGTAAATGGACACTATAGCCATCACAACACTTTTATCTCAGAAAGCAGGTTCTGTGCCTACATCAGGCTAAAGTAAATTGTGTGACCATAGTGTCACTTAAAGAACACATTTTTTTCCATCATTGACATATACACATAACTATTGTATGAAAAACATACCTGTATACTGTGCAGATTAAAATCCCTCATATCACAAATCACATTGTGCACATGCATGTTATAGAGTTTTAAATGACAATGAGTATAGGCCCTAGCATGTACCAATGTACATTGTATGCCCACATGGACATATATATGACTGTACTAATCCCTCTCATCATTTGACTCCTCCATAGAACCTCCTGTCACCAGGATGAAAACAGGCATGCTGCCACCTCTACCACCACCACCAGTCACAGGCATGCTGCCACCACCACCACCAGTCACAGGCATGCAGCCACCACCACCAGTCTTCAGGCAACAACTTGAACATTATGCTCCCAGGCATGAGCAGGGTTGGATGGCTTCAGTAGAGGACCCGGAAGTGATGCCACCACCATTGACATATGACCCCTGGCCAGAGGAATATTCTTCTTTTGGCTTTGAGGGGGAGCCAAGTCAGCCACAAAGGGTCCATGTCTTTACCCCCCCACACACACAATATCAGGGCAGTCATGGATTTTACACACAAGGTTTGTCCCAAGAAGTGCAAACTGGACAGGAGTGGTCACATACTGCTCATCAATGGGACTACCAATCCACCCTGAGAGCTCCACCATCCTCTTCACTTGGGAGAGCTCCACCATCCTCTTCCCTTGGGAGAGCTCCACCATCCTCTTCCCTTGGGAAAGCTCCAAAATCTGCAGATGAGCATATAGCTGGAATTACTCAAGCACCAGCAGATGCAGCTGAGGATCCCCCACCAGCAGATGCAGCTGAGGATGTCGCACCAGCAGATGCAGCTGAGGATGTCCCACCAGCACCAGCAGAATCAGCTGGACCTGCACCTCAAGCACCTAGAAGCACTGCTGCTGAAGAGCCTGTAGATGCACTGTATTCTTCCCTGGGTGAGGAATACATTTCATTACAGAGGAGGCTCATAACAAGCTGCGAGGGCAGACAAAGAGGTTTCACAGGAGCCAAGAGAGGTTACTCAAGCATAGCATAGAGCTGCAGAGGGACATGGCAACATCATTAAATGGAATTGTACAAAACCAGTCGCAGATGATGCAAATTCTGTCTGATATGCAGATGCAGATGGACAATAGATGGCGGGAACAAAATCAACTCTTGGGTGTGTTGGTTGAGCACTTTACACACCAGCAGGACACTGCCTCCAGCCTATCATCTGTGGCCAGCACACCAGCAGAAACCGAAGAATCCTCTCAAACCAGGAGAACAAGGAAATCAACTACAGCCACCTCAGCTCCCTCATACAAGAAGCCAAAAAATAAATAAATATTCTTATAGTTCACCATAAATCTTGTCCTCTGTTATTTACCATATAATTGTCATCCACATTCATGTGAGGTGTGTTTTAGTACACTAATATTGTTAAAACATATAATATGACCTGTGTGGAAATGGCAAACAAAGGTAATATTATCATGTTTATGACATATTCATGTCCTATAAAACACATCACATAGTTGTGTATGAAGGGTAAATATAGTAATATTCACTTCTAAGATGTAAATCAAGGTTTCTCACATCCAATATAAATTGTCACATGGGTATATATATAAATAACAATGTATTTACAGAAGGTGTGAACATAAGGTATAAACATCCATTTTCATTCTTATTAATGATAGTCAATAAATCATAGTGACATAAACATAAATTAAACAAATGAGACATTTTCAATAATTAGGGTGGTTAAGGGAAGGGGGTGGGAAGAAGTAGTTTCACTTACATGCAGTGGAAATCCGCAGTATGTAATTCTGCAAGACATGATATATACACATGCAATGGTTGGTGAGGTACAGTCAAACATCATAATACATGTGAATGTTATGGTTTACTGTACTTATGAACAAGTAACTTACAGGTGAAGTATTGACGGATGACAAGGTCCCTCACTTCATTCCCCCTCAGTGTCCCCCTGTCCACATCCTCAGGTACAGGAACCAGGTGCTGATCTTGTTCTGGTTCCATGTCCCCCAATATACGTGTGTCCACAGCAATGTTATGTAGAATACAACATGCATTGACAATGGAACACACTTTGTTGGGGTTATACTGTAAAGCTTCACCTGTCAAATCCAGACACCTGAATCTGGTTTTGAGTAGGCCAAAGCTCCTTTCTATCACATTTCTGGTCCGTATGTGGGCCTCCTGGTACCTGAGTTGTGGCTCTGTAAGGGGGTGTACCAAGGGTGTTAGCAGCCATGGTCTGCAGCCGTACCCTGCGTCGCCTGTCATGTAACATATATATTCTGAGTACTACAGGTTCATCATGTGCTTAAAGGGACATAACATGGATTTCATTTAAAAGATATATTTTTCAAATACATTAAATTGGTGCATTGTAAGCAATCTACTTTTATGCCAGGATTAGTCTAGACAAAATTCTATTTTCATGATTCAGATAGAACATTCCATTTTAAGAAAATGTCCTTTTAAGTGAAAAAACTATTTATAGTATACTGTCCCTTTAAAGGGACATAAAACACACATTTCTTCTTTCATGAGTTAAAAAGAACCTGCAATTTTAACTTTAAAATTTACTTCTATTATGTAATTTGCTCCATTCTCTTGATATCATTTGCTGACAAGCATATTAGATATGCTCATTAGCTGCTGATTGGTGGCTGCACATAGATGCCTCATATGATTGGCACATCTATGTGCATTGCTATTTCTTAAACAAAGGATATCTAAAGAATAAATCAAATGAGATAATAGAAGTAAATTGTAATGTTGTTTAATATTGTATTCTCTATCTGAAACATGAGAAAATTATTTTGTGTTTAGTGTCCCTTTAGTAGAAATATACAGATAGAATGAAGGTAGTGCATACTCACCAAGCAACCAACCTCCCGAGAGTGTGCCAGATTCGAAAAGCTGGAATAAGGAGGTCTGGCGCACGATGTAGGAATCATGTGCACTACCTGGAAAGCCTGCATACACGTGTGAATTTCAGAGTGGTATCGCAGACCATCTGGCAATTCAAGCAGTAAAACCCTTTCCTGTTGAAATAGAGGAATGGCTCCTCATGTGGGGCCACGATACGCACATGTGTGCAATCAATTCCCCCCATGACATTGGGAATACCCCCCAGTCGATAGAAGCCTTGTTTAAGACTGTTCCATTCCGGGGGGTACGGGGGAAATGAATGTAACGCTGTGTCTGGTTATCTAGAGCAGTCAAAACCTCCTCTAGAATCCTGGAGAAGGTGGACTGTGCTAGGCCAGACACAAGCCCCTCTGTTGACTGGAATGAGCCGGATGCCAGGAAGTGTACAACACACAACAGCTTCTGCATACCAGTCAGAGCTCGGTTCCTATTCGCTTGAGGGTCAATATCATCCTTCAAGACCTCATATAGGTCAATGAGGCTTGCAGAAGTCAAGCGATACTTTTCCCTGACCTCCACTTCTGTCATCCCAAACAGGGTGACCCTAACCCTGTGTATCCTTGCTACCCTTGCTCTTCTCCTCTGCTGATGCCGACGTCTTATAGGCCCTGCTGGCCTATGACCAGCTGCAGAAACAACAGCAGCAGGGGCAGCACCAGGAACAGGGACAACAGCATGAGGAGCAGGGACAGCAGCAGCAGGAGCAGGGACGGTACAGCACCATGACCAGGGACCTCAACAGCAACTATATCCTCCACAACAGGGGCTTGTAGGGCTTCCAGCACCCCTTGTGCTCCACGATGCTGTCTCTGTATGTATTGCAGATAATGCAGGGGAAACATGGTGGCTAATGAGGGTGTGCATTGCCAGGTGTTTTAAGGCTGCAGGTGAGAGGTTGTGCTGTTTGTGATTGGTTTGACACACTTGCAGGAGCAGGAATTCTGAATGCTTAGAAGAGGTTTAACTGTTTGAGATCTGCTGCTGATATGTATTTGATTGTGCATGCGTTTGTTAGGCCTTCAGGGAGTTACGTTGTTTTTTTAGTCAGTGCAAGGGTTCCTGCGCCTGCAATTTGTAGCGAGATGAGAATGGAGTAGATTTTCTGATATCTGCATGCGTAAGTCCTTACGCTGTATATTGGATACCAAATTGTGCATAGTTCTATGTTAGTGTATGGGTAAAAAAATTACGGCCAAAGGGTGAAATATACGTGCGGAACTTGTATGCTACGTCATATATGTGATACCAAAATTGCGCAAAATATGGCGTCGCCGGATTTTGCGGGCGACGCTGCATATCGGATGGGGCCCCAGGTGGGCAGATGTAAATGACCAGTGAACATTCTCATAGTGACCATAAACAATCCAAAGTGTATCCAGACTTCCTCTTTCTTGTGTGATGTGAACAGAGAGAAAATTAAGTAAAAAAAGGTAAAAACATATTAATCATAAGGAAAGCAAGGAAAAACAAAAAACAATAGCCAGAAACCAAGGCTGAGATGAAAAAAATCCACTGAAGGAAAAACTTGATAAAGGGAAAATGTTTGAACTTGGAGATGAAGGTGATCCAGTGTAGTTGCTTGAAGGACTAAAGAAAAATTGTGGCATGTGAAACTGGAGATATACAGGGAGAATTAACCATGGGTTTGTGAATCCGAAAATATAAGAAAGGTTAATTGTAATAATTATATGAATACAAACTAAATAATAATTAACATATACATATTATGTGAAAATAATAAAAGGAGGGAAAGAGTCACAGAAAAGCAAAAAGTCACAGAAAAGCAAAGGTGGGAAAATATTTGTCGCTGTGTCTTTATTAAAATCGAGATCATTACTACACCAAGTCTAGGATAATCAGATTTTTAGCACAAGAACAGAGACTCATATTTTGCTGATATTGATATTAAAATACTGTTGTATTACAGTTTTAAGGACAGCTACCACATTTCTATTGGTAGATTAAGTCAAACCTTAAAAGAAAAATATGATTTCATCAGGGGAAAACAGTTTAGGGCTATATTCTTTTAATGGAATACAAATCACATTTAAGAGCTGGCTGAGTAAAACAAAAGTTTGCCTTAGGAGGTATATTGAATTTTGATCCAACCAAGCAGTGCTAATTAAAATATCTGAAAAAAGGAATTTTTTATTCATATTAACTTCTTCCAACAATATCCCACTGATTTCTACTATAAAACAGCTATTTGATTCATTTTCAGCTGTAGAGTATATAGTAAATGCGGTGGCTGATTTTGTATTGAGATTCAAATCAGTGTATTCCCATAAAAGAAATTGTTATTCCCTAATTAGAATTAATGCAAACTGTCACAAAATGCACTTTGTATCTTTATCAGCATGAATCCTTAAAATGAATGCAGATACAGTATTCTTTATAACTAGCTTTGTATTAGACATAATATAAACAATAAATATGATCCTTTATTTGTGTGCTCTTTTTTTCCCATTCCATAGTAAATGGCTATTTTTTCATCTTAAATGAGCACAGGTGGTATTCAGTCATCAGTTCTGCAAACAAAGGACTTTTACATAATTGTCGTTTGCTCATTCAAAAAGATACTTTGCTGAGTTTTTATTTTTTTATTTTACTTTTTATATTACAAGTCTACTTTTATATTGAAAGTTTCCAAACTGTCTGCTTGAATTGTCATTTAAAATCCAGTGTAGCTTCTTAGAGGTGTTGGGGAGTGCTATGTACCCCCATTAATTACAGCAGCATCCCAAAACATCAAAGGTTCTTCTTGACTTGTATTGGATAGATAGTGACTTTTTTTTTACATTTTTAGGGCTCTACATGAAGTAAGCTGAGGGATAAAAGAATGAGTTATGTTTTGTTGTAAACAAACATTTAAATTAAATAAATAAAAGCAGAAATACATTAAAGAAGATGAAGTCACCTAACAATTATTATTATTATTTATTTATTTCTAAATAATTACAATATCCCTAAGAATAAGTAATCATTGGATTATACAGTACAATACTTAAAGGAGCATGCTACAGCATTATTAGTGCTTAGTACAAGATTTCAATGTAAGTATATGTGTAACATGAAAATTAAACAATAAAATAGGGGGAGGAGAGCCTCATCATTAAAGGCACAGTCTAGTCAAAATTAAGCTTTCATGATTCATATAGGACATGTCATTTTAAACAACTTTCCAATTAACTTTTATCATCAAATTTGCTTTGTTCTCTTAGTATTCTTAGCTGAAAGCTAAACCTAGGTAGGCACATACGCTAATTTCTAAGCCCTTGAAGGCTGCCTCTTATCTGAATGCATTTGACTGTTTTTCCCAGTTAGAGGGCATAAGTTCATGTATGCCATATAGTTTACATTGTGCTCACACCTGTGGAGTTAATTATGAGAGGGCACTTATTGGCTATTGTGCAAGCCTATCAAAAGAACTGAAATAAGGGGGCAGTCTGCAGAGGCTTAGATACAAGGTAATCACAGAGATAAAAAGTATATTAATAGAGGGGGCAGAGCTGGTGAGCCTAGGAAATGGCCACATGACTTTAGAGCTCCTGTGAGATCGTGGCTCTTTTCGCCGTGCCAGCTCTGCTAATGGGCTGCATTTGAACCCTAAGTTGCCAGATGGGATTCGGAGACCCACCAAGACCATACTGAGGCTGAACGGGGAAAAAAGAATGTGAATCTAAGGGCCCGTTTGACAGGTGCGCAACAAAAAGTTGAATGTGTAGAGGAATGTGGCTGCACCTCACTGACGAGGCCCATAGGAGGCCGAAACGATCGTCTGGGGTTGTCATGTTCCTTGTTCAGAGGACAATTGCCTAGTATTTCAGGGCTGGACTGACCTTAATTGGCGGGATCAGACTGATATACTTCAGGAAAGTTTTCCTTTGTGAAAAGCACACTGGTCTAAAAGAGGCTGCTTCCAGTTGGTAAATCACCATAGAACTAGCTGATGAGCTGTTGTTAGTTCCTGGTAGAGCGCTTCTCTCTTTGTATGAAAATTAATATGACCCTGGGGAAGTTTCCCTATGGGTGATAGGGGAAACCAGATGTGGACTCCTTGCCCAGTGTGCTTAGAGAAATGTGGCTGCAGCTCACTGACGAGGCCCATAGGAGGCCGAAATGATCGTCTGGGGTTGTCATGTTCCTTGTTCAGAGGAGAATTGCCTGGTATTTCGGGGCTGGACTGACCTTAATTGGCGGGATCAGACTGATATACTTCAGGAAAGTTTTCCTTTGCGAAAAGCACACTGGTCTAAAAGAGGCTGCTTCCGGGTGGTAAATTTCCATAGAAATAGCTGATGAGCTGTTTTTCATTCCTGGTAGAGCGCTTCTCTCTTTCTATGGATTTAATGGTAGTTAGTCTAGATAATAACTCATTCACAGTTGGCACGCAGGGAGAAAGCCTCCTTACCTGTTTTGGATTTAAAGATGTACCCCTTTAACATTGGTTTGTTTGATCCCAGCAAAACACTTTTACTAAGTAACACAATAATTGCTACAGGTCAAATATGGATAATGTTTTGCACTTTTATGGATCATAATGTTTGTAATTCTTTTGTTTTAACATTAGTTTATATGTTTTCCAGCAAGTCAAGGTTGCACATAAGAATTTTCATATACGGTGCCGTATTGCTATCTGCCTTTTTGTTATGTACTGTGATTACCAGAGAATGTAGACCCCTATACAGGTATGTGGGAGACATAAGCATTAATACACTACCAGACATCCACATGAGCTTAAATGAGAGATCAATTTTCAATGGAAGTGCATAGACTAATAATAGCAACCCAGAATGTCAAAGGTTAGAACTCCCCCACCAAACGTCCCCTGGCCCTAAATTAGTTTAAAAAAGACACTGTGATATAGTATTTATTCAAGAGACTCATTTTGCTCTTCAAAGGATTTCCCCAACACTCACTTCAGCTCAGCCTTATTCTAACACAATGGAGTAGGGATACTTATTAATAAAAATATACCTTTCCAATAATTAAATTAAAAAAACAGACCAAGAAGGGAGGTATATTGTACTAGAATGTACAATATTTTAAAGACCAATTACACTGGTCAACCTGTATAGCCCTAATGTACACCAGACCCTAATCATCAAAGAAGTGGTAGATGTGGTTTTGAGTATGCAAAAGGAGATAGTGATTCTGGAGGGGGGGGTCTAAACATTGCATTGGAACCCTCCCTGAATTGATCTAGAGGCTATAGCCAGGTACCACTGAAAACACTAGAGAAGATAAATAGCATTCTTCAAACAGCGATGCTATTTGATGCATGGAGACTTACTCACACAGACAGAAAGGATTTCACTTTTTATTAATTTCCGCAAAAAGCACACTCACGCATAGATTATCTTTTTATAAGTCAACTAGGACTACCATTATTAGCTTACTTAGAAATTAAAAACACAAAATGGTCGGATCACGAGATGGTGACTATAGAATTAAACTGGCACTCAGGTCCTCTTTCACCATACGTGTGGAAATTAGACTAAGCATTATTACCCAAACCAAAAGTAGTAGAAGAGATAGCATCATGTATTGAAGAATATTTTCAGTTTAATACCACTGATTCTACATCCACTACAACAAATTGGGACGCACACAAAGCCGTTATACGAGGGGAACTAATGAAAAAAAATCTCAATTAAAGCGCAAACAAAATGAATCATATGTCAAATTATTGGGAGAGGTAAAAGAATTAGATAGAAAACACAAAAAAATCAACAGGATTCAAAATTATTCACGAATCTCCAATCTGCTAGAAAATCATTAAATTAATTGTTACATATAGAGGTGTATGATAAAGCTTTTTACCTCAAAAAAATAGATTTTACAAGAGGATATAAAGCGGGCACCTTATTGACCAGAGCATTAAAAAAAAAAAGTGCTAAGCCATCATATTAGTCAAATGACAATGGACACCAGCACATTCTTTGTTGTTTCAACAATTCTACGTACAATTATATAATTTACCTACATCTGTGGACCCTAATTACTTCCTTGACTTAAAAATTTATATACATTTTACAATTCTTCCTAATAGCTCTAAATTAGACAGGAAAAACCTAGATTAATCTATTACCCTGAAGGAGGTCTTAGAGATGATTGATGCTCTCCCTAATGGCAAGAGTCCGGGACCAGATGTGTTTTCGAATATTTATTATAAGACATTTAAAAAACAATTTGCTCCACAATTAACTAGCTTATTTAATGCAATAGATGAAGGGGAAACATTTCCAAGGACGTTCTTAGAATCACATATCTCTGTCATACTTAAGCCAAACAAAACTCCAACACTCCCAGAAAACTACAGGCTCATATCTCTGTTAAATTCGGACCTTAAGATTTACTCTAAAATTATAGGGAACAGAATTAATGGTATACTACCCTCCTTGGTACATTTAGACCAAGTAGGTTTTGTTCCACATAGAGAGGCAAGGGATAACACCATCAGGGCCATACAATTACTGGACTACATAAATGCTCATGACATCCCTGCAATTATAATCTCCATGGATGCTGAAAAAGCATTCCATAGACTCAATTGGAAATTCTTAACATATACCCTTAAAAAATGTGGATTCGGCACTAAATTGATATCTATGATCTCCTATTTATATTCCATCCCTCAGCATGGGTGAAGGTTAATGGTACCCTGTCAGATATTCTGAACATTAAAAACAGCACCAGGCAGGGATGCCCCATCTCTCCACTTCTATATATCCTCATCATGGAGGTGTTAGCCTCTCATGTTAGGCTCAATAAAACAAATTCAGGGCATACATATAAACAAACATGAAACTAAATTGATGATGTATGCAGATGATGTCCTGATATCCCTTACTTCTCCACAAACCTCTATTTTTCATCTCATATCGGAAATTAATATTTTCAGTAAGTTCTCTTATTTTTCAGTTATTGTCCAAAAGACCAAAATGCTCAACATATCCTTAGCTACAAACTATTTTCAGTCCCTAAGTAAAATTTGCCCTTATAAACTACAACACAAGACAATCAAATATCTCGGGATTGAATTAACCAATAATCATCAGCAATGATTCGAGCTAAATTATTAGAAATTGCTAACTACCACCCAAAACACACTAAAAAATTGCTAACTATCACCCAAAACACACTAAAAGAATAGCCCCCTAAACCCATCTCATGGTGGGGATGCATACAGGGAATTAAGATGACAATACTGCATTGAATCTTATTCTATTTGCAAGCCATTCCTATTTCATTGTCACCTCAATATATCCATAAGCTACAAGCTAGTATAAACACATACAGTATATTTAGGGTACTGCTAAGCCGAGAATAGAGAAAAAAACACTATACAGAAAGTCAGATAAGGGAGGTCTGAGTTCTCCTAATATTCTTTCCATATAAAACCAAAATCAGTTGCAAAAAAAGTGTACATTTACAGCACTCATATCCCTCAATAATTATTATAAGTATAGCATGGTGTGTGTGTAAGGAAAGAAATACAAACAAATCATTAAAACATTAAACTTTAATAGTTATTAGTTAAAAATGGGCACTCTTTAAAAACAACTAGAAAACTAGATGGTTGGTCATTATGTTTATGTCTGGAATTATTTGAAACCAGAATAAGTTAGAGTATAAACTAGTCAGATAATTATTGGGATACGCCAAAATCAACTATATATGACTTGGTTCCTGTTAATTGATAATTCAAAGGTTTTGGGACTATAGATCAGACATTTTAGCAGTGTTTGGTGCAGACAGTAAAGCCAAATAATAACATCTTGTCATTGAGTAGATGTTTATTATTGATCCCATAAGCCAATAACTACTATATTAATATGTTATTGATGAGTTACCCCGTAATCTCTTCTACATTAGCAAAAGGGGATTAATATAATATCTCTTTGGATGGTACTGTTAATAACTATCTGGGGTAAATACAACAATCTATAAAAATGTGGGTCTGCATAACCTGATTTATAATTGTGTTTATAACACAGCAAATTTCTGTATTTTTCCTTTAATAACCACTGCAAGTGTTACAGCAGATATGAAATATAGAGCAAAATTGGTATAGCTGTTTATGGAAATAGCATACCTCGTAACTGTATTGATTGTGCCCCAAGAGTTAGTATCTACTCCTACCACTTATATTGTAATAATCCGAAGGTTATTGAAACTGTTGATCACACATATTAGCAGTGTTTGGTGCAGACAGTAAAACCTAATAACAACATCTTGTCATTGAGTTTAGTATTAATCCAATAAGCCAATAACTGATACATTTAATAAGTTATTGATGAGATACCCCACAGTCTCCTCTAAAATATCAAAAGGGGATTAATATACTGTCTCTTTGGATAGTATTGTTAATAACTATCTGGGGTAAATACAACAATCTATAAAATATGGGTCTGCATAACCTGATTTGTAGTTGTATTTGTCAGCAAATTTCTATATTATCTTTATTAACCACAACAACTGATACCACAGATATGGAAAATTGAGCAGAGTTGGTATAGTTATTTATTTATTTCTTTATGAAAATAGAATACCTCGTAACTGTGTTGATTGAGCCCCAAGAGCTAGTATCTACTCAAACTGCTTATATTGTAACTGGGTTATAAAATTGCAACTATGTTGTTATTAAATAGCAATCCTTGTGAAGCCATATAATTAATACAGTAATAGTGTAGTCACTAGAGATTAAATACAAGTTGTAGCATTTAATATGATAGGTAAATGTATGTTATTGAAATATGCTACTGTAATTCAGTATGTCTCACCTGAAATAATTTCTATGTGATTTACTTAGAGTCATTTCTATAGTGACAAGGCCAAGTGAATTTAAGTAAATTTATTTTGCTTTTCCAGCATAATCAATAGTACAACAACAGTGTTTGCAAGTAAATTCCAGTATGTAATACTATTAAATGGTTGCTTGCATTAGTTTGCAAACAAATCATGCCTCAGTATCAGCATTCTCATGAGTAGCGGTCTATAGTTACCTGCTGTTTGTTAGCTGTGTGCTTAAATGTATTACGCACCTAGTAAACATATTTAATTCATATATATTCTCCTAATATTCTCACATACTACAGGACAATACCAATCCAAAAATTATCGGTTGGCATACGGGTGTCACAACAAAAGCATGGTATCAATGGACGCCTGTGTGCTAAATATAACGCATGTAGGGGACCTCTGTTGGATGTAAAAAGAGACTAGACCCCAGATAATACAGCAAATAGTGATCTGCAAAGACACATTTGATATGTGGGACAAATTGATCAGAAATACTAACAGTATTTCAACAATACAGTCCCCGCTATCCTGAGTTTTTCTGAATAAGCAAGTCATAAGCGACATTCTTCCACTACAAAGTCTTCACAGGCGTATGGGGACTCAACAGCAATAACAAAATTATACGAAAATGGGAAACTTAAGCCACATCAAACACTAAGACAAACTATGGGATGTCTCATAGGTTCAGCCTTTTCCACTCAGCTGCAACAACTGCCATCTAACTTACTACAGTTTGATTTCCAACACATCCTCTCCCAAACTCAGAGAAAATACACAGCCTTTTCCACTCAGCTACAACAACTGCCATCTAACTTACTACAGTTTGATTTCCAACACATCCTCTCCCAAACTCAGAGAAAATACACAGCCTTTTCCACTCAGCTGCAACAACTGCCATCTAACTTACTACAGTTTGATTTCCAACACATCCTCTCCCAAACTCAGAGAAAATACACATCCTTTTCCACTCAGCTGCAACAACAGCCATCTAACTTACTACAGTTTGATTTCCAACACATCCTCTCCCAAACTCAGAGAAAATACACAGCCTTTTCCACTCAGCTGCAACAACTGCCATCTAACTTACTACAGGTAGCCTTCTGGAAAACAGCCTCATCATATTTTACCTACCAAGTTGTTTTATTGTATGTGTTTGTATATTTAGTGATAATTCCTTTTGTTTTGTTTTTATTTTAAATGTATATACTACCATGACTCTGTAATTACAGGCTGTGCTAGTCATAATTTGCATAGCTCTAGCTCATTGCATATTATATCAATTTTATGTCTGCCATTATGTTAAGTTAGTTTAAGCAGCTATTGCCCAGTTATCTGTATATTTATTTAATGGTTTTATTTCACCCCTGGTATACCTCAGTCTCATTCTTATCTCTGTAATATTTTGTTGATGTTTTTTCTTCTGTTTCTGCATGATTGACCCCCAGCTTAAATGTACCCTCCCACTCCTTTAACACACTCTTGCTGGACCATCATTAACATAATATCTCTCTCCTTTAGTTTGATTTCCAACACAACCTCTCCCAAACTCAGAGAAAATACACAGCCTTTTCCACTCAGCTGCAACAACTGCCATCTAACTTACTACAGGTAGCCTTCTGGAAAACAGCTGGTATACCTTGGTGACTTCAACATCCCCCTTAACAATCCCACTGCCTCATCTGCAAAACAACTTCTGAAACTCACTTCCTCTTTCGGTCTGTCACAATGGACTGATTCTCCCACTCACAAAGACGGTCACTCTCTTGACCTGATCTTTAGCTATCGATGCACTCTCTCAAACTTCTCAAACTCCCTTTTTCCTCTTTCTGACCACCATCTCCTTACCTGCAACATATCATCCCTTCCTACAACTCTCCCACCTTCTACTCCTCACACCAAACTTCACAGAAGCATTAGGTCTTTAGATCAGCAACAACTTGCTAATTCCCTTAAACCACTCCTCTCATCCTTCTCCTCCTTTTCCTGCCCTGAACAATCTATCTGCCACTATAATTCCACCCTTATATCCGTCCTTGACAATCTCGCCCCTCTTACCACTGCCCGGAAATCACACACTCATCCCCAGCCCTCGCATACTCCTCTGACACGGTACCTACGCAGATGTTCCCGTACTGCTGAACGGCATTGGAGAAAATCACGGAGTTCAGCTGATTTTCTTCATTACAAATTCATCTTGAACTCCTACTACTCTGCCCTTAATCTCCACAAGCAACACTACTTCTCTACTCTTATCTCTAATCTTTCTTCAAACCCAAAAAGTCTGTTCTCCACTTTCAATACTCTCCTCCGCCCTCCCCCACTTCCTAATACAACTTCTTTGTCAGCTCAAGACTTTGCCAGTCACTTCATTAACAAAATTGACTCCATCAGACATGAAATCAGCTCTCAACACAATTCCATTCTCTCTCCCCCTCAAACACTCTCACTCAACCACAACCCTCATAATCTGAAACTTAGTTCATTCTCCCCTGTTACTGAGGAAGAAGTTTCAGCACTTATACTGCGCTCTCACCTCACTACCTGTCCCCTTGACCCTATCCCCTCACAGCTGCTCCCCTCTCTCTCTGCTACCCTTACCCCTATACTAACACACATTTTCAACCTCTCCCTCAGCACTGGTACATTTCCCTCATCGATGAAACATGCACTGGTCACACCTATCCTCAAAAAACCTTCCCTTGATCCTACCTCCCCATCCAACTACCGCCCTATTTCCCTCCTCCCTCTTGCTTCAAAGCTTCTCGAAAAACTAGTATATGCACGCCTATCCCATTTCCTTATGTTAAACTCCATTCTTGACACGCTACAATCTGGATTTCGTCCCTATCACTCCACAGAGACAGCTATTGTTAAGGTCACCAACGACCTACTTACAGCTAAATCAAAAGGCCACTTCTCTCTGCTTATCCTCCTTGATCTGTCCGCAGCCTTTGACACTGTCGACCACCCTCTTTTGCTCCAAACCCTCCAATCCTTCGGCATCTGTGACACAGCCCTTTCGTGGCTCTCTTCCTACCTGTCAAACCGTACCTTCAGTGTAGCCTTCTCTGGGGCCTCTTCTGCCCTGTCACCACTTTCTGTCGGAGTACCGCAAGGCTCTGTCCTTGGTCCCCTTCTCTTCTCAATCTATACGTCATCACTAGGTTCCCTAATTAAGTCCCACGGTTTCCAATATCATTTGTATGCCGATGACACCCAAATCTACTTCTCTGCACCAGAACTATCTCCTTCCGTGCTAACCCGTGTCACTAACTGTCTTTCTCACATATCTTCCTGGATGTCCTCTCACTACCTCAAGCTAAATCTCTCCAAAACTGAGCTCCTCATTTTCCCCCCTTCTTCCAAAATCTCCACCCCCAATATCTCTATAACTGTCGACAACTCCATCATTACCCCTACCCCGCATGCCCGATGTCTCGGGGTCACATTTGACTCAGATCTTTCTTTCACTCCTCACATTCAGTCCTTGGCTACAGCCTGCCGCTTCCACCTTAAAAACATCTCTAAAATTAGACACTTCCTTACACAAGACACAACTAAGATTTTAATCCACTCTCTCATTCTTTCCCGCCTTGATTACTGCAACTCTGTCCTCTCTGGTCCCCCCACCTGCCGCCTAGCTCCTTTACAATCCATAATGAATGCCTCGGCCAGACTCATCTTCCTTACACGTCGCTCTTCATCTGCTGCGCCTCTCTGCCAATCCCTTCACTGGCTTCCTCTTGCCTCTAGGATCAAACACAAAACTCTCACCCTTACCTACAAAGCCCTCAACTGCACTGCTCCCCCCTACATCTCAGACCTTGTCAACAGATACTCTCCCTCCCGTCCCCTTCGCTCTGCTCATGACCTCCTACTCTGCTCCTCTCTTGTCACCTCATCACACTCCCGTTTACAGGACTTCTCCAGACTGGCTCCCATCTTGTGGAACTCTCTGCCTTGCTCCACAAGACTCTCTTCTAGTTTTAAAAGCTTCAAGTGCTCCCTAAAGACTCTACTGTTCAGGGACGCATACAACCTACGCTAACCTTTCCTAATACCAGTTCCTCTCCTCCACTGCAATCCCCTGAACCCTCTTAGCATGTAAGCCTAAAAGTCCAGCTGTTTGTAGATCACCTTTTTAAGAGCTGACTACAACAGTGCAACTCTTGGCAGGGCCCTCTACCCTATAATTGTTTTGTTGTACTCCCCCTTTGTTTATAGCGCTGCGGAATCTGTTGGCGCTCTACAAATAACCGATAATAATAATAATATGCACAAGTCCACAATTTACTCCAGACATCACCACATAGGAGGGATTTTACTAGACCCTTAACAAAATTTGAGCAGATACTGTATGTATAGAAGAAAAACCTAAAAGAGGGACACTGTCAGGCGACTCCTTCTGGAGTCACAAGTTGAGGCATTACCAACTTATACTGTGAAATGGAATGCTGATCTTAGGAAAGAAATTAACGTACAAAACTGGTGAATAATTTTTAGACGCACACACAAATCCTCTAATTCAGCTCAAATCTTGGAGTTAAATTATAAAATTCTGACTCACTGGTATTTAACCCCGGACTGTCTCAAGAAGATATATCCACATAGCTCTAACTTGTGTTTGAGGGACTGTGGACAAGTAGGAAATATGCTCCATATTTGGTGGGAATGTGATAAACTCAAACATTTATGGAAAGAGGTAGAAAAGATATCTGTTTGTGAAGGATTATAGTCTTCAACCTATGCAAGCTCTGCTTAATGATAAACCTCCGGGTACATGCAAAATCAGAATGGCACTCTTTTAAATAATTATTAACGGGACAAAGTCGGTAATTGCGAGACATTGGAAGAGGTTCGCTGCTCCCACTAAACAAATCTTGTTGTACAGGGTAGAAGAACTTCTGATCCTGGAGGGGTATGGGTTTTTCAGGAAGCAGAGATTAGATTTTTTCCATGAAATAAAATTTTATTGGGAACAATATAAACACTCTCTAGACTAACAGTAATAATTTACGGGATGGAAACATAAAAACAGGGAGTCTCCACTCCTCTTCATCACATCACAAAGTATTCTGATATGACAGGCAGTCCTACTTATTAGGTAAGACTTAGGATGGTAAATGGTAAGGACGGTATCGTGTCACATTGAATATACTGGATATATAGATATGTTATGTTGTATTTGTTATATTCAAAATCTGTGAGGTTCATTTTTTGCCTTTGCATAAAGGGCTAGATTATGAGTGGTGTGCTAACTGTAGCGCATAATCAATATTATTTTTTTCAGCCTTTTGCATGCAATGGAAATAGCACACGTTTTATGAGTTGAACATAAACACATTCGCTCGAGCGATTGTCAGGTTAGCATGACTTCAGAGCTTGCGTAAACAGTAGGAGAAGAAAAAAAGTTGCACTAAACACAACATAAATACATGTAAAACTATAGTTACCCATATTAACAATATCTCATAAAAATAGTTACAAAATAATAAAAAAAGGGCTCAAAGATATATTGTATAAGGTGAAAGAAAAATAAAGGTTGCAAACAGCTTAACCATATACTTACATGCATACACATTTCTAAATAGGTGTATGTATGTGTGTGTGTACATATATATATATATATATATATATGTGTGTGTGTGTGTGTGTGTGTATACAGTTGTATTTAAAAAAATGTATGTTTTACTGTATATTTACTGTATATATTTCACATTCCAATGTTCTTTACTTACAGGATAACATGCTTAGTATTATAAATACGGGACATTATACACTAATTTTTTCTTTGCATAAATGTTTTGTAGATGATCTATTTATATAGCCCATGAAGTTTTTTTTTTTTTTTTTTTTAAATGTATAGTTTTGCTTATTTTTAAATAACATTGCTCTGATTTTCAGACTCCTAACCAAGCCCCAAAAGTTTTAGGTCAGTTTTTAGGTTAGGTTTAGTTTTAGGTCGGCTACCTTCTCCAGCTTGCTCCTTTTTGTGTAAAGTGTCTTTTCATATGCAAAAGTTGGGGGAGTGGGGGAGTGTCTTATTTTCCACTTGCAGTGGGCTTTCCAAATACCTTTTCAACAGAGCTAAACTGAGAGCTTCTAAGTACATTTTTAAACAGTTTTATACTGGATTTTTATATCAGTATCTGTGCATCTATTTCTTTATAGCATTGTCTATTGCATGCAGTTATATGAAAATGAGTGTATACTGTCCCTTTAATTAATGGAAAGATTTGAGAAATAATTGCTGCTATTGCATATCCTGTAGCACTTACTTGTGCTAGAGGGCTATTTTGTGTAATTATTTATTTGTAAAGTTAGAAAAAGAAGAGAGAATATAAGATAGGATAAGAATATGGATACAGGAAGGTATGGGAAAAGATGCCCTATCCAGCACTAAATCATAGTCCCTATATTCAAACTATACACCTAAGGTTATGAATAGTATCAAAAATAATGTAACACAGAGATTTGCTATAAACTAAACATCAGTTTAATGCTAAATGCAATAATGAAAAAAAGACAAGCAGGAAAAATTTGTGTAATTGAAGCTCACAACAACTTTGATATGTATGATGCAAGGGGCCCCTTGAATAAATATCCTTTGAGGATTGAAAATAATAGTCCCAGAAAAAAAAAATATTAAATAAAGTCCAAGATTAATTGGATTCCCAACTTGAACTATAATTCTATTGGGCATCCCCTAGCTGAAGTAGTGAATATAAATAGAAAACTGTCCTTGCGAACATGCAATTTAAATGTCCTTTTAAGGATGCAGGTGTACTATTGCTTGAAAACCAAGTCACACTAATGATTGCAACATAAGAATTTTTATTTGATCGCATTTGTCAGTGAAATGTTGGCATGAAATATACCAAAATGCATCTAGATCAATAATTGGGGGTGTCTACTACACTACACTAAAGCTAAAATTAACCCTACACGCTCCCTAATTAACCCCTTCACTGCTGGGCATAATACACGTGTGGTGCGCAACGGCATTTAGCGGCCTTCTAATTACCATAAAGCAACGCCAAAGCCATATATGTCTGCTATTTCTGAACAAAGGGGAACCCAGATAAGCATTTACAACAATTTATGCCATAATTGCACAATCTGTCTGTAAATAATTTCAGTGAGAAACCTAAAGTTTGTGAAAAAGTTTGTGAAAAAGTAAACGTTTTTTTTTTTTATTTGATTGCATTTGGCGGTGAAATGATGGCATGAAATATATCAAAATAGGCGTAGATCAATACTTTGGGTTGTCTACTAAAAAAAATATATACATGTCAAGACATATTCAGGTATTCCTGACTGATATCAGTGTTCCAATGTAACTAGCGCTACTTTTGAAAAAAAAAATGGTTTGGAAATAGCAAAGTGCTACTTGTATTTATTGCCCTATAACTTACAAAAAAAAAAAAAGAACATATAAACAGTGAGTATTTCTAAACTCAGGACACAATTTAGAAACTATTTAGTATGGGAGTTTATTTTGGTTGTTGTAGATGTGTAACAGATTTTTGGGGTCAAAGTTAGAAAAAGTGTGTTTTTTCAATTTTTTTATCATATTTTAGATATTTTTTTATAGTAAATTATAAGATATGATGAAAATAATGATATATTTAGAAAGTCCATTTAATGGTGAGAAAAATGGTATATATATTATGTGTGGGTACAGTAAATGAGAAAGAGGAAAATTACAGCTAAACACAAACACCGCAGAAATGCAAAACTAGCCTTAGTCCCAGACGGTCAACAAATGGAAAAGTGGTCTGGTCAGGAAGGGGTTAAGGGCAATATCTCTTTCTTGCTTGATTAGAGTATATTTCTCACAGTTTTCTTTAGACGGGTCACTAATATAAACATTTAATGCATTACGAAGCTGATTTGCTAACTGAATATCTCGTGCTTGTGCTTTCCGTTTCCTCAGTACCATGTAAGCCTTAATCTCACCTCTGATAACCACCTTGAATGTTTCCCACAGCGTTTCAGCTTTATCTTTATAACGAGCGTTAAAATTGTAAAACTCCGTCCAGTGTGCTTTCAGCCAGTTTTTAAAGTGAGGATCAGAGGAGAGATATCTAGGAAAGATAAATCTCCCAATGTTATTAAGATTAAATGCCCTTATATTTAGATCGAGTACTATAATTGCGTGGTCTGACAGGGTATTTTCCTTAATATCAGTTTTAATCACAGAAACCTAAAACTTTTCAATTCACATTCTGGGTTCGGAATCCTCTAAATATCCTTTAAATCCAAATAGGAGGTAACATTTCTAAGTAGCTTTGCTTCATATTTGCTGCTTTGACTTCTAGACAGTTTAAGTCTATCTAGGGCTGGAAACATGACTGCGTTAAAATCACCCACAATAACTAAATTTTCTGAACAAAACTGCAGTAATTTGATTTGGAGATTATCCCAAAAGTTTTTATCCGGTATATTTGGACTTTATAAGTTACATATTACTTGTTTCATACCTTCTACCTCTAGCTGAAGATAATATATCTTTCCTCTATATAGAGTTCTTGGGCAAGGATCCTATAATTAAGATGTTTATTAATTGGAAAAGCAACTCCCTTCTTCCTTGAGCTACAAGGTGTCGCTATCACTTCCCCTACCCAGCAAGTTTTTAATTTAGCTATCTCTTGTAATTTTAAGTGTTTTTCTAGGAGTAGGGCAATGTCTGGGTTATGCTTTTTTAACAAATTCAATATGCTCTTGTGCTTCGCTGGGGAGGAAATGCCGCCAACATTCCATGAGGCTATTCTGATACTATCTTTCATAATGCTCAGGAAATTCTAATGACAGGATGCAAATCCAGTAGAGGGAGGTAGGCAAGGGGGGGGGGTAGGAGAGAGGGGAAGGGAAGAAGAAAAAAAGGGGTGTTACCCTTAGAGTCAGCATGGTGTAACCCCCATGACTTAGCCAGAAGGAATATCAAAATTCTGATAAAATGACAAAAACCTTTTTACAAAATTATATTTTAACATGATTTCACAGTGATTACTCATAAAGCAGCATAAAAATACAAAACAAAACCATTTACAGAACCCTTTTTTGAAATTAAAAATTAGCCTAATAACACCATGATGACATAACAAGAACATTTAGACTGCAAGATCAGGGACATTTTTTGATATGATTAAGTTAGCCTCTTCAACATTATATAAAACAACTGACATGTCCTTATTTTGTAACCTAATCTTTGCTGGGTACATTAATGTAGCTTAAATACCTGCTTTCATTAATTTAGTGCAAATGGGTGCCATACTTCGTCTTTTTTGGGAAGTTTCTGAGGAATAATCCTGAAGCAATAGTTTCTTGCTGGTACCAAGCATCAGGGGAAACATCTTTCTATAATTCCTTAGTATGTTAATATTATCATGGAAGCTTAAATATTTGACCATAATGGAATGAGTTTTAGTAGAACCCTCAGTGTAATCTCTAAGTGGACCAAGCCTGTGGGCTCTTTTTACTTGCATAGATGGTAATCCCAGAATTTGGGGAAGCTGAACCAAAGTAAATTGCAATAGATCTTGAAATTCTGAGGTTTCAGGTACCCCAATAATTCTGAGATTATTTCAACGTGAGCGGTCTTCTAGCTCATCTAATCTTGTTTGAGTGATTCTATTCTGGGCTAAATTGTAGATCCTATTTTCATCTTCATTTAATCTATTGGTGAACTGTTTAACCTCCTCAGAGAGAAGGGAGAAATCCTGTCTAATCTGATCAAACTGGGGTAGTAAGAGATCAGCGATTTGTTTAACAATACTTTCTGAATCCAAATTATTTAGAGTTACATTAGAAGTATCCGCCAAACCTTCAGAACAACTATCATTAATATTTTTGGCCTTTTTTTCTTTTAATTTAGTTGGCATGGCGTGGGATTTATTTTTGCTTGAAAGAACACAGTTTTCCATGAATAACTGAAAACAGCTGTATCAAAAAGTGGGGAAAAACAGAAACCAAAAAAAAAAGAAAATTACAAATTAGTGAAGCATACAATATAGTAAGGGAGGGTGTACCCTCCATGAAGGGGAGGTTATTTAACTTACAAAAAGCAACACACCATGTAAAGTGTATACTATATCTGTGACCTCCTAAAACCTTATCTCCCTATACCCTTCCTATTTTCTTTGGAATCTTAGTGAGGGGAGTACATTTTTCTTAAGATATTTAAAATTAAAAAAAATATACGAAAATTTAACAAAAGATATTGTGCCTTTAAGAACAAGAATATCAAGTGATTACAGTGCAATTTTTAAATAGCCTGCTTCAGAGGACACGGCTATTGTAATAATAAAAACTGTGTCAGGCAAACAACAACGTTAAGCAAGTAGATAGTCGGTGGACACCAATGTGTCTCCTGATGTGCAAATTTTAGGGTATAGGTTAGAAATGGTAGATGCTTTAAATGGAAGAAATACTATATCATATTGAATCAGATCAGCAAGGGAGAATATAACCTTCCCCTTGTCTTTCTTCCTTATCCTATTTTCTTATTTTCCTTTTTCCCCTTCTTTCCTTTCCCTGGCTCAGCAAGGAAAAGTATAGGATACCTACAGAGCTGTATCTTTGGGCTCCCTATATGCAGAGAACCACAGAGTCTGTAAGAGTTTTACATTCAGTGCCCCAGGGCCTACATTTTTAGGCAGTTCAACAAAATCGGCTAGATTTAGAGTTCTGTGGCCAAAGGTGTGCGTTAGCTACGCATGCTTTTTTTTCCCTGCACCTTTTAAATACCGCTGGTATTTAGAGTTCACAGAAGGGCTGCGTTAGGCTCCAAAAAAGGGAGCGTAGAGCATATTTACCGCCACCGCAACTCTCGATACCAGCGGTGCTTACGGACGCGGCCAGCTTAAAAAACGTGCTCGTGCACGATTCCCCCATAGGAAACAATGTGGCTGTTTGAGCTGAAAAAAAAAACCTAACACCTGCAAAAAAAGCAGCGTTAAGCTCCTAACGCAGCCCCATTGTTTCCTATGGGGAAACACTTCCTAAGTCTGCACCTAACACTCTAACATGTACCCCGAGTCTAAACAACCCTAACCTTACACTTATTAACCCCTAATCTGCCGACCCCGCTATCGCTGACCCCTGCATATTATTATTAACCCCTAATCTGCCGCTCCGTACACCGCCGCAACCTACGTTATCCCTATGTACCCCTAATCTGCTGCCCCTAACACCGCCGACCCCTATATTATATTTATTAACCCCTAATCTGCCGCCCCCGCTATCGCTGACCCCTGCATATTATTATTAACCCCTAATCTGCCGCTCCATACACTGCCGCAACCTACGTTATCCCTATGTAGCCCTAATCTGCTGCCCCTAACACCGCCAACCCCTATATTATATTTATTAACCTCTAATCTGCCGCCCCCAACGTCGCCTCCACCTACCTACACTTATTAACCCCTAATCTGCCAACCGGAGCTCGCCGCTACTCTAATAAATGTATTAACCCCTAAAGCTAAGTCTAACCCTAACACTAACACCCCCCTAAATTAAATATAATTTAAATCTAACAAAATAAATTAACTCTTATTAAATAAATTAATCCTATTTAAAGCTAAATACTTACCTGTAAAATAAACCCTAATATAGCTACAATATAAATTATAATTATCTACAATTAAACCTAACACTACACTATCAATAAATTAATTACATAAAATACCTACAAATAAATACAATTAAATACACTAACTAAAGTACAAAAAATAAAAAAGAACTAAGTTACAAAAAATAAAAAAATATTTACAAACATTAGAAAAATATTACAACAATTTTAAACTAATTACACCTACTCTAAGCCCTCTAATAAAATAACAAAGCCCCCCAAAATAAAAAAATGCCCTACCCTATTCTAAAATTAAAATAGAAAAGCTCTTTTACCTTACCAGCTCTTAAAAGGGCCTTTTGCGGGGCATACCCCAAACCCCCCTTAAATAAACCTAACACTAAGCCCCTGAAGATCTCATTACCTTGTCTTCACCACACCGGGTCCTGATCTGTCCAGAAGAGCCTCCGAAATCTTCATCCAAGCCCAAGCAGGGGCTGAATAGTGACGTCCATCCTCCGGCTGAAGTCTGAATCCAAGCGGGGGCTAAAGAATTCCATCTTCGGGCAGAAGTCTTCATCCTATCCGGGCAGAAGAGTCGATCCAGACCGGCAAACATCTTTATCCAAGCCGCATCTATGTTTTTCCATCCGATGATGACCGGCTCCATCTTGAAGACCTCCGGAGCAGATCCATCCTCTTCTTGCGACGTCCTAAGTCCGAATGAAGGTTCCTTTAAATGACGTAATCCAAGATGGTGTCCCTCGAATTCCGATTGGCTGATAGGATTCTATCAGCCAATCGGAATTAAGGTAGGACAATTCTAATTGGCTGATGGAATCAGCCAATCAGATTCAAGTTCAATCCGATTGACTGATCCGATCAGCCAATCAGATTGAGCTTGCATTCTATTGGCTGATCGGAACAGCCAATAGAATGCGAGCTCAATCTGATTGGCTGATTAGATCAGCCAGTCGGATTGAACTTGAATCTGATTGGCTTATTCCATCAGTCACTTGCTGTGTGAGCACCAGTCTAGTGTCCATAAAGTGGGGGAATAGACGTAAAAGTTCTGTACAATATGATGTAAAACAGTTCATGCAGGAAATTCCCCCACTCACTTACCCAGCTGCTCGGTCTCTCCCAGTGTCACTGCCAAAAAGAAGATTCTCAGCGTTGGAGTCAGCCCTTCCACAGGGGGTACCTGAAAATTGGAAGCAACCTCTTTGGCGGTCAAACCGAGACCTCTGCGTGCCTCCTTCAATGTACCGTTCCCCTCCTGGGTCCTCTCCTCAATCAGCTGGTCGGCATCTGATGTAACCAGTAAGTCTTTCAGCTTGCCACACCTCTTTGGATCGCTCTTTTTTACCTCCAGGGTGAGTACTGGCAAATGCAAATGATACTGGTATTTCGGCTGTGCTGTGAAATCCTCTATGCTTGCTCGATCCCCAGATGAACAACTTTATAAATGTAATAAGCAGCTCCAGCGGACTTGTGGCAATTTAAAAACGGCTTTATTATTCAGATGATAGATCTTGAAACAAAGCGTGATCTGTAGTGACAAAGCAGTGCCTTAGGAATACACTCAATGAACTTGATGCTGACGCATTTCAGCCCTTCTGGCCGTAGTCGTAGCTGCGGTTCATAATCCCCATTATTCTAATATACACCTGTGCACAATCGTGATTGCATAAAAACTTTATCCTGGGCATATTCCTAAAATTGGCACTTGACTACCATAGTAATGTTTTAGCAACCTTTGACTGTTAAACACTGCATTAGACTGTGAAAACATTTTTATAAAAAGAAAGAAAAGAATGATAGAAACAAGCTAACAACCAGATTAAATAGACATATATGGGAATATTAATAATGGCATTGCAAAATGCCCAGATAACTCTATATATACATGATATGGTTATGCTTAGTTTTTTCTTGGGTAATTTAAATCCTTAACCATATGTTTACCAACAACTTATTTCATTCTTTATTTGTTTGTTATATACGTACACCAGTACTACAAAGACTTCAAACATTAGAGGGAGGTCCTTCGGACACAGCTTTACTCCCAGAAATTAATTATATCAAATTCAGAGTTTAACCCTGTAGGAATTCTGGTCTTCAATCTGAAGCTAGCAGGCTGTCCCTATCCCCTCCTCTCTTTTTGCACTTTACTTGCTCAATAATGGTCCATTTTAAAGAGGCCACACTTTTGTTAAGAAAACTTTTGAAGTGTTGCACTAAGGGGGTTGTGATTTTACCTGCTTTTATATTGGTTTTGTGTTCCCTTATCCTGTCACGAGCCTCCCTAGTGGTAAGACCTGTGTATTGTACCCCACATACATCACAAGTTAAAAGATAGACAATGTAGGTGCTTCTGCAGTTTAAGCATGAGTAATGCCTGAAACTTTGCCCTGTTGCTGTACTGGAAAACCCCTCATTCTGTTGAAGGTGGCTACAGGCTATGCATGGTGCATAGCTGCATCTGTACACTCCAGTAAACCTAAGCCATGACGAATTTGAACCTTGGCTTGAGGCTAATTGTGTGGGAGCAACAATATTACCTATTGTCAAGCCCTTTTTGAAGGCATATCTGCAACCTTTCAACACTATGTTCACTAAATCATCGTCTGCTGCCAACATGTGATAGCGCTTATGTATAATATTGCAGACTTGATGGTATTGCGAACTATACTGTGTGACGAAGGTGACGCCTTCAAATACTTCTTTTTTGTTTTTGTTAATACTAGAGAGAAAATCTTTTCTCTCTGATAGTGATATCGTAGTTCTGATTCGTGCAACCTCCCTTCTATTGTAGCCTCTTCTACAGAGGCATTCCTTAGTCTGTTTAGTCTGTACCCTTCCTTGTCACCCCAGTAGTCAAGTGCCAATTTTAGGAATACGCCCAGGATAAAGTTTTTATCCAATCACGATTATGCACAGGTGTATATTACAATAATGGGGATTATGAACTGCAGCTACGGCTATGGCCAGAAGGGCTGAAACGCGTCAGCATCAAGTTCATTGAGTGTATTCCTAAGGCACTGCTTTGTCACTACAGATCACGCTTTGTTTCAAGATCTATTATCTGAATAATAAAGCCGTTTTTAAATTGCCACAAGTCCGCTGGTGCTGCTTATAACATTTATAAAGTTGTTCATCTGGGGATCGAGCAAGCACAGAGGATTTCACAGCACAGCCGAAATACCAGTATCATTTGCATTTGCCAGTACTCACCCTGGAGGTAAAAAAGAGCGATCCAAAGGTGTGGCCAGCTGAAAGACTTACCGGTTACGTCAGATGCCGACCAGCTGATTGAGAAGAGGACCCAGGACGGGAAGGTACATTGAAGGAGGCACGCAGAGGTCTCGGTTTGACCGCCGAATAGGTTGCTTCCAATTTTCAGGTACCCCCTGTGGACGGGCTGACTCTGACGCTGAGAATCTTCTTTTTGGCAGTGACACCGGGAGAGACCGAGCAGCTGGGTAAGTGAGTGGGGGAATTTCCTGCATGAACTGTTTTACATCATATTGTACAGGACTTTTACGTCTATTCCCCCACTTTATGGACACTAGACTGGTGCTCACACAGCAAGTGACTTTTAAATTTCACAGTTGGTTTCCTGCAGAACGGTGTTGAGCACAGATATAGTTGTCCATTTTCATAATATTGGTATATAAGACTTATATGATAAACGGCTGATTAATCATGGAAAACACAGCGAGTGACATTATTATTAGCAATACTGAAAAGTTTTATTCACTGCAAACAGCTGATGAATGAACACAACACACCAGGGAGATTGAAAATGTGTTCTCATCTGAGTATTCAACTTTCACACTTAGCAAATTATTTGAACAGATGGAAACCCTCCTGGATAAGGAAATCAGACTCAAGTGGGATATCTGAACACTACAAAAGTACATCACTAATGGCATGATACCCAGGGGCCTACGGGTCAATAAGTTTCCAACCTTTGCAGTTGAAGATGAAGATTTTATAAGGGTTTGGAATGGAGTATTATCAGACTGCTCGCTTAAACTTATGGGAATGCTAATTGAGTATAAAACAAAATTGTTAACAATTGTTTCAAAAGAGATTGATGTGTTACAAATTGAATTGAATGTACGTAGTAAGGATGTTTCTTTTGGTAAATTTGACTCTATACTAAAGGTTTCCCTAGCTGAGTCTAAAAAGTTAATCATGGAAATTAAACATGATAAGTATTTAAGAGATTTATCCGATTATGAGAATAATAAAATATATATTTGGAACAGGAAAAAAAGAACGAGTTATAAGAGGGATAATGATCAGAAAATATTCCCTAAGAACAAAAAATCGGTTAAAAAAGGAAATAAGAATCAGGGAAAACCAAAGAGAGTTTCCTTTAATGAAAGTGAGGCTGAGTCCTCTGGAGATTGCTCTACCTCAGGGGAAGATGAGGCAGCCACAGTTGGAGGAAACATAACACACAGTATGAGGGAAACAACACAGATAATAACAGAGTCTTCAAAATACCAAACAGACCACACAGATAGAACTGAACCTGTAAGGAGGGAACCTGATAATTTAGAAATAGCACAGGTTTTTCCCAGAGTTCCAGGCGAATCAGGAGGGGGGGAAAAGATACAAAAGGAAGGGGGATTCTGAAGGAAGCACCCCCACAACCCCCAAGGAGGGGCAGATCGGGTACAAAATATGGATCGGGCCTTCTTTATAAAGGAAGCAACATGGCAACTATCAGACCCTTCACAATACACAAGTCTGACCAGTGACCCCACAAGTAGATTCAAACATGAACTTTCCCATCTGATTGATGATGGGAAAGAAGCAGGTTTTTTGGATGAAAAGACAAGTATTTTCCTCACTGTGGAATCTCCTGTCATGCCTGTATTTAATTTTCTGCCGAAAGTCCACAAATCCCTCAGTGACGTGAAGGGTCATCCTATCATTAGTGGCATTGGCTCAATTTTGGAGCCAATGTCACAGTGGTTGGACGCTGTTTTACAACCCTTAGTTCAAAATTTACAGAGTTATTTAAGGGATACGAAGCAACTTTTACTAGAAATGGAGAACTTCAAATGGCAAGAGATTTATAGCTGGTTGTCCATTGATGTTACCTCGCTATACTCCAGTATACCTCACAGCAAGGGTCTGGAGGCAATTGCCTTTTTCTTAAAGAGAGCAACCAATTATAATCCAGAATTTTGTCAGTATATCCTCAGAGTTACAGAATTTCTGTTAACTCATAATTTCTTTGTCTTCAAAGGGGTCTACTACCTCCAGAGATGTGGGACAGCCATGGGGGCGAAGTTTGCGCCCTCATATGCCAACCTGTTTATGGTTTGGTTTGAGCTGTCCCACATCTATGGATGTGATGACCTCTGGAAGACTAAAATAAAATACTATCAAAGATACATAGATGATCTTTTGATCATCTGGGAAGGAGGAGAAAAAGAAGTCTTGGGTTTCTTAACTGACTTAAATAAAAATACAGCAGGTATAAAATTCACACATGAATTTGGCAATACACAAATACATTTTCTGGATGTAACATTTATGGGGTCACAAGGAAGGGTACAGACTAAAGTGTTTAGGAAACCCATTTCTGGGAACACGCTCCTACACGCAAAGAGCAGTCACCCTAAAAGAGTTTTCATCTCTGTAATGAAGGGTCAATTTGTACGACTTAAAAGAAATTGTTCTACTCAGGCAGAATTTGAAAGACAGGCACAAGATTTGGAGGAACGCCTCTGTAGAAGAGGCTACAATAGAAGGGAGGTTGCACGAATCAGAACTACGATATCACTATCAGAGAGAAAAGATTTTCTCTCTAGTATTAACAAAAACAAAAAAGAAGTATTTGAAGGCGTCACCTTTGTCACACAGTATAGTTCGCAATACCATCAAGTCTGCAATATTATACATAAGCGCTATCACATGTTGGCAGCAGACGATGATTTAGTGAACATAGTGTCGAAAGGTTGCAGATATGCCTTCAAAAAGGGCTTGACAATAGGTAATATCGTTGCTCCCACACAATTAGCCTCAAGCCAAGGTTCAAATTCGTCATGGCTTAGGTTTACTGGAGTGTACAGATGCAGCTATGCACCATGCATAGCCTGTAGCCACCTTCAACAGAATGAGGGGTTTTCCAGTACAGCAACAGGGGAAAGTTTCAGGCATTACTCATGCTTAAACTGCAGAAGCACCTACATTGTCTATCTTTTAACTTGTGATGTATGTGGGGTACAATACACAAGTCTTACCACTAGGGAGGGTCGTGACAGGATAAGGGAACACATAACCAATATAAAAGCAGGTAAAATCACAACCCCCTTAGTGCAACACTTCAAAAGTTTTCTTAACAAAAGTGTGGCCTCTTTAAAATGGACCATTATTGAGCAAGTAAAGTTCAAAAAGAGAGGAGGGGATAGGGACAGCCTGCTAGCAAAGAGGGAGGTCTTTTGGATACACAGATTGAAGACCAGAATTCCTACAGGGTTAAATTCTGAATTTGATATAATTAATTTCTGAGAGTAAAGCTGTGTCCGAAGGACCTCCCTCTAATGTTTGAAGTCTTTGTAGTACTGGTGTATGTATATAACAAACAAATAAAGAATGAAATAAGTTGTTGGTAAACATATGGTTAAGGATTTAAATTACCCAAGAAAAAAACTAAGCATAACCATATCATGTATATATAGAGTTATCTGGGCATTTTGCAATGCCATTATTAATATTCCCATATATGTCTATTTAATCTGGTTGTTAGCTTGTTTCTATCATTCTTTTCTTTATTTTTATAAAAATGATTTCACAGTCTAATGCAGTGTTTAACAGTCAAAGGTTGCTATAACATTACTATGGTAGTCAAGTGCCAATTTTAGGAATACGCCCAGGATAAAGTTTTTATCCAATCACGATTATGCACAGGTGTATATTACAATAATGGGGATTATGAACCGCAGCTACGACTACGGCCAGAAGGGCTGAAACGCGTCAGCATCAAGTTCATTGAGTGTATTCCTAAGGCACTGCTTTGTCACTACAGATCACGCTTTGTTTCAAGATCTATCATCTGAATAATAAAGCCGTTTTTAAATTGCTACAAGTCCGCTGGTGCTGCTTATTACATTTATAAAGTGGCTGATTCCATCAGCCAATCAGAATTTTCCTACCTTAATTCCGATTGGCTGATAGAATCCTATCAGCTAATCGGAATTTGAGGGATGCCATCTTGGATGACGTCCCTTAAAGAAACCTTCATTCATCGTCTAGTCGTCGGAAGAAGAGGATGGATCCGCGATGGAGGTCTTGAAGATCAGACGTTCATCATCGGATTGAAGAACATAGAAGATGCCGCCTGGATGAAGATGTTTGCCGGTCCGGATGTCCTCTTCTGCCCGCTTGGATCAAGACTTCAGCCAGAGGATGGATGTCTTCAGCCCCCCGCTTGGGCTTGGATCAAGACATCGGAGCCAGGACGGATCGGTGTGATACCCGGTGTGGTGAAGATAAGGTAGGAAGATCTTCAGGGGCTTAGTGTTAGGTTTATTTAAGGGGGGTTTGGGTTAGATTAGGGGTATGTGGGTGGTGGGTTGTAATGTTGGGGGGGGGTATTGTATGTTTTTTTTCTCCAGGCAAAAGAGCTGAATTCTTTGGGGCATGTACCGCAAATGGCCCTTTTAAGGGCTGGTAAGGTAAACGAGCTTTTCTATTTTAATTTTAGAATAGGGTAGGGCATTTTTTTATTTTGGGGGGCTTTGTTATTTTATTAGGGGGCTTAGAGTAGGTGTAATTAGTTTAAAATTGTTGTAATATTTTTCTAATGTTTGTAAATATTTTTTTATTTTTTGTAACAGTTCTTTTTTATTTTTTGTACTTTAGTTTGTTTATTTAATTGCATTTATTTGTAGTTATTGTATTTAATTAATTTATTGATAGTGTAGTCTTAGGTTTAATTGTAACTTAGGTTAGGTTTTATTTTACATGTAATTTTGTAATTATTTTAACTAGGTAGCTATTAAATAGTTATTAACTATTTAATAGCTATTGTACCTGGTTAAAATAAATAAAAAGTTGCCTGTAAAATAAATATTAATCCTAAAATAGCTACAATATAATTATAATTTATATTGTAGCTATATTAGGGTTTATTTTACAGGTAAGTATTTAGCTTTAAATAGGAATAATTTATTTAATAAGAGTTAATTTATTTCGTTAGATTTAAATTATATTTAATTTAGGGGGGTGTTAGTGTTAGGTTTAGACTTAGCTTTAGGGGTTAATACATTTATTAGAGTAGCGGTGAGGTCTGGTCGGCAGATTAGGGGTTAATACTTGAAGTTAGGTGTCGGTGAGGTTAGGGAGGGCAGATTAGGGGTTAATACTATTTATTATAGGGTTATTGAGATGGGAGTGAGGCGGATTAGGGGTTAATAACTTTATTATAGTAGCGGTGCGGTCCGGTCGGCACATTAGGGGTTAATAAGTGTAGGTAGGTGTCGGCGACGTTGAGGGGGGCAGATTAGGGGTTAATAAATATAATATAGGGGTCGGCGGTGTTAGGGGCAGCAGATTAGGGGTACATAAATATAACGTAGCTGGCGGCGGTGTGCGGTCAGCAGATTAGGGATTAAAAAAATTTAATCGAGTGGCGGCGATGTGGGGGGACCTCGGATTAGGGGTACATAGGTAGTTTATGGGTGTTAGTGTACTTTAGAGCACAGTAGTTAAGAGCTTTATGAACCGGCGTTAGCCCAAAAAGCTCTTAACTCCTGTTTTTTTTGCTGCGGCTGGAGTTTTGTCGTTAGATTTCTAATGTTCACTTCAGCCAAGACTCTAAATACCGGCGTTAGAAAGATCCTATTGAAAAGATAGGATACGCAATTGACGTAAGGGGATCTGCAGTATGGAAAAGTCGCGGCTGCAAAGTAAGCATTAGACCCTTTAATGACTGACTCCAAATACCAGCGGGTGGTAAAAACCAGCGTTAGGAGCCTCTAACGCTGGTTTTGACTGCTACCGCCAAACTCTAAATCTAGCCGACAGTTTGTATTTTTCAAGGCAGCGTAAGTGACACACAATAAGCTGCAAAATAGGAGTATACACCTTAGGCAGTTAGCCGTTCAATATATATCTATTACATCATCCTGTTACTGAGATAGTTCCACAACCACAAGATAATTGGGCTTTATCTAGCAGTAAATTTATTGATGCCTGGGCTGCTTTTGTCCCTAGTCAGATCAGTGTTTTAGAGCTGTCGACTCATGAGTAAAAAAGCATATGCATGCAGCTGATTACATCATAGTTAGCGCCCAGTCCCCAATGTATAACTTTCCACAAACAGTTAGCAATAAAATAAGAACTGTCTTACCACTAAGAAGGTGCATGAATTAGCAGCCATATGTAACAGCCTTTCTGCTCCCAGAGTATGCCAAGCCTTGCTTCCCGACAGCAGTTTGTCAGCTGCACAAACAAGCTGTGAGACAGTACTCTGTGCCACAGATCCAGGCAGTGGTGTAACTAACTTTACTTGGACGCAGAATTTATAGCCTACCTGTGAGGGATTCACAGGCAGAAGAAGTGACGGGATCTGTAGTTGACCCAGACCGCAGGCAGGGACCATGTCAACTCAAGGATTCAGACAACACAAGCCGTTTGTCGGGGGCTGTGCTAATTTCCCTGTTTAAGAGAAGACCTCAGCCGATTCAGCAACCAGGCGATGCCAAGAGGATGCAGTGTTCAGCGGCGGTAAAACTACATTTGGTCTTGCTCCAGAAAATTCTAGTACAAGGTATTTTTTGGTTACATAGAATATAAGCAGCAAAATTGACTTTGCTATCTCTCAAATATTGTTTTTAGAGATCAAACAAAAACATTCTGGAAAACAAAGATTTGCTGTGTCTGCAATTTTGAGAACAAGAAATTTAATTTCCAAACTATGGAAATCCAATAGTTTACAAAGATTTGTTGCCTTTATCAATTTGCTAGCTCATTATTTATATATTGTAATTGGATACAAAACTACAAATGGAACACAGGGAAGATTATATTAAGATATAACCAATTGATAATCAAAATCAATTAACTCACTTGTTTAGAAATACAGATTATATTTTAGAAGAAAATTTACATGGAAATTTGGTCTTTGCCGATAGTAGCTGATATGTTTACAGATATTTTCATGCAATGATACTACGTTATTTCATGTTAAAAAAAATATATATTTTTCTGATGATATAGTATGGAAAAAAGAGTTCAATTTAGTAGAGAAACAAGAGTACCATGCTGGCATATGATGAGTGATGACTGATGGTACATAGAAGTGTAAAATAGAAATAATGGTACTCTTCATTGCTACAATTTTATTTTGTTTTATGATAAATTGTAAAGCAAATGTATATCATATGATAAAAATCTTAATATATATGTATATGTGCTTTTAACTTGTCATAAGCAAGCATTTCAGAGGATAGCAGTGGAGGAGAGGAACTGGTATAAAGTAAGGTTAGTATAGGTTGTATGCATCCCTGAACAGTAGAGTATTTAGGGAGCACTTGAAGCTTTCAAAACTAGGGGAGAGTCTTGTGGAGCGAGGCAGAGAGTTCCACAATATGGGGGCCAGTCTGGAGAAGTCCTGTAAATGGGAGTGTGATGAGGTAACAAGAGAGGGGAAGAGTAGGAGGTCATGAGCAGAGAGAAAGGGGATGGGGGGAGAGTATCTGGAGACAAGGTCTGAGATATAGGGGTTAGCAGTGCAGTTGAGGGCTTTGTATGTCAGAGTGAGAATTTTGTGTTTTATCCTAGAGGCAAGAGGAAGCCAGTGAAGGGATTGGCAGAGAGGCGCAGATGAAGACCGACGTTTAAGGAAGATGAGCCTGCAGAGGCATTCATTATGGATTGTAAAGGAGCTAGGCAGCAGGTGGGGAGACCAGAGAGGACAGAGTTGCAGTAATCAAGGCGGGAAAGGATGAGAGAGTGGATTAAAATCTTAGTTGTGTCTTGTGTAAGGAAATATCTAATTTTAGAGATGTTTTTTAAGGTGGAAGCTGCAGGCTTTAGTAAAGGACTGAATGTGAGGAGTTAAAGAAAGATCTTAGTCAAATGTGCCCCTGAGACATCGGGCATGTGGGGTAGGGGTAATGATGGAGTTGTCGACAGTTATAGAGAGAATGGGGGTGGAGATTTTGGAAGAAGGGAGGGGAACAAGGAGCTCAGTTTTGGAGAGATTTAGCTTGAGGTAGTGAGAGGACATCCAGGAAGAGATGTGAGAGAGACAGTTAGTGACACGGGTTAGCAAGGAAGGAGATAGGTCTGGTGCAGAGAAGTAGATTTTGGTGTCATCGGCATACAAATTATATTCGAAATCATGGGACTTTATTAGGAAACCTAATGATGATGTGTAGATTGAGAAGAGTAAGGGGCCGAAGACAGAGCCTTGCGTTACCTCGACAGAAAGTAATGACGGCGCAGAGGAGGCCCCAGAGAAGGCTGCAATAAAGGTACGTTTGACAGGTAGGAAGAGAACCATGAGAGGGCTGTGTCACAGATGCCGAAGGATTGGAGGGATTGGAGCAAAAGAGGGTGGTCAACAGTATCAAAGGCTGCGGACAGATCAAGGAGGATAAGCAGAGAGAAGTGGCCTTTTGATTTTGCTGTAAGTAGGTTGTTGGTAACCTTAACGATTGCTGTCTCTGTGGAGTGATGGGGACGAAATCCAGATTGCATTACTTTAAAAGATGAGTAACAAAAAGCTAAACTGTATAAAATATTTCTGCATGGAAAATTTAAATGGATTGCAGCAGTGGCACAATGTATTATATTCAACATCTTTGTTACTATAATAATATGTATTTTATACATTTAAAATCTACTCCTAAAACTGATTTAATAAATCCTTTGTGTACCTGATTTGGTCCATTATATTATCCAATTTAAAAACCAATTTATTATTAAACATATTTTCATTCTACAAATTATTCTTTTAAAATATATGATAACTGCAGATACGCCTGTTCTTTACTATGTAACTATTTGTTATTTAAGAATAATAAAAAATAATAATTAATATATTAGTATGTTATTACTCCTAAATAGAACTCCTTTATTTACCTATATTCTCAGTTTCATTAAATTATTATAAGTAAATCAGTTTAAAAAAAAAGAACAATTGTTTAGGTCACTATATTTTGCACTCTTTTGATCATTAAAATATAGTCCCATTCTAAATTTATTTACATTTCTGACTACAAATTTAGTACCTATAGCTATTACTTTTATTTTGAAATGTGGTTCCTAATAAATAAGAAGGAAACTGTTTTTAGAATTAATTCAGTGTTTTTAATCTAATGTTACAGCTATTATATCTTTATATTTCAATCATCCTTTAAAATCACAGCTTTGAATCCATGTCATTATTAAAATTCAATGAAAATTAGACACGTTACTAAATAGGTAACCTCTTCCAATTATCCTCGCACATTTTTCTCCAGATAAATGTTCACAAAAAGTTTTTACATTGAATATATGTATTTCTGGATTGACATTTTACATATTTCTGTACTGTATGAAGAATTTAAAGCATTGTTTTTTTTTAAAATAGAGAGCATTTAGAAATATATACTCATTATTCCAAATCATCTATCTTTATCAATTTTAAAAAATAAAATAATTTACTCTACTAATCTTTACCTACTTATTATTCATCTTCATAATAATAATTTCAGTTTCCTTATACTTATATTTCTTTTTTTTCACTGTCAAGTTTTTAATATTATGAATTATCAATTTAGCAATAAATTCCATATATTAGTGTTTATTTTATTTTTAATTAGAGGGAGGAATATTTAATTTTATGTTTAATTTTTTTTAAATTAATTTAGTATTCTAAAATATTTTATTATTATTTTGAAATGCAACTGCTATATTAATACAGTATGGAAGAAGGATTTGTAATAAGATTATGTGTATTGATATAGCTGTAAGCATTCAATATATTAACTTGCTTACTAGTTGCGAAACAGAGAACCATTTTAAATTCCCTTGACCTTTTTGTAATTTCTTTTGTTTTTCCTCACAATTTTCTCACTTTCTGAATCTACTGTTCTTTTTTCCAATGTTGAGACTGTTTAATTTAATCTCCAGGGTCTTTGTTTGATTTGAACTAAAAAATAAGGAAGGATATTGTTCATTGTTATCTTTAAATTCCAGGAGGAGTTTATACATTTCTGATATGATCATTAGTCTTCCCTCTTGTTCCTAATTTTCACCATCCCTATTATTTCCTTTATCCCACCTTATATCCTCTGACATTGCTCTGTTTCAAATGTTTAATCAATTACAATTTTTTTTAATAATATCCTAGTGAGTCATTGTTTATGTGTGTTGTGATGGTAATTTATAAAGCATTTGTTTTTGAGGTTATGATAATAGGAAATTGGAACTTCTCACTCTACATTAAATTTATCTTCCATTATAATTTTTAATATTAATAACTTCTGCATTGGTTTTGTACGTACATTTATACCAAGTAATTTGTAGTTTGACTGTTTGATATATGCTTTAAGCAGAAAAGCTTCACTATAGCTTTACACAGCCAGTTCCCAAGATGTTACTTCAAGATACCTCAATGTGTTAAGGATAAACATTATAGGAGTAGAGGCATGATGGATGAGGTCTTGAGCTTGAGATTGAATAAACTGGATTTTTAAAGCTGTTTGCATTTAGAAATCTAACATATTGTATTAAATTTAATGCTAGATTTTGGTTTAATTGTGAAGGAATGCAAAATACTAAGATAACTTCCTTCCATCCATTATTTGAATCAGGAATATATATTTTCCCATGTTCTCTTTACTATAACAATAGTTTCCTTACACAAATTATTGGAGAAAAAAAACATAACATACATTTCTCTCCTCTGTGATCTTGCTTATTAGATTTCCAGTAATTATTATCATCATCTAAATATAACATATAAAACTTATGTTCAAGGTCAATACAATGGCTACAGAATTAATCATGTTGCATCCTCAGATATAAAATAAAAAGTTTGCAAATTTACATTACAAATTGATAAATCATTGATTAAAAAAAAACATAAAACAAATTTATAATTCATGAACATCTGTAAAATCCTTAAGATAGAACTGATCAATTTAAATACAATAAAGCAATAACTACATTCTGAAGTGATAAAGTTTTTTATAATTTTTTATTGATGTTTAATTGCTGCAGTGTTTAGATTCCTTTATTATGCTAAACATTTCAAGTTTTTGAAATTTGGGTGTAAATAGTAGGGCTAAACACTAGTATAAGTTAATAAAAATTAAATCTTAAACACTGATTTTACTTTAGAATGGACTCACAACTTGGCACTTTAGTTGAGATTTAGATTTGCTACAAACCTTAAAGTAAATTGATTCAGCACTATTAGTCTATATACAAAAATTATAATTCTTAAATATGACCATATAAGGGTTTTTAGCTAAGGTTACAGCAAAGAACACTGCACCTTTCTTCATGAAATTTAACAAGGAAATAGATATCATGAGGCATTGCAGTTTTATTTGGAAAACAAAACAAACAGTGACAGTAGTGATATAAAGCTGTAAAGTGTCAATTTTTTAAAAAGGTTTTTGTGGTAGAAAAAATAGCTAAAATAAAATTGTGTTAACATATACAGATTACATTTGGATTACCAAATTGATTATTGATGTTGAAGTTTATATTTGAGATTTATATTTTAGAGGTTATGCTAGTTAAACCTGTATTTTTAATACTTTTTTTGATACATATTGGGAACTGGTCAGCCACAGATACAGGAAGGCTGTGCAAGATTATACAACCATGTTGGTATAATTGGCTACTAAAAATTGATTTATTTACTCTTGAGAGAGAGAGAGAGAGAGAGAGTCTTTGTAATTTATTTTCTCTAAAATAGGGAACTTGGAAGATCACACAAATAATGAGGTAATGATTTTTTAATATGTTTACACACAAAATGTTTATTTAAAATAATTTGCAGTGAGAGATTGTTTGTTAACACATATCGGGCACTTGTTTGTTAACACACATCACAGGTGTCTATGAAAGGCCAAGAGTTTTTTTACACTATGTGAAATTATAATGAAATTATAAACTGCCAAAAGAATTGCTAAGTGTCCATATAGAAGATTTTATAGCTTAACAGAACTTCAGAGCATCAAATCTCCCTCAAGGCAGTTTGAATTTTTCATTTCATCAATTTTTTTTTAATGATCTTTTATTTGGTTACCTTGTTATCCAAACAATAAGTAGAAAAACATCATATTAGGTACATTGCAGGTCCAGTATACGAGAGACAGAGTAATGGATTCTCTGTTAAAAAGGGTATTAAAGATACAAGAAATCACACCTTCAGATCTCATTATCTTTGGAGTCTTGGAGTGTCCGTATGCAAAGTCCAGGTTTTCTGCTCAAGAGCTTTCTCTTTGGAGTTGGAATCGCATCTCCATATTAAAGGATAAAACTTAGTAGATAATTTTAATCAAATGGGTACTGTGGGCCATCTTTGATATATTATATAAATAAGGCAACAAAGTAAACCATTTCTTTTTTTTTCAAAAGGAAATAAACAAACATAATAGAATAGAAAAAATCTTCCAGATACCTTCACTTGTCCTAAAGTAGATGTGGTTAAAATTCTAATTGCAGTTCACCTCTAAACTTTGCAGTTAAAATATAGTCTGTGTCTTAAAGTGGGGATATGATTTGTTTCTGTGTGGAAATGGGTAAAGAAAGTATAAATGTCTCCCATTTTTTGATAATGTTAGTAGTTCACTGTCTTATGCCTCCTAAAGTGTCTGCCTGTTCACAAAACACCTGATTTGTCAGTGCATGCTTTAGCATTATAAAGGTCATTTTTTTCCACAAACCAGTGTTTAAGTATGACTTTCCTACTTGACCTTTGAGTCAAGTAAGTTTTATGTATAATGTCTGGCTTTTAAGTAAGTGAAATTATGTTGGACAAATGTTGTATTTGTTTACCAGTTCTGTGAACAAAATAATAGCTCTACTGTCTTGTGTTATTGGTGTTGTATTTGTTTGAGTCATTTCTTTCCCAGAGTCTGAAGGGATAAGTGGTTAATCCCACTATAAAGTTTGGATTGCCTTGAAGTGGTAGGAATTTGGAGACTTGATGCGATACACCGAGCTGCCTGCATAGCTTCTGCCATGCCCTAATTGGGCCCATAAATGGGGGGGAGTCCTTGTAATTTGGGGTCTATTTTGTGCATTGGTAAGTGAGGAAGTAGTGCTAAAGACCAAGGTTTAATGATCTCTCGTTCAAGATCTAATTTGGTAAAAGTCCTCTTATCTAGCCACTAATCTAATATAAATTTGCTTTGGGTCACCCCCTTATAGAATTGGAGGTTGATTCATCCTAATCCTCCTTTTAAAGGGAAGGATGTTAATTTAGGTAGTGCCATCCTATGCTGTTTTCCTTTCTAGATGAAGCTCGCAATAATAGAGTCGCAAGTCTGTAAGTCTTGTTTTGTGAAGGGTTCTGGGATCATCTGAAACAGGTAGATGTTGTGGGAATATATTTATCTTAATGAGACTAATTCTTGCAGAAAGATTTAATTGAATTTACAGTCTATTAGCTTAAAATCATAGGTTCCAATCTCTTTTTTTATCTTGTCGGTTTAACCAGAGAAGCTCAGATTTATTTTTATTTATTTGGGGGTATTGTATTTTTTTTTACAGGTAAAAGAGCTGATTACTTTGGGGCAATGCCCCGCAAAAGGCCCTATTTGTAATTTAGTATAGGGTAGGGCTTTTTATTATTTTGGGGGGATTTTTTATTTTATTAGGGGGATTAGATTAGGTGTAATTAGTTTAAAATTCTTGTAATTATTTTATTATTTTCTGTAATTTAGTGTTTTTTGTACTTTATTTAATTTAATTGTAATTAATTGTAGTTAATTTAGGTAATTTATCTAATTATAGTGTAGTGTTAGGTGTAATTTTAACTTAGGTTAGGATTTATTTTACAGGTAGATTTGTACTTATTTTAACTAGGTAGTTATTAAATAGTTAATAACTATTTAATAACTATTCTACCTAGTTAAAATAAATACAAACTTGCCTGTAAAATAAAAATAAACCCTAAGATAGATACAATGTAACTATTAGTTATATTGTAGCTAGTTTAGGTTTTATTTTATAGGTAAGTATTTAGTTTTAAATAGGAATTATTTAGTTAATGATAGTTATTTTATTTAGATGTATTTAAATTATATTTAAGTTAGGGGGTGTTAGGGTTAGGGTTAGACTTAGATTCAGGGGTTAATAACTTTATTATAGTAGCGGCGACGTTGGTGGCGGCAGATTTGGGGTTAATAAGTGTCGTTAGGTGGCAGCGACATTGGGGGCGGCAGAGTAGAGATTAATAAATAAAAGGTAGGTGTCGGCGATGTTGGGGGCAGCAGATTAGGGGTTCATAGAGATAGTGTAGGTGGCAGCGATGTCCGGAGCGGCAGATTAAGGGTTAATAATAAAATGCAGGTGGCGGTGATGTCGGGGGCGGCAGATTAGGGGTTAATAAGTATAAGATTAGGGTTGTTTAGACTCTGGGTTCATGTTAGGGTGTTACGTGTAGACATTAAAATTATTTCCCCATAGGAATCAATGGGGCTGCGTTAGAAGCTGAACACTGCTTTTTTGCAGGTGTTAGGTTTTTTTTCCAGCCGATTCTCCCCCATTGATTCCTATGGGGAAATTGTGCATGAGCACGTTTTACCTGCTCACCGCTACCATAAGCAGCGCTGGTATTGAGGTGAGATGTGGAGCTAAATTTTGCTCTCCGCTCACTTTTTTGCGGCTAACACCGGGTTTAGAAAAAATTGTAATACCAGTGTTGTCTTAAGTGAGCAGTGAGAAAAAAATACTCGTTAACACCGCAAGCCTTACCGACAAAAACTCGTAATCTAGCCGATAGTAAAGAAGACATAAATCCTCTCTTCAACTTGTAACCTTATATAGTCCCCTCCACAGATATAAAGGGTGCCACTGGCTGGCTGAATTAAATGTAATGCTAGATATTGGTTTAGTTGTGAAGGAATGCAAAATACTAAGATAACTTCCTTCCATCCATTATTTGAAACAGGAATATATATTTTTCCATGTTCTCTTTACTATAACAATAGTTTCCTTACACAAATTATTGTGAAAAAAACATAACATACATTTCTCTCCTCTGTGATCTTGCTTATTAGATTTCCAGTAATTATTATCATCTAAATATAACATATAAAACGCCAATACAATGGCTACAGAATTAATCATGTTTCATCCTCAGATATAAAATAAAAAGTAAAACAAAAGACTGTTTCAACTAAGTGATAGCAAAAAAAATGCTAGACATTCCCTGGTACTTGGGACACAATTTACACAAAACAGACTATAGTCTACAATCTAAAACACAAAGCAGTTTAAAGCGTAACATATTAAATAAATTTAAATGCAAAAAAGAGGTAGTTTTGACATATGAATAATGAAGTGATATGAAATTGTTAAAAAATATACAATAAATTAAGTTTGATTCATATTATATTATTGCAGCAAAGACAGTAAAAGAATATAAGTACTAAGAATAGCCATGAGTATATCGTGAGTATAAATAAATAGTATTTAAAGTACAAGGCTGAGTTTACATTGTTGTTATTTTCAATCAGGCAGTAGTCATTAATTGCTCTGTTCATTTCACAAATCTGTTTATTTTGTTTTTGTCAAACTAAAGCTGCACTGGGCTCTGACCTGAATGGGAGATAAAAAATGATCATTTGTGCTTAGTTCATATTTAGCTCATTAACTGCTTTTGGCTTATCCTATACAGCCATTAATAGGCTCTACTGTACACATGTTCTTTCAAGTGTAAAGTGCCAGAATGACCAGGTGTTTTAAAATAAGAAACACATTTAACACATGAGTAAAATTTTTTTTTTATTCTAATATTTTAAATATAAAATATACCTATACTAGACTTGTGCAGCAGTGAATAATTCGTATTGGATGAATTATTCGTAATGAATATTTTGAAAAAATCGTTTTTCAGAATATTTGCTTGCTGCACTATTCGATATTCGTTTAGTTTAAATCAAAATTAATACTGAATATTCTGTAAAATTTACATGCGTTTACATTACAATTAATGTAAATATTCATTTGCTGCTGGTCAAAAAGTGTCACCTGTAGTTTTATACTAACCTATAGCATTCTGAGGGAGCTGCACTAGTCCAGACCTTTCTAAACAGAGCCCAATGTCAGGCTAATGGGAGGCTTAGCGTAGCGGATCCCAGAGCCTGCGCTAAAGGACCTCCTTCGTTAGCGCAGGCTCTGGGATTGACCATGCTAAGCCACCTATTAGCGCGGCCCTGGACTCTGTGAAGAGGGATCAGGATAAGCGCAGCTCCCTGTCGAGCTATAGGTAAATATTTTACCTTTTAAAGCTAGTTTAAAGGAAACAAATATATACTAATGAATTACATTGTATATATTTGTTTTCTTTAAATTAATTTGTGCATTTGTTTAGATTTTTGTTTTGTGAAAACAAAACAAATACCCGTATTTTCGTTATAAATCTGAAAATACTGAAATATTATATATTAAAGTAATAATTCATAATTATATGGATATAATATTTATATCCGTATATATTAGCTAAGCAAAGGAGTCTGACGGAGATTTAAATTAATTTGTTTAGCACATATTTAAAGTACAGTATATGTGAGTGTCTGTTGTTGCTGAGAGTGAAGGTTGAAAGCACCATCTTATTAAAGGAACATAAAAAACACATTTCTTTATTTAATGATTCTATAATCTAATTTGCTTAATTTTTTAGCTATCCTTTGGTAAAGAAATAGCAATGCACATGGGTGAGCCAATCACACTAGGCATTTATGTGCTGCCACCAATCAGCAGCTACTGAGACTATTCAGATATGCTTTTCAACAAAGGATATCAAGAGAATGAATCAAATTAGATAATAGAAGTAAATTGGAAAGTTGTTTAAAATTGCATGCTCTTTCTAAATCATGAAAGAAAAAAATTTGTGTTTCATGTCCCTTTAAAGTTGTAATCAACATGTTTATTTATTTTTTTAAATGTTGGAAGTTAAAGGGACATTAAACACTATATACATTGTATAAGCGCAGTATTGGGGTTATTTCTCGCCTACCTCTAGTAATATTTGCCTTCATGTTGAAATCTAACTTTCACTACATTCTAGTGCTGACCTGTTTTCACATGTACAGCAACTCTCCTTCAGATACCTGCAGTATAACCTAGGTTCCATAACGACAGCACATATGATTATAAGGAGGTGCATGAAATGTATTTAGTGTTTAGTGTCCCTTTAAATGAAAGTGGGCAAAGGATTAGTTTAACACTTTCACAAAATAATTGTTCAGTTAAGTAAAATGGAACAAGGAACTAAATATATTGGCTGAAAAATTAAAGCAGTTATCAATTTACACTGCCCAAATATTTTAACACTTTACATTGGAAGTGTTAACTTTTAGCAATAAACTTGGCCCAGTACTTTTATTGGATAGGAGTAGGACAAATAAGGTGACCTTATTTCAATCTGTTTGATTTTTTTATATATTAAAAGAAATTCCATTCTTTAAAAAAGATACATTGTTTGTGTGGTTTTCAACTGACGTTGCACTTTGAAAACCCATCAGAAGATCAAATTAAAACCAGCAGTATTCCGATTAGCATGATTACTGTATTTATGTAAATCAGCAGTCTTACGGTCTTGAAAATCATTTTGGCCTGTTTTTCATGTCATATCTTGAACATTTCTATATTATTAAACACAATAATTTCCTGATTTTATTAAAATGTGAAAACAGTCACCAAATCACATTTTTACACATTACATGTGATAATCTCGATTGATTCATGATTGCAAATGCAGTGTTTCATTTTGTTAATAAAGGGTTAATTGCACATAGGTCAAAATAGATTTTTAGAAAACAAAGTGCAATAAAAAAAGCATGTAAATCTGTTTCTTATAGTTTTTTGTTTTGTGATTATCTAATACAAATATATGAAATCCATATCTTCTCAATGTATTGCATTTAAAGGGACAGTCTAGTCCAAAATAAACTTTCATGATTCAGATAGAGAATGTCATTTTAAACAACTTTTCAAATTACTTTTATAACCAATTTTGCTTTGTTCTCTTGGTATTCTTAATTGAAAACTAAACCTTGGGGATTCATATGCTAATTTCTAAGCCCTTAAAGTCCACCTCTTCTCTCAGGTCATTTTTACAGTTTTTCACCACTAGAGGGTGTTAGTTCATGTGTGTCATATAGATAACACTCTGCTCACACACGTGAAGTTCCAGTGAGCCAGTTTTTATTGGCTAAAATTGATGTCTGTCAAAAGAACTGAAATAAGGGGGCAGTTTGCAGAGGCTTAGATAAAGGATAATCACTGAGGTAAATGTATTTATATAACTGTGTTAGTTGTGCAAAACTAGGGTATGGGTAATAAAGGGACTGTCTATCTTTTTAAACAATAACAATCCTGGTGTAGACTGTCCCTTTAATATAAATCCAATCTATCAGTAATTACAAAAAAGCTGAGTTTGAAGTTTTTGCATGTTCAACGTTTTTAAAGTTTACATTCTTAGCTGAAGTAAGTAAAAAAAAAAATAATAAAAAAATAATATTGTTTTTGAAATTCCAAAAACAATGTTCTTGTGAGAATAAATATATTTTCTAGTCTATGCTGTGCAATTGTCAAGGGAAAAAAAATGCCATTTATCTTCCTTAAATGCAGATTTAAATGTTTTATTTCTATTCATTTTGGGTGATGTATCAAACATATTCATTCATATTTTCAATGGTTCATGGGTGTAATCGTTATAGTATTTTGTTACTGCATCACAATGGATTTTAGGGCATTGTGAATGTTCTTTAAAGAAAATTAATTTTCATTCTACCCCACTGAGAATCATCAAAATGCAGTAAGGGGATGAAATGTATTTTTCCCAAAAGAAAGTACACCCAACAATTCATAAAATATTTCTCGAATTTCTGTATTGGCTGTAGTTTTAGACTACTTTGGGAGATTCTGACTACATGTCAGAATTTTAAAGTCTCTAAATCCTTTCACTCTTTGATGCACCTTAAGGAATATTTTTTTTCCATCACATGTGAATCAATATCCCCTTGTACACTTGGGCTTTTAGTCTAAAATAGAATTTATTCAATACTTCTTTTTATGCCCGCCAGATGTGATAGAAAAAGAATGATCTTGCTAATCCTGCAGTGCAAATCGGTAGCCCAAGACATTGGCTTAGTTCTTTAAAGTTTAAACTTTCAAAAAAGGAATGTTTTGTATGAGTAATGGATTATTGTTCACATTCCTAGGTTTTCAAAGTGAAATTTAATATAAGTTTTTATAATAGTTTGTAAATTATACAATCATACAGCAAATAAATAGTTTAAATGACCTGAAAAAAAATAGTGGTTGAATTTTTTTTTTTATTATAAAAGAGCAAACAGTAAAAAAATTATTAAAAAGACAGTAAACACCTTGTAATTACAAGACATTATTCTTGTGTTGCTATAGAATAACATATCAGTCAAGTCCAAATGTTTTTAAAACAAATTAAAACTCATTTTCATTGCAATTGTCTTTCTATGGCCAAACTCCACTTGCCATTTGCCTTATTTGGAGGATAAAATCTGGGTTTTCGTTTGCAGACAACAAGGCAAAATAAATTATGAAAGTATACCATACATTTTTATTACTTATAACTGAACACGTTATATTAAAATCTCAAAATGTACACTGTCCCTTTAAAGATATGGTTGGTTCTGAACACAATATAGACCACCTCTATTTTTCTTGCCAGACCAAGGGACAGCATTTTGTCCTATGCTAAGAAAATACTGTTCTAGCAAATTTTATTGGATTTTTCTAATTGAATGGCTATATGTAGTTTACAACTTTCTATATTAGTAAAGATGGCCAACTTTAATCAATAAAAAGTTTGAAAAATAGCTCATGTTAGACATTTTATGAAATGTGTACTGAAATTAAATATTATTTTTTGATAGATAAAAGATTGATTTATTTATTTAGGTATGCATGTGTATATCTATCTATCTATCTATCTATCATCTATCTATCTATCTATCTATCTATCTATCTATCTATCTATGTATCTATCTATCTATCTATCTATCTATCTATCTATCTATCTATCATCTATCTATCTATCTATCTATCTATCATCTATCTATCTATCTATCTATCTATCTATCTATCTATGTATCTATCTATCATCTATCTATCTATCTATCTATCTATCTATTATCTATCTATTTATCTATCTATCTATCTATCCACATTATATGACCAAAAGTATGTAGACACCTGACAATCACACCTATATGAGCTTGTTGGAATCCCTTTCCAAAACTATGAATATTAATATGGAGTCCCCCTCTTCTTTTGAAGCTATAACAGCTGCCACTCATGTGGCTTAACACAATATTTTAGAGTATGTTCATGTGCATTTGTGCTCATTCAGCCTAAAGAGCATTTATGACTTCAGGCACTGATGTTGTCTGAGAATGTCTTTCTCACAGTGGGTATTCCAATTCTTCCCAGAGATGATCAGTGGGGTTTGATGTCAGGGCACTGTATAGGCAACTCATTTATGTATCTATATACAGTCATGGCCAAGATTACTTTTAGCAATGTTTATGCTCGAGTGGGAGCGCTAAATAGGATGCCACTTGCAATATAGCCTATTGTTTGTAATAACTATATTGACCTAAATTACTATCGCTCACAAGCTAACCCAAAGGTGCGTGAATCCTAGTATGATAACTCTAAGGTACTTCAAATATCATTGTTCTTTACTCTAAAGAAAGTATTTCTATTTTTAAATAAAAGAAATGGTGCGATTTGTCTCAAAAGTGTATATTATCCAGAATGCTTTGAGTGCAAACCTGATGGAGTGATTCAAATTGCTGATACTCAATTAAGGTACACAAGAAAAGTGTAAATAAAAAAATAAAAAATGTTAGTAATAACTAAAAAATGCTCATGGAAAGGCATATGGGAGCTCAATTTTTTATTTTATTGTTATGAAAGCAAAACATGACATAACTTTTAAAACATTGCTCACTTCCTAATATTTTTGAATGGGGGTTGTTTCCACTTACCCAATAATGGCCTAGATTATGAGTGAAGTGTTAACGTTAACGCGAGGAGTGTAAACTTGATCGCAAGATTGCGGTGTTCTTCATGCTCAAATCCACATTACAAATAGTGCGCTGTTAAAATTAGCGCAAATTCATTTTCCCGAACTTGCGGTAATTTACACTCCCCATATTTTCTATGGTTAGTGTTGAGCAGTAATGTGCGCTTGCATTACAAGTTGAAAGTAAATGTGGTTGCGAGAACACAATCGCATTTACTGCTCAAACTTTTTACGTGACCTTTCAGAGAAGAATTTGTCCAGAGGAAACAGTTGCGCTAAACTACACAATGAAGCCAAAAACTGCCACCCCCCCACATCACAATACCTCTTTACACTATTAAAGGCAAGGTAAACTTGTGTGCACTTGTTAACAAATTTATCAATAACAGACCAAATTAGCATAAGTTTAATTCATCATTTTTATTGTATTATTTTTTTTACCCGCAAATCTTATTTTTTAATCGGTGTCCTGCAACGATTCCTCGTCCTCCCGACTTTTCTATAGAAGTGATTGACACTTCTCTAACACTGTGGCGTCCAATCACCGCTTTCTCCATGTGGTGGTGAACACAGCATATGAGACGTCATCGGACCGCACTGCGCATGCGTCCGACCCGAAACATCTACACTGTTCAACGCGCTCGTTCATAACTCACGCATGCTCCTTTGAACTGTCAGTCTAATTTTTACAATCGGCTGCGCAGACATCGTTCTCGATCAATAGTAAGTACAATCAAGTTTAGACTTGATCAATTCTACATATTTGTGAGTACTTGTTTTTAAATTTGACGAATATGGAAATGAAAAATGAATAAATATAACAATTGTAATAAGAATGATACAAAGTATCGTACGAAAATTGCGCATGCGCATACAAATTGTGGTCCGTGAACGCGGGGAGGAGTTTTACAATAAACTGTGCGCATATATTTTAATATTTTTCATGAAAATAACAAATCAATTGTGTAAAACAACTTAGCGACTGCATTGCAGTGCTAAATAGAAAAGTAAACATGTTTTAAAACGTAGCGAACTTTACCTTGCCTTTAACCCCTAATCTGCAATCCCCCACTTTCTACACTATTAACCCATAAGACCACACACTGCACTGCAAAGTAACTAACATCTAAACCCCCTAACCTAACACCCCCTATGTTAACCCAGAATAAACTAACCCTTCCTTTACAAAAAAAATAACTACCTTTAAAAAATAAAAATTTACCTGAATTAATTTTAATTTTGGAATAAAAAAAAAATCTAACCTTACCTTTTTAAAAAAAAATACCTTTACTGTAAAAAACAAAACACATAACAAAAAAACATAATTTATGTAAGAACTTATCTGATAAATTAATTTATTTCATATTGGCAAGAGTCCATGAGCTAGTGATGTATGGGATATACAATCCTACCAGGAGGGGCAAAGTTTCTCAAACCTCAAAATGCCTATAAATACACCCCTCACCACATCCATAATTCAGTTTAACGAATAGTCAAGTAGTGGGGTGATAGAAAAAAGAGTAAAAATCATCAAAAAAGGAACTGGAAATATAATTGTGCTTTATACAAAAAAACATAACCACCATAAAAGGGGTGGGTCTCATGGACTCTTGCCAATATGAAAGAAATGAATTTATCAGGTAAGTTCTTACATAAATTATGTTTTCTTTCATATAATTGGCAAGAGTCCATGAGCTAGTGACATATGGGATAGTAATACCCAATATGTGGAACTCCTCAGAAGAGTCACTAGAGAGGGAGGGATAAAATAAAAACAGCTATTTTACACTGAAAAAATTAAATCCACAACCAAAAAAATAAGTTTTTCTCATAATTGAAAAGAAAAAACTTAAAACATAAGCAGAGGAATCAAACTGAAACAGCTGCCTGAAGAACTTTTCTACCAAAAACTGCTTCTGAAGAGGCAAATACATCAAAATGGTAGAATTTAGTAAATGTATGCAAAGAAGACCAAGTCGCTGCTTTGCAAATCTGATCAACTGAAGCTTCATTCTTAAAAGCCCACAAAGTGAAGACTGATCAAGTAGAATGAGCTGTGATTCTCTGAGGTGGGGCCTGACCCTACTCCAAATAAGCCTTATGAATCAAAAGCTTTAAGCAAGATGCCAAGGAAATGGCAGAAGCTTTCTGACCTTTCCTAGAACTGGAAAATACAACAAATAGACTAGAAGTCTTCCTGAAATAGTAGCTTCAACATAATATTTCAAAGTTCTTACAACATCCAGAGAATGTAAGGATCTCTCCAAAGAATTCTTAGGATTAGGACATAAAGAGGGGACAACAATTTCTCTTTTTCAAAGTCCACAAAACTGCATTATCTTGATGAAAAATTAGAAAAGGTGACTCACAAGAAAGAGCAGATAATTCAGTAACTCTTCTAGCAGAAGAGATAGCCAAAAGGAACAACACTTTCCAAGAAAGTAGTTTAATATCCAAAGAATGCATATGCTCAAAAGGAGGAGCCTGTAAAGCTTTCAAAACCAAAGGAGATGAGATTGATTTAATGACAGGCTTGATACGGACCAAAGCCTGAACAAAACAGTGAATATCAGGAAGCTTAGCAATCTTTCTGTGAAATAAAACAGAAAGAGCAGAGATGTGTCCCTTCAATGAACTTGCAGACAAACTTTTATCCAAACCATCCTGAAGAAACTGTAACATTCTAAGAATTCTAAAAGAATGTCAGGAGAATTTATGAGAAGAACACCATGAAAAATAAGTCTTCCAAACTCAATAATAAATCTTCCTAGAAACAGATTTAAAAGCCTGTAACATAGTATTAATCACTGAGTCAGAGAAACCGCTATGACTAAGCACTAAACGTTCAATTTCCATACCTTCAAATTCAATGATTTGAGATTCTGATGGAAAAATGGTCCTTGAGACAGAAGGTCTGGTCTTAAAGGAAGTGGCCAAGGTTGACAACTGGACATCCGGAAAAAGGTCCGCATACCAGAACCTGTGAGGCCATGCTGGTGCCACCAGAAACACAAAAAAATGTTCCATGATGATCTTGGATATCACTCTTGGAAGAAGAACTAGAGGCGGGAAGATATAAGCAGGTTGGTAACACCAAGGAACTGCTAAGGCATCCACCGACTCCGCCTGAGGATCCCTGGACCTGGACAGGTACCTGGGAAGTTTCTTGTTTAGATGGGAAGCCATCAGATCTATTTCTGGAAGACTCCACATCTGAACAATCTGAAAAAACACATCTGGCTGAGATAATCCGCTTCCCAATTGTCTACACCTGGAATATGTACCACAGAAATTAGACAAGAGCTAGATTCCGCCCAAGAAAGTATCCGAGATACTTCTTTCATAGCTAGGGGACTGCAAGTCCCACCCTGATGATTGACATATGCCACAGTTGTGATATTGTCTGTCTGAAAACAAATGAATGGTTCTCTCTTCAACAGAGGACAAACATGAAGAGCCCTGAAAATAGCACGGAGTTCTAAAATATTGATTGGTAACCTAAGCCTCTTGAGATTTCCAAACCCCTTGTGCTGTCAGAGATCCCCAGACAGCTCCCCAACCTGAAAAACTTGCATCTGTTGTGATTACAGTCCAGGTTGGATGAACAAAAGAGGACCCTTGAATTATACGGTGGTGATTTAACCACCAAGTCAGAGAAAGTTGAATATTGGGATATAAGGATATTAATTGTGATATATTTGTATAATCCCTGCACTATTGATTCAGCATACAAAGCTGGAGAGGTCTCATATGAAAACGAGCAAAGGGGATCGCGTCCGATGCTGCAGTCATGAGACCTAAAACTTCCATGCACATAGCTACTGAAGGGAATGATTCAGACTGAAGATTCTGACAGGCTGGAACCAATTTCATTTGTCTCTTTCCTGTTAGAGAAAGAGTCATGGACACTGAATCTATCTGCAAACCTAAAAAGGTGACCCTTGTCTGAGGAATCAAGGATCTTTTTGGTAAATTGATCCTCCAACCACGTCTTTGAAGACACAACACTAGTTGATTCGTATGTAAAGACTAAGCTAATACCAAGATATTGTACAAATAAGGAAACACCGCAATACCCTGTTCTCTGATTACAGAGAGTAGGGCACTGAGAATGTTTGAAAAAATTCTTGGAGCTGTCGCTAGGCCAAATGGAAGAGCAACAAATTGGTAATGTTTATCTAGAAAAGAGAATCTCAGAAACCGATAGTGGTCTGTATGAATCGGAATATGTAGATATGCATCCTGTAAGTCTATTGTGGACATATAATGGCCTTGCTGAACAAAAGGCAGAATAGTCCTTATAGTCACCATTTTGAAAGTTGGCACTCTTACAAAATGGTTCAAAATTTTCAGATCCAGAACTGTCCTGAATGAATTTTCTTTCTTTGGGACAATGAATAGATTTGAATAAAACCCCAGACCCTGTTCCTGAAACGGAACTGGTATAATTACCCCTGAAAGCTCTAGATCTGAAACACACTTCAGAAAAGCCTGAGCCTTCACTGGACTTGCTAGAACGTGTGAGAGAAAAAATCTTCTCACAGAAGGTCTTACTCTTAATCCTATTCGATACCCTTGAGAGACAATGCTCTGAATCCATTGATTTTGGACAGAAACTGCATAAATGTTTTGGAAAAATTTTAATCTGCCCCACACCAGCTGAGCTGGAATGAGGGCTGCACCTTCATGCAGACTTGGGGGCTGGCTTTGGTTTCTTAAAAGGCTTGGATTTATTCCAACTTGAAGAGGGTTTCCAATTGGAACCAGATTCTTTGGGGGAAGGATTGGCTTTCTGTTCCTTATTCTGTCGAAAAGAACGAAAACGATAAGAAGCTTTTTATACCTTTAGATCTTTTATCATGAGGTAAAAAACTCCCTTCCCCCCAGTAACAGTTGAAATAATTGAATCCAACTGAGAACCAAATAAATTGTTACCTTGGAAAGAAAGAGATAGTAATCTAGACTTAGATACCATGTCAGCATTCCAATATTTGAGACACAAAACTCTTCCAGCTAAAATAGCTAAAGACATAGATTTAACATCAATTTTGATGATATCAAAAATATCATCACAGATAAAATGATTAGCATGTTGAAGCAAGCGATCAATGCTAGACAAATCAGGATCTGTTTCCTGTTGCGTTAAACTTTCCAACCAAAAATTTGATGCAACTGCAACATCAGCCATGGAAATGACAGGCCTGAGAAGATAGCCAGAATATAAATAAGCTTTCCTTTGATAAGATTCAAGTTTACTATCTAAAGGGTCCTTAGAGGAAGTACTATCTTCCATAGGGATAGTAGTACGTTTGGCAAGAGTAAAGATAGCCCCATCAACTTTGTGGATTTTTTCCCAAAACTCCAATCTAATTGCTGGAAAAGGATACAACTTTTTAAACCTAGAAGAAGGAATAAAAGAAGTACCAGGCCTATTCCATTCCTTTGAAATTATGTCAGAAATAGCATCAGGAACGGGAAAAACCTCTGGAGTAACCACAGTAGGTTTATAAACAGAATTTAAATGTTTACTAGTTTTAATATCAAGAGGACTAGTTTCCTCAATATCCAAAGTAATCAACACCTCTTTTAACAAGGAACGAATAAACTCCATCTTAAAGAGATAAGTAGATTTGTCAGTGTCAATATCTGAGGTAGGATCTTCTGAATCAGATAGATCCTCATCAGAGGAGGATAAATCAGTATGTTTTCGGTCATTTGAAAGTTCATCAACTTTATGAGAAGTTTTAAAAGACCTTTTACGTTTATTAGAAGGCGGAATAGCAGACAAAGCCTTCTGAATCGCATCAGCAATAAAATCTTTTATATTCACAGGGATATCATGTACATTAGATGTTGAAGGAACAACAGGCATTGTACTAGTACTGATGGATAGATTCTCTGCATGTAAAAGCTTATTATGACAACTGTTACATACTACCGCTGGAGATATAATCTCCGCTAATTTACAACAAATACACTTATCTTTGGTAGACCTGTTATCAGGCAGCAGGAATCCAACAGTGGTTTCTGAGACAGGATCAGATTGAGACATCTTGCAAATGTAAGAGAAAAAACAACATATCAATTTCCTTATATGGCAGTTTCAGGAATGGGAAAAAAAATGCAAACAGCATAGCCCTCTGAACATAGAAAAAGGCAAGAGCCACTTAGGAAGTGGCGTTTAAATAATAAAATTATTTGGCGCCAAGTATGACGCGCAACGCAAAATTATTTTTTTTGGCGCTAACAACATCCGGAAATGACACGGCAGACGCAACCTTGTGCAAGGAACCTGGCGTCAACTAAGATGCCGGAAATGCCGAATTTGCGTCACTGAAAAAAATTCTCGCGCCAAGAATGACGCAATAAATATTAGCATTTTGCGGCTTTGCAAGCCTAATTTTGCCCGCAAAAATTAATGAAAACAGTAAATTTTGAAGATAAGACTATACCCCAGGTAAGAAAAAATAACTTCCTAAATATGTTTTCCCCATTTTGAAACTGATAGTCTGCAAAAGGAAATATACATAAACTGACTCATGGCAAATATAAGTACATACATATATTTAGAACTTTACATTAATACATAAAGTGCCAAACCATAGATGAGTGTCTTAAGTAATGAAAACATACTTACCGAAAGACACCCATCCACATATAGCAGATAGCCAAACCAGTACTGAAACAGTAATCAGTAGAGGTAATGGAATATGAGAGTATATCGTCGATCTGAAAAGGGAGGTAGGAGATGAATCTCTGCGACCGATAAACGAGAACCTATGAAAAGATTTCCCATGAGGAAAACTATAGAATTCAATAGGTGATACTCCCTTCACATCCCTCTGACATTCACTGTACTCTGAGAGGAATCGGGCTTCAAAATGCTGATAAGCGCATATTACAGAAGAAAATCAAGCACAAACTAACTTCACCACCTCCATAGGAAGGCAAAGTTTGTAAAAACTGAATTGTGGATGTGGTGAGGGGTGTATTTATAGGCATTATGAGGTTTGGGAAACTTTGACCCTCCTGGTAGGATCGTATATCCCATACGTCACTAGCTCATGGACTCTTGCCAATTACATGAAAGAAATAAAAACTTAACATTACTGTAAAAAAACAAAAAAACAAACATTACTGTAAAAAAACAAAAACTCTAACATTACAAAAAATAAAAAAATAACATTACTGTTAAAAAAACCACCTTACATTACTGTAAAAAACTGTTACAAAAAATAAATAAACTTACAATTACAAAAAATAACAAATTACCAAAAATAAAAAAAGATTTATAGCTATTCTAACCCCCCCCCCCAAAAAAAAAACCTCACCAAGATAAACAAAAACTATTCTAACATTGAACTGCAAATAACACTTTTGTAGGGCTTGGTCCTAAAGTGAACCAGCTTATTTTCTAAAAAAAAACTACCACCTTCTAACATTAACTACCCCAACCACCACCCCCCCAAAAAATAAAAATAACTAAAAAAAAAACAACTCTAAAAAGTGCACTGAAAAACACACTTAGCTGGGTATTTGGCTCTTTTGATGCCAAAAGGGGAAAAATCCCTTATCTAATTAAGGCCTAGATTTGGAGTTTTGTCGGTAACGACCCGCGTAGCTAACGCCGGCTTTTTTCTGGCCGCACCATAAAAATAACTCTGGTATTGAGAGTCCACATAAAGGCTGCGTTAGGCTCCAAAAAAGGAGCGTAGAGCATTTTTAACGCAGCTTCAACTCTCGATACCAGAGTTGCTTACGCAAGCGGCCAGCCTCAAAAATGTGCTCGTGCACGATTCCCCCATAGAAAACAATGGGGCTGTTTGAGCTGTAAAAAAACCTAACACCTACAAAAAAGCCGCGTTCAGCTCCTAACGCAGCCCCATTGTTTGCTATGCGTAAACACTTCCTACGTCTGCAACTAACACCCTAACATGTACCCCTAACCTTACACTTATTTATTTTTTTCTTATTTTTTTTTTCTTTCTTTATTTTTCTTCTCCTATTTTTTTCTTTTTTTTTAAACACTCCAGATATTTCATCAACATCGGAGGTACGACCCCCTTCTACTTGGATTACTGGGATAAGATTCTTCTTATTCCTAGCTTTAACTAATCTGGCCAAATGTTTAGCCAAGCTACTATGGATACCTCTAAATCGTAAATTGATTTTTTTCTCATCTTGCTGATGTTTTTGCAACAAGAACGCATCTCTTTCTTTTCTGGCTTCTGTATATACCTTCCAGTTAGACTTTGAACGGTCACTACAATATTTCCTGAAGGCATTTCTGACTTGGTTTGACAATTGAGTATCCCTCGCCCGTGATTTCCTGTTCTGTGTAACCATAAACCCCTTAATATCTCCCCTCAGCCAATCGGATTGAACTTGATTCTGATTGGCTGATTCCATCAGCCAATCAGAATATTCCTACCTTAATTCCGATTGGCTGATAGAATCCTATCAGCCAATCGGAATTCGAGGGACGCCATCTTGGATGACGTCATTTAAAGGAACCGTCATTCGTCGTTCAGTCGTCGGCCAGGATGGATGTTCCGCGTCGGAGGTCTTCAGGATCCTGCCGCTCCGCTCCGGATGGATGACCATAGAAGATCCCGCTTGGATGAAGACTTCAATCGGATGGAAGACCTCTTCTGCCCCGCTTGGATGAAGACTTCAGCCGGATCATGGACCTCTTCTGCCCCGCTTGGATGAAGACTTCTACCGGATCATGGACATCTTCAGCCCCCCGCTAGGGCTTGGATCAGGACATCTGAGGAGCTCTTCTGGACCGATCAGTGAACCCGGTGAGGTGAAGACAAGGTAGGAAGATCTTCAGGGGCTTAGTGTTAGGTTTATTTAAGGGGGGTTTGGGTTAGATTAGGGGTATGTGGGTGGTGGGTTGTAATGTTGGGGGGGGTATTGTATGTTTTTTTTACAGGCAAAAGAGCTGAACTTCTTGGGGCATGCCCCGCAAAGGGCCCTGTTCAGGGCTGGTAAGGTAAAAGAGCTTTGAACTTTAGTAATTTAGAATAGGGTAGGGCATTTTTTTATTTTGGGGGGCTTTGTTATTTTATTAGGGGGCTTAGAGTAGGTGTAATTAGTTTAAAATTGTTGTAATATTTTTCTGATGTTTGTAAATATTTTTTTATTTTTTGTAACTTAGTTCTTTTTTATTTTTTGTACTTTAGATAGTTTATTTCATTGTAGTTATTTGTAGGTATTGTATTTAATTAATTTATTGATAGAGTAGTGTTAGGTTTAATTGTAGATAATTATAGGTATTTTATTTAATTAATTTATTGATAGTGTAGTGGTAGGTTTAATTGTAACTTAGGTTAGGATTTATTTTACAGGTAAATTTGTAATTATTTTAACTATTTTAGCTATTAAATAGTTCTTAACTATTTAATAGCTATTGTACCTGGTTAAAATAATTACAAAGTTGCCTGTAAAATAAATATTAATCCTAAAATAGCTACAATGTAATTATTATTTATATTGTAGCTATATTAGGATTTATTTTACAGGTAAGTATTTAGCTTTAAATAGGAATAATTTATTTAATAAGAGTTAATTAATTTCGTTAGATTAAAATTATATTTAATTTAGGGGGGTGTTAGTGTTAGGGTTAGACTTAGCTTTAGGGGTTAATACATTTATTAGAATAGCGGTGAGCTCCGGTCGGCAGATTAGGGGTTAATAATTGAAGTTAGGTGTCGGCGATGTTAGGGAGGGCAGATTAGGGGTTAATACTATTTATTATAGGGTTAGTGAGGCGGATTAGGGGTTAATAACTTTATTATAGTAGCGCTCAGGTCCGCTCGGCAGATTAGGGGTTAATAAGTGTAGGCAGGTGGAGGCGACGTTGAGGGCGGCAGATTAGGGGTTAATAAATATAATATAGGGGTCGGCGGTGTTAGGGGCAGCAGATTAGGGGTACATAAGTATAACGTAGGTGGCGGCGCTTTGCGGTCGGCAGATTAGGGGTTAATTATTGTAGGTAGCTGGCGGCGACGTTGAGGGGGGCAGATTAGGGGTTAATAAATATAATACAGGGGTCGGCGGTGTTAGGGGCAGCAGATTAGGGGTACATAAGGATAACGTAGGTGGCGGTCGGCAGATTAGGGGTTAAAAAATGTAATCGAGTGGCGGCGATGTGGGGGGACCTAGGTAGTTTATGGGTGTTAGTGTACTTTAGAGTACAGTAGTTAAGAGCTTTATGAACCGGCGTTAGCCCAGAAAGCTCTTAACTACTGACTTTTTTCCTGTGGCTGGAGTTTTGTCGTTAGATGTCTAACGCTCACTTCAGACACGACTCTAAATACCGGAGTTAGAAAAATCCCATTGAAAAGATAGGATACGCAATTTACGTAAGGGGATCTGCGGTATGGAAAAGTCGCGGCTGAAAAGTGAGCGTTAGACCCTATTTTGAGTGACTCCAAATACCGGAGTTAGCCTAAAACCAGCGTTAGGAGCCTCTAACGCTGATTTTCACGGCTAACGCCAAACTCCAAATCTAGGCCTAAAAAAATAAAAAAATAAAATAACAATAAATCCCACGAACCTTCACCTCATCTGGTTGGTGGTCCTTCTTCATCCATCCTTATCCTGGTGGTGGTCCTTCTTCATCCATCCTTATCCTGGTGCTGGTCCTTCTTCATCCTGGAAGTGGTCCATCTTCTTATCTTAATTCTGGCAGCGGTGGTCTCTTCAATGACCCCTTTATATAGGGCTACCATTGCATTCCTATTGGCTGATTTCAATTTTTAAATTCAAATCAGCCAATACGAAAAGCTGCCCATATTCATCTTTGGTGACTACCACCTTAGGGTTTAGTGTTATTGACATTTTTCATATCTACCATGTGTCTCTTTAAATTTCTGCAACCTACCTCCAGGTCTTTGCAATAGAAAGCCTGCTCACAGCTTCCTACTTGCTTGGTAATTTGGAGCTGAGAAGTGGTATCTCCTCCTCCCTAAACCTTGCCCTTCCTGTTGCCTGAACCCTCAGGAAACACTTCCAGAAAATCTCAGCAAACACCAAACTTTACACTATTCAGCCCTTTGCACAAACTTCACGACCCTGGGGGGGCACAAGGATTAGTTGTTTTAAGTATCGTCATCTGTCAATCAATTTGACAATATGGCACGCAGGAGAGCTGCGCTTAATGTCAGAGGTTTAAAAAGGTTAAAATGTGAGTAAATAAAAAAATCTAAAAAAATTAATGATTACTTAAACTCTGCCTCTTTTTTAAAATTTACTTAGTGCCCTTAACAAATAGGGTTAACTTTACATTCATTTTAACAGTGTCGGGTGTTAGGGAAAAAAAAAACAGCACTGAAAAGTGCCTTTACATTGCTGTCTATGGGGAACTGCATATTCCCTGTAAATATATATGTATTTTCCAATATAAATATATATTTATATATTAACATGTGTATACACATATTAACACATACCTACATAATGTATGTAAATATTCATATACATATAAATTAAAATTTTCTGCCCATCTCTTCGCAACTTATTCCCTTTGCTGTGTGCAAAAGCTTCCGTGCAATGAGAACGTGAGGTCGCATTCACATTGCACCTAACTTGTAATACCAGTGCACATTTTTGTGTGTTGGTATTACTAAGTGGAGCGCAAATATTGTGCTCACAAAAGCAATATTTTGCACTCCACTTGTAATCTGACCCTTTATGTGTGATCTTGTTTAAAAAAAAAAAAAGTGATTTGGAATTCTAAAAAAATCCTTGACAAATAATCAATGTCATATTATCCACAATAAATGTATGAGGCTTTTTTCATTGTATGATTGCATTTAAAAAGTGCTTAAAGGGACATTACAGCCAAAATTGGAATCCACATGGATGCATTTCAGTCTTGAATAGAATCATTTTTGTAGTATAAATGTATTAGCAAAAATACATCTAATAAAAGCTATAGCTCTTTTAAAAGTATATTTAAGTATGCACGGTGCACCAGCATTTTAAGCACAGCACTTGCTCAGAGTGCCAAAGGTGCTTGTACCATCTGGTAATGACTCAATCTGTTAATTGCTGACAAAAACACTGAAACACTGACGCTCTGAGCAGCTGCAGTATTTACAATGCTAGTGCACTGAGAATATGAAGTTATGTTTCCCATGCAGAGAAAAATATTAACACTAAATCTGTGATAACTTTTACTATAAGCATTTTTGCCATTGCATATACACTCACTGGCCACTGTATAAGTTACACCTCACTAGTACTGGATCCCCTTTTGCCTTTAGAACAGCCTTAATTCTTCTTGGCATAGATTCAACAAGGTGTTGGAAATATTCCTAAGAGATTTTGATCCATATTGACATAATAGCATCATGCAGTTGCTGCAGATTTGTCGGCTGCACATCCATAATGTGAATCTCCAGTTCCACCACATCCCAAAGGTGCTCTATTGGATTGAGATCTGGTGACTGTGGAGGCCATTGGAGTACAGTGAACTCATTGTCATGTTCAAGATACCAGTTTGAGATGATTTGAGCTTTGTGACATGTTGCATTAGCCTGCTGGAAGTATTCATCAGAAGAGGAGTACACTGTAGTCATAAAGGGATGGAAATGGTCAGCAACACTACTCAGGTAGGCCATGGTGTTTAAACGATGTTCAATTGGTACTAAGGGACCCAAAGTGTGCCAAGAAAGTATCCCCCAAACCATTACACCACCACTAGTCTGAACCGTTGATACAAGGCAGGATGGATCCATGCTTTCATATTGTTTATGCTAAACATCAGACCCTACCATCTGAATGTCACAGCTGAAATCGATACTCATTAGACCAGGCAGCATTTTTCCAATCAACCAAGTTTGGTGAGCATGTGTGAATTGTAACCTCAGTTTCCTGATCTTAGTTGACAGCAGTGGATCCCGGTGTGGTCTTCTGCTGTTGTAGCCCATCTGCTTCAAGGTTTGACATGTTGTATATTCAGAGATGGTATTCTGCATAATGGTTGTAACGAGTGGTTATTTGAGTTACTGTTGCCTTTCTATCATCTAGAACCAGTCTGTCCATTCTCCTCTGACCTCTGACATCAACAAGACATTTTTGTCCACACAACTGCCGCTCACTGGATATTTTCTTTTTTCAGACCATTCTCTGTAAACCCTAGCTATGGTTGTAAGTGAAAATCCCAGTAGATCAGCAGTTGTTTAAATACTCAGACCAGCCCGTCTGGCACCAACAATCATGCCACGTTCAAAGTCACTTAAATCCCTTTTTTTCCCTATTCTGATTATTATTATTATTATACTTTATTTATTAAGCGCCAACATATTCCGCAGCGCTGTCCATGGATACAATTCATTTAAATAAAACAATACAAGACTTGTAAGATACAGGACAAAATTTACAAACACATACAGGAGGGATGTTGTGTGGACAAAAATGTCTTCTTGATGTCAGAGGTCAGAGGAGAATGGACAGACTGGTTCGAGATGATAGAAAGGCAACAGTAACTCAAATAACCACTCGTTACAACCATTATGCAGAATACCATCTCTGAATACACAACACAACATTCTGATGCTCAGTTTGAACTTCAACAAGTTGATTAGCAATTTGTGTTACTAAGCAATTAAACAGGTGTAACTATTAAAGTGGCCGGTGAGTGGGTAAATTGCAAATACAGGTATACCTCACTTTACAGCGCTTCACTTTACAGCGCATCGCTAATACAGCACTTTGTGGAGCTGAAGTTCAACCTCCAATGATTTTTGAAACAGTGCTGTAATCATTATGAGATTGCGAGAAAAGTGACTGGCACCATTTTGTTATGCGCATTACAGTGCAATCTGTGTCTCAGTGTTGTAGTCTAGCAAATTTTACTACAGTAATTGCCACTATTTTACAGGTACAATATTTATTGAATACTAATTGAATACTGTGCTGTGCTAGTGTTAAACTAAACGTAGTGCTATTGCACCCCTAATATAAGTTAGTTCAAACATGTTTTCAAGTTTTTAAACACACTGGCAAGTGAAAAGATAGCTACAACTGCCTTGTTTCACTTTAATGTGGTTTTCACTTTACAGCGGGGCTCCAGTCCCTAATCCACTGTATGAGCGGGGTATACCTGTATGTTTCTATTCAAATATGTAACTCATTTATGTGCTTTTTCATTTTTGCTGGAATATCCCTTTAAATGGATTAACGTGGTGTTTCCAAATTGTCTTTAGTCCATATTAATTTGAAATCCCGATAAAACGACCTATTTGATGCACTATGCAAGCGAATTCTGATTAATTGTAATACCTCTATGTTACCTCTTGTTGGAGTTGCAGCTATTGCATTGTTTTCTTTAGGCATTCTGGTATGCAGTATTTAACAGAGTCTTTCAGAATTTAACTGAGTACGTAGCTGTGTATTTTGGAATAATCTCTTTGTCAAATAATTTGAGTTTCAAATTGATTTCCTAGTATTCAATCAATGTATGAAAGCATTAGCTTCAAGTAGATTATGCAGCATTTTGGAGATCTTGCAGTTTTATGGATTGATAAGCTTGTCATAAACTTTTTAGTTCATGATAGTAGGACATCAGTCATATATTGTATTAAATTCATTTCATTTAGAAATCATATAGTGGCATAAAGAAAATTGCTTTAGTGACAATCACAGATAGAAAATGAAATAGCCAATACTGAACAGTGTATAATTTTGTGTAACTTCCTTTCCATAGCTTCTTTGTTTGCAACTTCTCAGACAAAAATGTAAGTATATGTCTATTTTCTCTTCATATGATACAACATTTATAAGTATTTACTGCAAACTGAATATGATTTTTATATACATAAAGCTTGTTTATTTATTTACACTTTATCTGATTTTTATTTTAAATGGCAGCTATATTTAGCTAATCATTAACCTATATTTAGCTAATCAGCAGCTATATTTAGCTAATCATTAACCTATATTTAGCTAATCATTAACCTATATTTAGCTAATCATTAACCTATATTTAGCTAATCAGCAGCTATATTTAGCTAATCATTAACCTATATTTAGCTAATCAGCAGCTATATTTAGCTAATCATTAACCTATATTTAGCTAATCAGCAGCTATATTTAGCTAATCAGCAGCTATATTTAGCTAATCATTAACCTATATTTAGCTAATCAGCAGCTATATTTAGCTAATCAGCAGCTATATTTAGCTAATCAGCAGCTATATTTAGCTAATCATTAACCTATATTTAGCTAATCATTAACCTATATTTAGCTAATCAGCAGCTATATTTAGCTAATCATTAACCTATATTTAGCTAATCAGCAGCTATATTTAGCTAATCATTAACCTATATTTAGCTAATCAGCAGCTATATTTAGCTAATCAGCAGCTATATTTAGCTAATCATTAACCTATATTTAGCTAATCATTAACCTATATTTAGCTAATCAGCAGCTATATTTAGCTAATCAGCAGCTATATTTAGCTAATCAGCAGCTATATTTAGCTAATCATTAACCTATATTTAGCTAATCAGCAGCTATATTTAGCTAATCATTAACCTATATTTAGCTAATCATTAACCTATATTTAGCTAATCATTAACCTATATTTAGCTAATCAGCAGCTATATTTAGCTAATCATTAACCTATATTTAGCTAATCAGCAGCTATATTTAGCTAATCATTAACCTATATTTAGCTAATCAGCAGCTATATTTAGCTAATCATTAACCTATATTTAGCTAATCAGCAGCTATATTTAGCTAATCATTAACCTATATTTAGCTAATCAGCAGCTATATTTAGCTAATCATTAACCTATATTTAGCTAATCAGCAGCTATATTTAGCTAATCATTAACCTATATTTAGCTAATCAGCAGCTATATTTAGCTAATCATTAACCTATATTTAGCTAATCAGCAGCTATATTTAGCTAATCATTAACCTATATTTAGCTAATCATTAACCTATATTTAGCTAATCAGCAGCTATATTTAGCTAATCATTAACCTATATTTAGCTAATCAGCAGCTATATTTAGCTAATCAGCAGCTATATTTAGCTAATCAGCAGCTATATTTAGCTAATCAGCAGCTATATTTAGCTAATCATTAACCTATATTTAGCTAATCAGCAGCTATATTTAGCTAATCATTAACCTATATTTAGCTAATCAGCAGCTATATTTAGCTAATCAGCAGCTATATTTAGCTAATCAGTAGCTATATTTAGCTAATCAGCAGCTATATTTAGCTAATCATATTGGCCTATTTTATTGAGTAATTTTAATTAGAAAACATTTTTATGGTCTAATATTGTTTTTTTTTTCTTATATATTATTATGTTAACATAACATAACTTTGCAATTAGTTTAGAAGGTAGTTACATAATGGGCCCCATTTATCAGTAGAACCTATCAGTTCTACTATATAGCTACTCCCAGAGATTGAACTTGTTGAGGGCATAACCATTCTTGTGATTCAGGGGTCTTTTTTTATTTAGGAGCCCTTGCAGTGGAAATAATTTATGGGTCAGCTGGAGAGCCTTGCATTGATTATATTGAGTTTTTATTGGTGGGGGTCCTTGCATTTGGGTGTTTCGCTTATACAGAGTGCTTGCATGGATGGCTGTAGAACCATAAATGATATAACATATAACATACATTATATGTACTGTGGTGAAAAATATTAATTACATTAGGAATCTTCTGGGTTAAGGGCAGGGATAGGCACGGACCAAGGCTGTGGCGGACATTTTCCAAAGTACAGACATTAGTGAAGGACACCAAGGTACATTTCAAATTAAAAACATCAAAAAACACTCTCTTTACAGAGAGGGTAGTGGATACATGGAATAGCCATCCAGCAGAAGTGGTAGAGACAGTGAAGTAGTTTAAACATGCATGGGATAGGCATAAGGGTATGCTAGATATAAGATAAGGCCAGGAACTAATGAAAGTATTCAGAAAATTGGGCAGACTAGATAGACCAAATGGTTTCTTTCTGCCGACATAATCTATCTTTCAATAAGTCAGAAGAGCAAAACTTTGCTGTTAAATGGGCTGCTTGTTGGACGCCCCTGGTCTAGTTCCACAAGTACAAATTAGTCATCTAATCAAACAAGTTTAAAATAACATTGAAATGGCATTACCTTTTATTTATTTTTTTGGTTATATTGAGAGTCTGTAACTTCTGACCAAACCCACCCACCTTGATGTTAATTGCATGATCATCATGGTTGGTTACTTACTTGGTTATGTAACGTTTGTCAGAGTAGGCAGCGGTCTTCTACACAAAAACACCAGCATCATGCTGCCGCACAGATCAAGGAATTTGGATCGGTCACAACTGACGGTTAGTTGACTGCAGGCAGCTTGCTTCTTCCATCACTTTCCCGCTACTAAGCGTGGCGCTGCTTGGTTCAAGGAGGAGTAAGGACCAGCATTCATCTGTCCTACTCCTCCCTCCCCTCCACAAAATGGGTGGCGGACACTGCAAGGGCCAGTCACGGACACCAGTGTCCGTGTACGGACACCTTGCCTATCCCTGGTTAAGGGGCTAGTGCATTAGTAGTACAGTAAGGTGATGTATTAACCTCAGTATTAAATGCAATAGCATGAATATATAATGATAAAATAATGGGTGCTTACATGGGGTGTTGGCACTAAATGTGGTATCTAAAAAAATGTTTTTCATATATTATTGAAGAACTATGTAACAAATGTTAAAAAAATCTAATTAATTTAATCTAGGTTTCCAAAACTGATTAAAGATTTTTTAAGGGTTCAGGTGCAGGAAATAAGACGGGTTCTTTAAATATCTTTTTGGGCCCTATTAATTTTAATATCCTTATCAATTATCTAAATGAGGGCTTATACAGCAGTACTTTCATTTGATTAATGATACTAAGGGCCCAATTTTAAAAAGGTCTCTGGGCTGATGAGATTCTATAAGGATGCTCGCCAGTCCTATTTCCCTGGTAGAACTAAATAAAGTCACGTTTTGCCCTGAAAACAGGCTGTCTTGTTAAGGGGCGTATACTGCAATTTTGTATGGGAAGGAGATGCATACATTACAAAAGTGCACAATGTTAATCGTAAATTAAAAATCATACAAAATGAATAATATAACCATTCACAGAAATATATGTAGGGAAAAAATTATATTGTTAAGGTGCATCAAAAATTGTAATGAAATTCTTCACCAAAAATCGTATTTTATCAAAAACATAAAATTTGTAGGTAAATTACACAGGAATAAATCGTATTAACTATGTGCAGGGTAAATCGTACTTTAAGTACACTGGGTGTGCAAAACAAAAAAAAAAGCAAGAAATTTGTTCTTAAAAATACAAAATAAATAGTGTACTTGTTGATTTTTTTGTAAAATGGGCATTCCATGGGCATACTGTATATGACATTTTGTCTCAAATCCCAGCATAATTCTAAACAAATTTTTACACTACAGTTCTCCCTCTTTTTCTTGGCAGTTATAAAGTGGCGAGTGTTCACCAAAATACTCAAAATACTAATTATTCTGAAAGGAAAACCTATGCATATAAAACTTAGAGCAAATTTAGGATACAGTGCACTGAAAACAGCATTGTATTAAGCATAATATTCAAGTTTTAAAACACAACAGTTTTCCCTCTGTTTTTCAGCCTCCATTTCAAGCTTATATCTAGCAGATAGCTCTCATCATTTGTATGGGAGACATCTCACCACTCGTATGAACAGCCCCCCTTTTTTCATTAAATTCCATGAGGGCTGCCCATGCGAGTGTTGGTGGGGAAAACCATGACTAGACTTTAGAACTTTATATAATCAGCCCCTAAATCATGTTAGGTAACAAAATGCAAACAGGAAACACTAACGGATAGATTTAGAGTTTTGTTGGTAACGACCCGCATAGCTAACGCTGGCTTTTTTCTGGTTGTACCTTTTAAATAACTTTGGTATTGAGAGTTCACAGAATGGCTGCGTTAGGCTCCAAAAAGGGAGCGTACAGGCATATTTAACGCCACTGCAACTCTCAATACCAGAGTTGCTTACGGAAGCGGGCAGATTCAAAAACGTGCTCGTGCACGATTCCCCCATAGAAAACAATGGGGCTGTTTGAGCTGAAAAAAACCTAACACCTGCAAAAAAGCCGCGTTCAGCTCCTAACGCAGCCCCATTGTTTGCTATGGGGAAACACTTCCTACGTCTGCACCTAACACTCTAACATGTACCCCGAGTCTAAACACCCCTAATCTTACACTTATTAACCCCTATTCTGCCGCCCCCGCTATCGCTGACCCCTGCATATTATTTTTACCCCCTAATCTGCCGCTCCGTAAACCGCCGCTACTTACATTATCCCTATGTACCCCTAATCTGCTGCCCCTAACACCGCTGACCCCTATATTATATTTATTAACCCCTAATCTGCCCCCCACAATGTCGCCTCCACCTGCCTACACTTATTAACCCCTAATCTGCCGAGTGGACCGCACCGCTATTATAATAAAGTTATTAACCCCTAATCCGCCTCACTAACCCTATAATAAATAGTATTAACCCCTAATCTGCCCTCCCTAACATCGCCGACACCTAACTTCAATTATTAACCCCTAATCTGCTGACTGGAGCTCACCGCTATTCTAATAAATGTATTAACCCCTAAAGCTAAGTCTAACCCTAACACTAACACCCCCCTAAGTTAAATATAATTTAAATCTAACGAAATTAATTAACTCTTATTAAATAAATTATTCCTATTTAAAGCTAAATACTTACCTGTAAAATAAATCCTAATATAGCTACAATATAAATTATATTTATATTATAGCTATTTTAGGATTTATATTTATTTTACAGGTAACTTTGTATTTATTTTAACCAGGTACAATAGCTATTAAATAGTTAAGAACTATTAAATAGCTAAAATAGTTAAAATAATTACAAAATTACCTGTAAAATAAATCCTAACCTAAGTTACAATTAAACCTAACACTACACTATCAATAAATAAATTAAATAAACTACCTACAATTATCTACAATTAAACCTAACACTACACTATCAATAAATTAATTAAATACAATATCTACAAATAACTACAATGAAATAAACTAACTAAAGTACAAAAAATAAAAAAGAACTAAGTTACAAAAAATAAAAAAATATTTACAAACATCAGAAAAATATTACAACAATTTTAAACTAATTACACCTTCTCTAAGCCCCCTAATAAAATAACAAAGACCCCCAAAATAAAAAAATGCCCTACCCTATTCTAAATTACTAAAGTTCAAAGCTCTTTTACCTTACCAGCCCTGAACAGGGCCCTTTGCGGGGCATGCCCCAAAGAATTCAGCCCCTGAAGATCTTCCTACCTTATCTTCACCATACCAGGTTCACCGATCGATCCAGAAGAGCTCCTCCGATGTCTTGATCCAAGCCCAAGCGGGGGGCTGAAGAGGTCCATGATCCAGCTGAAGTCTTCATCCAAGCGGGAGCTGAAGAGGTCCATGATCCGGCTGAAGTCTTCTATCAACGGCATCTTCAATCTTCTTTCTTCCGGATCCATCTTGCAGACCTCTGACACGGAACATCCTGCTGGCCCGACGGACTACCGACGAATGAAGGCTCCTTTAATGGACGTCATCCCAGATGGCGTCCCTCGAATTCCGATTGGCTGATAGGATTCTATCAGCCAATCGGAATTAAGGTAGGACAATTCTCATTGGCTGATGGAATCAGCCAATCAGAATCAAGTTCAATCCGATTGGCTGATCCGATCAGCCAATCAGATTGAGCTCGCATTCTATTGGCTGTTCCGATCTTGGATGACGTCCCTTAAAGGAGCCTTCATTCGTCGGTAGTCCGTCGGGCCAGCAGGATGTTCCGCGTCGGAGGTCTGCAAGATGGATCCGGAAGAAAGAAGATTGAAGATGCCATTGATAGAAGACTTCAGCCGGATCATGGACCTCTTCAGCTCCCGCTTGGATGAAAAGATAGGATACCCAATTGACCCAATTGACTTAAGGGGATCTGCGGTATGGAAAAGTCGCGGCTGAAAAGTGAGCGTTAGACCCTTTCCTGACTGACTCCAAATACCGGCGGTAGCCTAAAACCAGCATTAGGAGCCTCAAACGCTGGTTTTCACGGCTACCGCCAAAACTCTAAATCTAGGCCTTGTTTAGCACACAGAATTAGATAAATGGTGCTACACACTACTTAAAGGGACATTAAACCCACATTTTTTCTTTCATGATTCAGTTTCCAATTTACTTATATTATCAATTTTCTTCATTCTCTTGCTATTCTTTGTTGAAGATAGGAAGTGTGCACTGCATGGAAATAGTGCTGCCATCTAGTGCTCTTGTTTATCTACCTGCTTTCAAACAAAGGATACCAATAAAACACTTGATAATAGCAGTAAATTGGAAAGTTGTTTAAAATGGTATGCTCTATCTGAATCATGAAAGAAAAATGTTGGGTTTCATGTCTCTTAAATGATATAGCACGAGGTTGTTTTTTTGTAACTAAAACAATACTAAATAATAATATATACTAAACAGCACCTAAATTACCAAATACAATATATGGGTATGTAAAAAGAGGCATATAGGCAAGGGATAAAACCATAATTCTACTACAATATACATTTAAGGTAAATACCCCTCCCCTCATTAATGAGTACAATTTTGGATACCACTAAATTTGAAAAAAAAAAAAGGTTTTACATTTAGAAAAGGTTCAGTATGTTGAGAAAACAATAGCCAAACTGTCTCTGTTTTCTATATAAAAAAGGAATTTAAGAGAGGATATAATTTCAATGAATGTTTTACGTATCTTTAGGGGCCATATAGAGAAATAGCAGAATCAATGTTTATACCTAGAAAATTGATGGCATCAAAAGTTCACCCCTCAAAGGCTAAGGGAAAGAACATTTTATATTCAGCAACAAAGTAAAAGCAATGCCTTAGATATACTTTTGATAAAGAAAAAAAAAATGTCTATGGTTTTGTTTGTTAGATTAAAAAGTGTAGCAAAGGTATTTTAATACTGTCAATTCCCTTGGTATTTCTTTATTTCAGTATGTCTGTGAGGGTTAAACTTGATTAACTTTTTAGCCTCATCCTATGTGTTACAATGTTTCATGTAAAATAATGACGCTCCAAAAATTACCTTAATATTTTAGTACATTGATTGATTGAAGATAATAATCTAGGCATAGGTGTAAGAATGCTTTTGAAACCCCCCCATTTAAGATGCTGCAAAAGAGGTCTGCCCGTCTGCATTTCATAAACCCTGGTAGATTTAAATTACCCAAGATTGATTCCTCTAGGACTATTGAAAAGCTCTGCTCTTGAATAATTGGTTTACCGTCAGCAAGGGGAGGGATTCCACAAGTTTTTACATGATAACTGTGAGTGGCCGCCTTACTGGTTCTAAATGCAGATGGACAGGTCAATGTTTGGGAATTTTGTTAGCTCATATCTTTATAAATGTGGGCAAAGGGTGTCCTGCAGAAAAAAACCCTACAAAAAGCATTTCTCTAATTATCCTACATATTAAAAGGCCAAGTGTGTTTGTCCGAAGCTGTCATGCGCAGTAGAGACTGCGCGTGAGGACAAACACACCTGACCTTCAAGATTGCAGACCTCAGAGTGAGCAGCATGATGGGCCACTGGGCGTGGCATGGGTGTGGACGGATGGGGCAGATGTGTTGTGGGCGGGGCATGGGCGGGGCCTGGTGAGGCCAATTCAGGCCGTGTGGAGAGCTCAAAAGAGGGGGGATAGAGGGAGCAAACGAAAGGGAGAGAGACAGCAAAAGAGAGGGGGGAGGGAGTGCAAAAGAAAGGGGAGAGAGAGATCAAGAGGGGAGATAGAGAGAGCAAAAGAGAGGGAGAGAGACAGCAAATGAGAGGGAGAGAGACAGCAAAAGAGAGGTGGAGGGAGAGCAAAAGAAAAGGGGGAGAGAGAGATCAAGAGGGGAGATAGAGAGAGCAAAAGAGGTAGAGAGACAGCAAAAGAGAGGGATAGAGACAGCAAAAGAGAGGGGGAGGGAGAGAAAAAGAAAGGGGAAAAGAGATCGAAAGAGGGGGGATAGAGAGAACAAATGAGAGGGAGAGAGACAGCAAAAGAGAGAGAGAGAAAGCAAAAGATAGGGGGAGGGAGAGTAAAAGAACGGGGAGGGAGAGATCAAAGGAGGGGAGATAGAGAGAGCAAAGGAGAGGGAGAGAGACAGCAAAAGAGAGAGAGAGCAAAAGAGAGGGAGAGCAAAAGAAAGGGAGGAGAGAGATCATAAGAGGGGAGATAGAGAGAGCAAAAGAGAGGGAGAGAGACAGCAAAAGAGAGGGGGGGGAGAGAAAAAGAAAGGGGAGAGAGAGATCAAAAGAGGGGAGATAGAGAGAGCAAAAGAGAGGGGGAGGGAGAGCAAAAGAAAGGGGAGAGAGAGATCAAGAGGGGAGATAGAGAGAGCAAAAGAGAGGGAGAGAGACAGCAAAAGCGAGGGGGGAGGGAGAGCAAAGAAAGGGGAAAGAGAGATCAAAAGAGGGGAGATAGAGAGAGCAAAAGAGAGGGAGAGAGACAGCAAAAGTGAGGGGGAGAGAGAGAAAAAGAAAGGGGAAAGAGAGATTAAAAGAGGGGGAGATAGAGAGAGCAAAAGAGAGGGAGAGAGACAGCAAAAGAGAGGGGGGAGAGAAAAAGGGGAGAGAGAGATCAAAAGAGGGGAGATAGAGAGAGCAAAAGAGAGGGGGAGGGAGAGCAAAAGAAAGGGGAGAGAGAGATCAAGAGGGGAGATAGAGAGAGCAAATGAGAGGGAGAGAGACAGCAAAAGCGAGGGGGGAGGGAGAGCAAAGAAAGGGGAAAGAGAGATCAAAAGAGGGGAGATAGAGAGAGCAAAAGAGAGGGAGAGAGACAGCAAAAGTGAGGGGGAGAGAGAGAAAAAGAAAGGGGAAAGAGAGATTAAAAGAGGGGAGATAGAGAGAGCCAAAGAGAGGGAGAGAGACAGCAAATGAGAGGGGGGAGGGAGTGCAAAAGAAAGGGGAGAGAGAGATCAAGAGGGGAGATAGAGAGAGCAAAAGAGAGGGAGAGAGACAGCAAATGAGAGGGAGAGAGACAGCAAAAGAGAGGTGGAGGGAGAGCAAAAGAAAAGGGGGAGAGAGAGATCAAGAGGGGAGATAGAGAGAGCAAAAGAGGTAGAGAGACAGCAAAAGAGAGGGATAGAGACAGCAAAAGAGAGGGGGAGGGAGAGAAAAAGAAAGGAGAAAAGAGATCGAAAGAGGGGGGATAGAGAGAACAAATGAGTGGGAGAGAGACAGCAAAAGAGAGAGAGAGAAAGCAAAAGATAGGGGGAGGGAGAGTAAAAGAACGGGGAGGGAGAGATCAAAGGAGGGGAGATAGAGAGAGCAAAGGAGAGGGAGAGAGACAGCAAAAGAGAGAGAGAGCAAAAGAGAGGGAGAGCAAAAGAAAGGGAGGAGAGAGATCAAAAGAGGGGAGATAGAGAGAGCAAAAGAGAGGGAGAGAGACAGCAAAAGAGAGGGGGGGAGAGAAAAAGAAAGGGGAGAGAGAGATCAAAAGAGGGGAGATAGAGAGAGCAAAAGAGAGGGGGAGGGAGAGCAAAAGAAAGGGGAGAGAGAGATCAAGAGGGGAGATAGAGAGAGCAAAAGAGAGGGAGAGAGACAGCAAAAGCGAGGGGGGAGTGAGAGCAAAGAAAGGGGAAAGAGAGATCAAAAGAGGGGAGATAGAGAGAGCAAAAGAGAGGGAGAGAGACAGCAAAAGTGAGGGGGAGAGAGAGAAAAAGAAAGGGGAAAGAGAGATTAAAAGAGGGGAGATAGAGAGAGCAAAAGAGAGGGAGAGAGACAGCAAAAGAGAGGGGGGGGGAGAAAAAGGGGAGAGAGAGATCAAAAGAGGGGAGATAGAGAGAGCAAAAGAGAGGGGGAGGGAGAGCAAAAGAAAGGGGAGAGAGAGATCAAGAGGGGAGATAGAGAGAGCAAAAGAGAGGGAGAGAGACAGCAAAAGCGAGGGGGGAGGGAGAGCAATGAAAGGGGAAAGAGAGATCAAAAGAGGGGAGATAGAGAGAGCAAAAGAGAGGGAGAGAGACAGCAAAAGTGAGGGGGAGAGAGAGAAAAAGAAAGGGGAAAGAGAGATTAAAAGAGGGGAGATAGAGAGAGCCAAAGAGAGGGAGAGAGACAGCAAAAGAGAGGGGGAGAGAGAGAAAAAGAAAGGGGAGAGAGAGATCAAAAGAGGGGAGATAGAGAGAGCAAAAGAGAGGGGGGGTGGAGAGCAAAAGAAAGGGGAGATAGAGATCAAGAGGGGAGATAGAGAGAGCAAAAGAGAGAGAGAGAGAGAGAGAGAGACAGCAAACGAGAGGGGTGAGGGAGAGCAAAATAAAGGGGAGAGAGAGATCAAAAGAGGGGATTTAGAGAGAGCAAAATAGAGGGATAGAGACAGCAAAAGAGAGGGAGAGAGACAGCAAAAGAGAGGGGCAGGGAGATCAAAAGAAAGGGGAGAGAGAGATCAAAAGAGGGGAGATAGAGAGAGCAAAAGAGAGGGGGAGGGAGAGCAAAAGAAAAGGGAGAGAGATATCAAGAGGGGAGATATAGAGAGGAGAAGAGAAGGAGAGAGACAGCAAAAGAGAGGGGGAGGGAGAGCAAAAGAAAAGGAAGAGAGAGATCAAAAGAGGGGAGATAGAGAGAGCAAAAGAGACGGAGAGAGACAGCAAATGAGAGGGGGAGGGAGAGAAAAAGAAAGGGGAAAGAGAGATCAAAAGAGGGGAGATAGAGAGAGAAAAAGAGATGGAGAGAGACAGCAAAAGAGAAGGAGAGAGACAGCAAAAGAGAGGGGGAGGGAAAACAAAAGAAAGGGGAAAGAGAGATCAAAAGAAGGGAGATAGAGAGAGCAAAAGAGAGGGGGGAGGGAGAGCAAAAGAAAGGGGATAGAGAGATCAAGAGGGGAGATAGAGAGAACAAAAGAGAGGGGGGAGGGAGAGCAAAAGAGAGGAAGAGAGACAGCAAAAGAGAGGGGGAGGGAGAGAAAAAGAAAGGGGAGAGAGAGATCAAAAGAGGGGAGCTAGAGAGAGCAAAAGAGAGGGAGAGAGACAGCAAAAGAGAGGGGAGGGAGAGCAAAAGAAAGGGGAGAGAGAGATCAAAAGAGGGGAGATAGATAGAGCAAAAGAGAGTGGGGAGGGAGAGCAAAAGAAAGGAAGAGAGATCAAGAGAGGAGATAGAGAGAGCAAAAGAGAGGGAGAGAGACAGCAAAAGAGAGGGGGAGGGGGAGCAAAAGAAAGGGGAGAGAGAGATCAAAAGAGGGGAGATAGAGAGAGCAAAAGGGAGGAAGAGATACAGCAAAATAGAGGGGGAGAAAGTGGAGAGATAGTGCAAAAGAGAGGGGAGAGAAAGCAAAAGAGAGGGGGGGAGAGCGCAAAAGAGGAAAGAGAGAGCATAAGAGAGGGGAGAGAGAGAGCATATGAGAGGGGGGAGAAAGAGCACAAGAGAGGGGAGGGAAAAAGAGCAAAAGAGAGGGGGAGAGAGACAGCAAAAGAGAGGAGGGAAAGATAGTTAAAGAAAGGGGAGAGAGAGAGCAAAAATAGTAGGGATAGAAAGAGCAAAAGGGAGGGGAGAGAGAGAAAGCAAAAGAGAGGGGAAAGAGAGAGCAAAAAAGAGGTGGAGAGAGCAAAATAGAGGGGGTAGAGAGCAAAAGAAAGGGGGAGAGAGACAGCAAAAGAGAGGGGGAGAGAGAGCAAAAGAGAGGGGGGAGAGAGAGAGCAAAAGAGAGGGGAGAGAGAGCAAAAGAGAGGGGAGAGAGAGAGCAATAGAGAGGAGGAGAGTGAGCAAAAGAGAGGGGAGAGAGAGACAGAGATAGAGAGCCAAAGAGAGGGGAGAAAGAGAGAGCAAAGGAGAGGGGAGAGAGAGCAAAAGAGAGGGGGAGAGAGAGAGCATAAGAGAGGGGGGAGAGAAAGAGCAAAAGAGATGGGGAGAGAGAGCAAATTAGAGGGGGAAAGAGAGCAAAAGAAAAGGGAGAGAGACAGCAAAAGAGAGGAGGGAAAGAGAGCAAAACAAAGAGGAGAGAGAGCAAAAGAGGGGGGAAAGAGAGAGCAAAATAGGGGGAATGGAGACAGCAAAAGAGAGGGAGAGAGACAGCAAAAGAGAGGGGGAGAGAGCAAAAGAAATGGGGAGAGAGAGAGCAAAAGAGGGGGGGAGAGAGAGAGCAAAAGAGAAGGGGGAGAGCACAAAGAGAGGGGGAGAGAGAGTGCAAAAGAGGGAGGAAAAGAGAGGGGGGAGAGAGAGCAAAAGAGAGGGGGATAGAGAGAGAGCAAGCGGTGGAACCGCTGTACTGCAAAAATCGGCCTGTGTACACAGGCTTTAGGACTAGTCTTATTAATATTCAGACATTTAAAAAAACTGGCATCTGTGAAGGGAAATCATCAACATATCACTTTTCTGTGATTAAAGAAAACATTAAAACAGGACTAGCATTTTTACATGTTATAGTTATAAGCATTACATTTTATTGCTTGATTTCACTCTCATAACAAATTGTACTGATTGTTAGCTCTATAAGGCTCCATTTTTGAGGCTGTGGTTACTAGACATGTGCATGTTTGGAAAAATTTGTTTCACCTGAAAGGTTAGTTTCAGATTTGTTCAAGCGTTTGGTTCAGCTAAATTTCGTCCATGCAAGCATTTGAATCGGATGAATATTTGATTCATATTTGTTACCATTATTTTTAATAGGAACAGCTAAAATAGACAATTAATACTAAGAAAAATCTTACATTATAGGATTCAAACTATTAAAATAACCTACTTTTCAATGTTAAAAGAACATAGAAATCCCCTATGACTAAAATCCAGCATTTAGTGCCTGACCGGCTGTCAGTTATTAGTAATACTATAGCAGGATTGGACAGAGAACGATGGACAAATGAATGGTAAGATCCACTTTACATTATTACAAACAAAGGAGCTTATTAACCAAACAATATAACTTCTTCCAGCCATTCCTGTCCATCTTTTTTGGCACCAAACTTCATGAACACATTGATTTCCTCAAGGAATCATTTGTATTTCATCAGTTTCATACAATAATGTATTCGACTGTTTGTATATAGAAAAATCAGCAAAATTTGTGATTTTGATTACAGCATTCGAGACCTTGTATGGAAGCCTGCAACTTGCAAGTTAAGAAGGAATTTTCATTTAATGCTTAATAATCTTGAGGCTACCACAAAGGTGGATTAATTAAAACATCCCAGATTGATCAGTCTGGGATGACTGACAAGCCCTGGTCTCACATAATTGATGAAGTAAAACCACATGGGCTAGGTTGAACACTTGATTATGTGTGCAATATTAATGCTGCCTTGCTTCCTGCAAGTATGGGCAGACAGGTTCCCTGCCTTGGAACATTTTCCCCTCATACTATAATAAATGGGGCCCATAAACTTCACCGACATTTATTTTGTACTAAATATCAGATCATTTAGAAAATTTGAACCATGAAAATTAAAATTTAAATCTCAGTTTTTAACTTAAGTGTTTAGAAATGAAACTATTTACATCAATGCACGAGTTTTAGATTTAATGCCAAAAGTTATTTTGCAATTTTTTTATAGATAATGTGAGTGCTCCTTTAAGTGTCATCTCTAACATAGCTTAAAACAAAATTTTAAATCTAAATTATGTCCTTGCATTTAAATCAATATGACAATCTGAATGAAGGTACATGAGTTAATAGTGATTGATTTAAAAAGCAGTGGTAAGCAGTTTATAAAATACAAGTACAAACATTTAGTTCTGAATGACATATCTTAATCCTTGCTGGAAGCTATTTCTAAACCACTGGATCTCCGTCAATGTTTTGTAATAATGTTTATGATGAGTTTTGTTGCTCTAAAGCACTGATTTTACTCAGATTCTTGTTTAGTCATTCATTGTGCAAGTTCAATTTTAAAATATATTTAAATTAATTTATTATGATCATGAAAAGGTAGGATATATACAGTATTTGTTTTGACCGGCCTTAGTTGGAAAAAAAATAAAAATCACTTATTATTTCTTGAAGATATTACAATGTTGAATAATGCAAATGCTAACATGTAATTTGTACCTCTCCCATTAGACAGAACCCTTGTTTAGAAAAATATTCTTCTTGAAATGTAATGAAGACTTGGTACTAGTTATTTTAATACTATCTGAGATTCTAATCCATGTTATGGATTTATTAGGTGTAAAAACAATAAGGTCATTAGTTACTTTTACAAGTGATTACTCTGTGACAATATAAAGAAACATCCTTCTTAGTTAATGAGGGAAAATACTATAGCAATGTTAGTAATGTTTATCATGTGGATAAGAAAACCACCTTTTAATATGTTACAAATATTTTTTTGAGGGGGCAGAGCCAACAGACAGGCTGGTCTGAGTATTTCTAAAACTACTGATCTACTGGGATTTTCACGCATAACCATCTCTAGGTTTTACAGAGAATGGTTCCAAAAAAGATAAAATTTCCAGTGAGTGGCAATTGTGTGGATGAAAATGCCTTGTTGATGTCAGAGGTCAGAGGAGAATAAACAGACTGGTTCGAGATGATAGAACCAAGGTATGCAGAATATCATCTCTGAATTGACAAAACGTTGAACCTTGAAACAGATGGGCTACAGCAGCAGAAGACTACACTGTGTGCAACTCCTGTCAGCTAAGAATAGGAAAATGAGGCTACAATTCGCACAGGCTCACGAAACCTGGACAATAGAAGATTGAAAAAATGTTGCCTGGTCTGATGACGAGTCTTGATTTCAGCTGAAACATTCAGATGGTAGGGTCAGAATTTGGCGTAAACAACATGAAAGCATGGATCCATCCTGCCTTGTATTAATGATTCAGGCTGGTGGTATAATGGTGTGGGGGATATTTTCTTGGTACATGTTGGGACCCTTAGTACCAATTGAGCATTGTTTAAATGCCACAACCTACCTGAGTATTAGTTTTTAAAATATCTGTAATTGTTTTTTCTTCCTTAAAACCTTCATTTTTATGTTGGAAATCCTTTTCTGGCATTGCAGAACAGATTTCTCGTTCTGCACAGCCAAGTTGACAATATCTGGGATGTCACTCCACATGACGTCCTTTCATGTGGGTTCTTCTGCCTCCTCCGCGATCCCATTAAGAAGATATATTTTATCTAAGTTAACACTATCCTGTAACCTTATTTTCTTGTGTACATAATTAAAATATGCCAATTTTAAATCTGCAGGGGCGGCATTGCACAAGCAGTTCACGTCCGTCCGCCATTTGATAGTTGCCCCCATAAATGTGTTGTAATATTTTGTTTCATGTGCATAAAGCTATTTTATTTTATTGATGTTAATTTTGTAATATTTCCATCCACAATGTAATCAAATTATTCTTAATTGCTGTTTAAACTGTTTGTTTGCAAACTACATAATGCCTCTGTCATATTTAACTCATAATCATAATGCATATTGTAGCATGCATTGCGCCCCAGGACAGCACATGTATATTGAGGCTGGAGATCAGTTTTCCTTTTACCCTTTGCACACCCTGCAGCATATATTTATCATAAGTGCTCATAAAAACATGGCCGAGGTGTCAACCCGAGGTGCACTCCAATGATCAATGTAAACTGTGTAAATCCAATTACATCCAGATGTTAATCCAATTAATTTGACTGCTTTCCTATCTTGTGATGATGACCCTAAAGTTACATTTTGAATATGCATATTGACATGGTAAATGTGTTAATATGCAGTTAATCTAAGTGGTTTTCCAACACCTAAATGGTTGTCACCATTTTAATTATTTAGTCTGTTTTTTTTTTATTATTTACTAATTTTTATTGAGGCATACAATGTTCCAACATAAATAAATAGCAAAAATAGCATTAAACAAGGAATAAAACTGTAACATAAATTGCACTGAAGTCCAGTTTAAACTAGTCGGTTACATATCATGGTCGGGTTTCCAAATTGAGAGAAAGCCTCACATTTTTTGTTTTACATTACTTTTCCAGTAAGTAATTACCATTGAAACAATTAACAAGCATACATATCTAATTATACAATAATATTGAAATTAGACAATTCTTTTGAGGATAAATAAGTAAACATAACATATCATTATATATGGGAAATATTTATAACTTTGTGAATAATAAGATCAACAACATAAGATCTCTAATGACTTTATAGTAAGGAGACCCTTAGAAAATATATAAAATAGAAACAAAAAAAAAAAGGGGGGGGGGAACCCCCATCAGGGTCAATATCAGGTCTATTTGTCTGCAGGAGACCCACTAGTCACTGCCAGCCCCTCCCACCAGACACTGTCTCCATGCCTCCCAACACAAGCAATGCATTGTGATATTGTTATTGGCTGCAAACACTGCACTTTCCATTGTTTCAATATGTTCCATAGTAGACTTGACCTGACTCCACCTTGGGCCCTTAGGCTGGAGACAAGCCCTAGCTATGTTTAATTTAACAGCCATTAGAATGTACACACATAAATATTTTAAATGTTGAGGCATCTTGCTAGGAATTAAGTGGAACAATGCTGCAACAGGATGGTTCATATCTGTCATCCCCAGTTTAGCACAGTAGTTAAACGCCCTAGCCCAAATTCTTTGAATCTTAGGACACTCCCACCACATATGTAGGGGAGATCCTACTTTGCCACATCCTCTGCAACATAGTGGAGAATTTGATTTAGATATCTGAAAAAGACGTAGGGGGGTGTAGTACCATTGTGTCAAAATCTTGAAATAAAGCTCAAAGTATGTGGTACCATGAATTGCACTTTTGGTCAATAAAATCAGAGACCTTTAGGATGCCTCCGGAGCCTCAAAGTGCAAATCCCTTTCCCAATGTTTAATGTAAAAGGATTTATTATATAAGGGTGCTTGAATAATAGCAGCATAAGCATGAGAAAACACCTTTGATGTGAGTGCCCCAGATTCCCAGCGTTTCTCCCACTTGGTCTGGGGTCTCAAAGGATCAGAAATAAACCCCCAGGATTTCAGGAAATTCCTCATTCTAAAGAATTCAAAATCCATCAGAGGTGAGGAGGAAAACTGAGTTTGGAACTGAATAACGGTCATCAGACCCATATCTGTGAAAATATCTTTTATGGTCCGACTCCTAATGCCCATGAGCTCCCAGTCTAAAGAATGCGAATCTACCAGAGCGTGAAGCAAGCCAGAGATAGGATGGATTGGGAAAGGGTGTGGAGCAATTCTATCTTGGTGATGGATTTTATCCCAAAATTTCAGGTTAGAAGCTATGATGTAGTTCGTACATATTTCTGCTTTTCTAGTGTGTCTCGGGATCCATTTCATATCTCGGAGACTAACTCCCTGTGGAAGAGACTCCTGTTCGATTTCCGCCCATCTGCTATCGGGTGAGATCTTACCCCATGCCGAAATGTGGGCCAAACGCGATGCTTCATGATATACAGCTATATTGGGAGCAGCTGCTCCACCAGCTAATACTGGTTAGGACATAATTTTCATCGCCACTCTACAACGTTTATGTTTCCAGATGAATTCATTACAAATCCTCTGGAAATGTGAGATAATACTATTGGGTATAGGCAGAGGGAGACACCGAAACAAATAAGTCAATTTTGGGAGCAGGTTCATTTTAATGGCAGCAACTCTGCCCCACCAAGACAAGTTCGGTGAGTCCCAACATGTGAAATAATCTTTGAATTTGCGGAGCAAGGGTTGAAAGTTAGCTGCAATGATAGTTGGAATATCATGTGATAAAATGACTCCTAGATGTTTTATTTGCTTTGTGGACCAAACAAAAGGGAATTGGTGTTTCAAAATATGAAGATCTAGACTTGAGATATTCAAAGCAAATGCTTTATACATGCTATTTAGTCTGTTTTAATTGCAAAAAACGTGTTGTTATCTCTTTAATTAATGACATCACAGCCCGAGCAGGCCTTTGAGCACGTAAGTGGTGTAGCACAAACAAGATATTATAGAAAATCCCCTAGTGATAATATATGCTAACTCATAAATGGTGCGAGTAAGTGATGTTTCTACTTTCAACTTGTAATCCCTTGTCAAATTATCATGCACAAGGTTCATGATAGAAAACCTTTGGCTTTGCGTAAATGCAATTTTACACTCCAACTGTATTCTAGCCCTATGTGAGCTCCATCTTCCTTGCTGATGTAAGGATTAAAAAATAAAGGCCTATGTGATTGAACTTGCTAGAGGGTACCCACAAATAAAGACAAGCTGAAACTTGTAGTAAACACTGTGCTGTGCAGCAGGAACAGGAGCCTTTACAGGAGGTAGACACGAGTGGAATGGGAGCCAAGCAGGCCAATGGAGCTAAAACTCATACCCAGTATGAGTACCCATTAAAATACAGGTATACTACTACAAGACGGCTACAAGTGAGCCTGAACTGGCACTGGTCCCCAGTGCAAAATTTATTTGCTTTCTCAAAGTTATAAAGAGAATTTTCATACCTATCAACTATCCCTCACATTCCCAGTCACTCATTAAAGCTCATCATACTTGAGGGTCAGAACTACATGATAGAATTTGTAGCTTATGCCAAGTGACTTTTATCTATACAACTATTGCTTATGCTTAAATATTTAACACAATTGTTTTGAACCTTGCAAACCCTCTCTCAGACTTACAAATGGGCATATGCACACAATTTTGCGAACCTCTCTAACTCACAACTACCCAGAAAAAGGGTTCTCTAAACAAGTAACAAACCTTCAAACCTACATATTTCATAATCCTCTCTCATGTTGAAATATTACGACCAGGATACTTTATATAACAGAAAACTCATTTGTAGTCTTGTAATTCACTATGTCACAAAAAAGCTGAATACATCTGATAAACGAGCTAAACCTCAAACCAATCACACTCCTTCTATAGACATTTTTTTAATTACTGGAATCAACACCTTCAACTGGAATCTCTCCACTATAATCTCAACTGAGACCTACTACTCTTTGCTCTGAATCTGAAACAGAAAAGAATACTGATAAAGATATAATCTCCATACAAAGCCCTGCTAAATTCTTTACCCTTCGAGATTTTTTTTGCATTAGTGGACAAAGTTAAACAATGTATTAGGGAGAAGATTCAGATAGTAAGAGAGAGCTCTCTGAAATAGGCCAGAGGGTGGATAAAATGGAAGAAAATTGTGATACTTATTCCTTCACTATAGATACTATGAGCAATCACTTTTAACATCATGAAACAGCATTACAAAAATTTTAAATAAGAAAACAGAAACCACAGGAATAACATAAGAATCAGAGAGACCCCTAAATCATCACACCACCAGAATTGGAGTCTTACCTTCAGGGCCATTTTGCTTTGCTCAAAGGAGTAGATACTATGCCACCAGTATCAATGGATAGGGCACGAAGATGATCAAATGATCAAAGCCCTCAGACAGGTTTCCACCAATAGATGTTACACCAAAAACCACCAGCTTCCCAATTAAATAATAATTAATTAAACATGCCAGATTGAAGCCTATTCGCTATAAGGATACTTTCCGTCAGATATATGCTGATCTTAGTACAAAGACATTACACAGAAGAAAGGAGCTGAGCTCTCTAATACCTATCCTTCATAAAAAGAAAAGAAAAAAACCAGCATGTAAAGATGTTTTTTTCATTTGATATGTCAATACTCTGGAATGGAAAGTTAATTATCTGCAAATCACTGGCAAAAACCGCAGACATATGCAAATTATTGTGTATTCCATCTTCTGATACTCAGGAAGATGCTGATCATCACAAAAACCTACTCAGCAACCTCAATATTCTCCAATGCCCAAAAGAGCTGAGTGGCAGCATTTACCTCTATCAAAAAGAACAAAGAACCTGACAGTGGGACTAGCAACACCACAGTTTGGGAGTCATTGACGTCTTCTGACTTCTGTATCCTGTTTTACAGGCTTTAGACCAGGTTAAGGCCTGGATTTCTGTTATGACATTAGTGTCACTCACTAAGAGGATGAATTATCAAGCCGTCAACTATGCTGCATTCGACGGCACCAATACGCTTGCCTAACATTGCGGCCGTGGACCTAAATATTCTCTCCTTATTTATAAAAAAAGCTGTCAAAAAGCCATGCACCAAGTACGGGGTGATGAGCAGTGGACTGTTGTTAACTAACAGTCATCGATCTCGCTGCTATTCGGCTTTTTCCCAACTTTAATTATACCCTGTCACTAAACACCGCCACTATACTAAAATGTTTAACCCCTATCCCGCCACTCCCGGACCCCGACACAACTTTAATAAAATTATTAACCCCTATCCCACCACTCCCTGACCCCATCGCAACTCTAATAAAGTTATTAACCCCTAAATCGCCAGCCCACCACATTGCCATAAACTAAATTAAGCTATTAACCCCTAAACAACCCGCTAACGTTACATTAAATATTAACTTATCCCTATCTTATAATAAATGAAAACTTACCTTTAGAAATAAAATAAACTATATTAAACGACTAATTAACCTACCCTAACTATTATCCTACAATTACATTAAACTACTTTATATTAAACTACTAATTAACCTACCCTAACTATTATACTAAAATTACATTAAACTAACAATTAAATTAACTATATTACATATTTAAAAACCTAACCCAACTCAAGTTATTTAAATCTACAATAAAAATTGCTAGGTTACAAATAAATAACAACTAAGTTACACAAAATAAAAAACACTAAGTAACACAAAATAAAAAACACTAAGTTACACAAAATAAAAAATAAATGATCAAATATTTAAACTAATTACACCTAATCTAATAGCCCTATCAAAATAAAAAAGCTCCCCAAAATAAAAATAAAACCTAGCCTACAAGCTAGCCCACTTAAAAGGGCCTTTTGCAGGGCATTGTCCAAAATAAATCAGCTCTTTTACCTGTAAAATAAAATATAAACACCCCCCAACAGTAAAACCCACCACCCACACAACCAAACCCCCCAAATAAAAACCTATCTAAAAAACCTAAGCTCCCCATTGCCCTGAAAAGGGCATTTGTATGGGCATTGCCCTTAAAAGGGCATTTAGCTCTTTTTTCAGCCCAAAGTCCCTAGCCTACAATTAAAACCCACCCAATAAACCCTTAAAAAAACCTAACACTAACCACCGAAGATCCACTTACAGTTTTCAAAGACTGGAAATCCATCCTCATCCAAGCCGCAGAAGTCCTCAGCGAAGCCGGCAGAAGTCTTCATCCAAGCGGGCCGAAGTCTTCATCAAAGCTGGCAGAAGTCTTCAGCCAGACAGAATCTTCTATCTTCATCCACCTCATCTTCAAGACATCCAGCGCGGAGCATTCTCTTCTTCCGACGTCTGTTGCAGAATGAAGTTTCCCTTTAAATGACGTCATCCAAGATGGCATCCCTTACATTCCAATTGGCTGATAGAATTCTATCAGCCAGAAGGAATTAAGGTTGAAAAAATCCTATTGGCTGTTGCAATCAGCCAATAGGATTGAGCTTTCATCCTATTGGCTGATCCAATCAGCCAATAGGATTGAGCTTGCATTCTATTGGCTGATTGGAATAGTCAATAGAATGCAAGCTCAATCCTATTGGCTGATTGGATCAGCCAGTAGGATGAAAGCTCAATCCTATTGAAAGATTGCAACAACCAATAGAATTTTTTCCACCTTAATTCCTATTGGCTGATCGGAATGTAAGGGACGCCATCTTGGATGACGTAATTTAAAGGGAAACTTCATTCTGCAGCAGACATCAGAAGAAGAGGATGCTCCGCACCCGGATGTCTTGAAGATGGAGCCGCTCCGTGCCTGATGGATGAAGATAGAAGATGCCGAAGACTTGGATACCCGCTTGGATGAAGAATTCTGCCGGCTTCGCTGAGTACTTATGCCGCTGGGTGTTTGTATTTTATGTTACAGGTAAAAGAGCTGATTTCTTTGAGGCAATGCCCTGCAAAAAGCCCTTTTAAGGGCCATTGGTAGTTTATTGTAGGCTAGGGGTTTTTTATTTGGGGGGGCTTTTTTATTTTGATAGGGCTATTAGATTAGGTGTAATTAGTAATTTATTTTTTATTTTTGTGTAACTTAGTGTTTTTTATTTTGTGTAACTTAGTTCTTTTTATTTTGTGTAACTTAGTTGTTATTTTTTTGTAACTTAGTAATTCTTTATTGTAGATTTAAATAACTTGAGTAGGGTTAGGTTTTTAAATATGTAATATAGTTAATTTAATTGATAGTTTAATGTAATTTTAGTATAATAGGGTAGATTAAATATTAGTTAAATATAGTTTAATGTAATTGTAGGATCATAGTTAGGGTAGGTTAATTAGTATTTTAATATAGTTTATTTTAATTTTAAAGGTACGTTTAAATTTATTATAAGATGAGTTAATATTTAATGTAAAGTTAGCGGCTTGTTAGGTTTAGGGGTTAATAGGGAAAGTGCATAGAAGACAGCGCCAAACGATGCAGAAATGGATACAAAGGCCTTGTTGTAGGCTGAAACGCGTAGACATCCGTTGTGTATGACATACCAGCCCGAGTTTCTTTTTTAATACGGTGAGCATATATCTAATTTTTGTTTCTTCATTGCAATCGCTCTGTGCAGTATTTTTTGTTCTTTGCTTCACAGGTTCCACCACTATTTCTCTCTTTTTGGATTTCAATATTTGGATTACATTTAGTCTATCTAATTGACTGCCATAACTAATTTTGTCTGTGATATACTTTGTATCCCACCACCACACCAGATTGGGGACACCTTACTTGGATTTTAATTTGGGACAACATATTTACTTCACACATAAGAACTTTTTTTATTTGGGACACAATTTAGCTCCCCTATCCCCCCTTTTTCTGGGGATTCCTAAACATTTTATTGTTTCTCATTTTTCATTTTTTCTAATATTAATATATGTTTTTTCAATCGCATGACTCTAGCCAAGCCTATATTATTTGTATCATTATATTTTTATATTGTATATTTTTTTTTGTCAGTATATTTTTTTTTGTCAGTATATTTTTTTTTGTCAATAACGCATACTTAAGCCAATTTTTATCTATTAAATATCAGTTTTTTACCTGTAAATTAGCTTTCTTTCATATCCTCCCGCACACATAGGGAATGTCACTACTATAATATGTACAGTTACTATTAGTTCAGATCATTATCCTAATTGTTCTTTTAGGTTATTCCATTGACTTGATCTTATTGTCACATTTTTTTGTGTCCAATTTAGTGTGTTTACTACACAGGGAAATACCATCGCTAAATATATACAGTCACTATTAGCGCTATTCATTATTTTTTCTTTCAAGTCAATTTTATCACCCTGATTTTACTGTTGCATTCTCTAGTGTTCATTTTAATGTGTTTATTACAGCCAATATTGTTGCTACTATTGTTGCAATACTTCATCTAACTGCTATATAATCGCAATTTAAACCAATGTAGTTTAACCATACTGCATTTATTTTTCAGCACTAGATTTACTGTATTTATATTTATATTATTCTCTAAAGTACACTTAAGCCTCACTCAGAGGCGCTCCTTCACCCCCAGGTTTAGGGGTTAATAGCTTAATTTAGTTTATGGCGATGTGGGGGGCTGGTGGTTTAGCTGTTAATAGGTTAAGTAAGTGGTAGTGATGTTGGAGGCCAGGGGTTTAGGGGTTAATACAGTTATTTATTTATCAACCCCTAAACATAACAACCCGCTAACTTTATATTAAATATTAACTCATCCCTATCTTATAATAAATTTAAACTTACCTTTAGATTTAAATTAAACTATATTAAACTATTAATTAACCTAACTATTATAATAAAATTACATTAAACTATATTAAATTAATAATTAATCTAACCTAACTTTTAAACTAAAATTACATTAAACTATATTAAAATAAAAATTAATCTAACCTAACTTTTATACTAAAATTACATTAAAATACAAAATAAATTAACTATATTATATATTTAAACACCTAACCCTACTCAAATAATTGAAATCTACACTAAAAAATTACTAAGTTACCAAAAACTAACAAATAAGTTACAAAAAATAACAAACACTAAGTTACACAAAAAATAAATATTTAAACTGATTACACCTAATCTAAGGGTCCTTTGAAAATAAAAAAGCACCCCCAAAATAAAAAAACCCCTAACCTACAATAAACTACAAATAGCCCTTAAAAGGGCCTTTTGCGGGGCATTGCCCAAAAGAAATCAGCTCTTTTACCTGTAAAAAAAAAAATACAAATACCCCCCAACAGTAAAACCCACCACCCACACAACCAACCCCCGAAATAAAAACCTAATCTAAAAAAACCTAAGCTCCCCATTGCCCTGAAAAGGGTATTTGGATGGGCATTTAGCTCTATTGCAGCCCAAGTCCTAATCTAAAACTAAAACCCACCCAATAAACCCTTAAGAAATCCAAACACTAACCCCAGAAGATTTACTTACAGTTTTGAAGATCCAACATCCATCCTCCAAGAAGCCGGAGAAGTCCTCAACGAAGCGGCCGAAGTCTTCATCCAAGCCCGCAGAAGTCTTCATACAGACGGCATCTTCTATCTTCATCCATCCAGCGTGGAGTGGCTCCATCTTCAAGACATCCGAGGCGGAGCATCCTCTTCTTTCTGATGACTACCGATGAATAAAGGTTCCTTTAAGATGGAGCCGCTCCGCACCGGATGGATGAAGATAAAAGATGACGTCTGGATGAAGACTTCTGCGGGATTGGATGAAGACTTCTCCCGGCTTCTTGGAGGATGAATGTCGGATCTTCAAAACTGTAAGTAAATCTTTTTTTTTTACAGGTAAAAGAGCTGATTTCTTTGGGGCAATGCCCTGCAAAAGGCCCTTTCAAGGGCTATTTGTAGTTTATTGTAGGTTATGGGTTTTTTTATTTTTATTTTGGGGGTGGGGGTTTATTTTCATAGGGCCCTTAAATTAGGTGTAATTAGTTTCTTTTTTATTTTGTGTAACTTAGTGTTTATTTTTTTGTGTAACTTGGTGTTTGTTATTTTTGTAACTTAGTTGTTAGTTTTTGGTAACTTAGTAATTTTTTAGTGTAGATTTAAATTATTTGAGTAGGGTTAGGTGTTTAAATATATAATATAATTAATTTAATTTTTAGTTTAATGTAATTTTAGTATAAAAGTTAGGTTAGATTCATTTTTATTTTAATATAGTTTAATGTAATTTTATTATAATAGTTAGGGTAGGTTAATTATTAATTTAATATAGTTTAATGTAATTTTATTATAATAGTTAGGTTAGGTTAATTATTAATTTAATATAGTTTAATGTAATTTTATTATAATAGGGTAGGATAATTAATAGTTTAATATAGTTTAATTTAAATCTAAAGGTAATTTTAAATTTATTATAAGATAGGGATGAGTTAATATTTAATATAAAGTTAGCGGGTTGTTAGGTTTAGGGGTTAATAGTTTAATTTAGTTTATGGCGATGTGGGTGGCTGGCGGATTAGGGGTTAATACATTTATTTAGTTGCGGTGGTCTCTGGGAGTGGCAGGATAGGGGTTAATGACTCTATGTAGGTGGCGGCGGTATAGGGGGTAGCAGATTAGGGGTTAATAAGTAAAATGTAGGTGGTGGTGGGCTCCGAGAGCGGAGGAAGAGGGGTTAATAAGTTTATTAGAGTTGCGGTGGGCTCCGGGAGCAGCGGGATAGGGGTTAATAACTTTATTTAGTTGTGGTGGGGTCTGGGAGCGGCGGTATAGGGGTTAAACAGTTTAGTATAGTGGCGGTACTTAGTGACAGTATACAAATAAAGCTGGGAAAAAGCCGAAGAGCAGCGAGATCGATGACTGTTAGTTAACAACAGTCCTGCTGCTCATCGCTCCATTTGGTGCGCAGCTTTTTGACAGCTTTTTTGGTAACTATGGAGAGCATATTTCGGTCCGCGGCAGCGATGTTAGGCGATGTCAGGCAAGTGTATTGGTGCCGTCGAAAGCAAGTAAGTTGACGGCTTGATAAGTAGGCCTCTGTATCTTTTTTTAATATATTAAAAATAGTAACTTCATAGCCTTAAATTATTAGCATATCAAGTGATCACTATGCAGCATGTAGACAGTGTAGAGTTCTGAATTCCACTGAATGCAGTCACATCTCTCTGGAGGGCAGTATAAAATATACAACTTTTTGATTTTATTGTGTTTTTAAAAAGAAAGGGTGATGGATAACTGTTGGTTCAGGAATGGTAAGAACAGTAGAAAAAAGACATACTCCCAATTACCTTTTGAAAAAAATCCTATGTTTCTTTTACTGCTGACACCTGTGATGAGGAGAACACAGCTGCTAGTACTTCTGGAAGTCTAACAGGTAAGTGTGAGTTTCTGGTGTCTGAATCTGCAAATAAGAAATCCATGGTCTGTAAGACAATGTTAATATATAATTTAATCTTAATAAATGTACATATACGTGATGATAATGGAGATTTTAAAGAGGTTAGATATCATCCAGGAGCTACTGCTCATTGCATTTTGAAACTTATTTCAAGAATTGTTAGGCAGCAAGGACAGGGAGTTAGATGTAATTGTTCATCTAGGTACAAATGATCTAGCTAATAATGATGTTGTTGCAGTCCAAAACCAGTTTTTTTAACCTTTTCCCACCATTAGGACGTTCCATTATTATCGGTTATTTGTAGAGCGCCAACAGATTCTGCAGCGCTATAAACAAAGGGGGAGTACAACAAAACAATTATAGGGTAGAGGGCCCTGCCAAGAGTTGCACTGTTGTAGTCAGCTCTTAAGAAGGTGATCTACAAACAGCTGGACTTTTAGGCTTACATGCTAAGAGGGTTCAGGGGATTGCAGTGGAGCAGAGGAACTGGTAATAGGAAAGGTCAGCGTAGGTTGTATGCGTCCCTGAACAGTAGAGTCTTTAGGGAGCATTTGAAGCTTTTAAAACTAGAAGAGAGTCTTGTGGAGCTAGGCAGAGAGTTCCACAAGATGGGAGCCAGTCTGGAGAAGTCTTGTAAATGGGAGTGTGATGAGGTGACAAGAGAGGAGGAGAGTAGGAGGTCATGAGCAGAGCGAAGGGGACGGGAGGGAGAGTATCTGGAGACAAGGTCTGAGATGTAGGGGGGAGCAGTGCAGTTGAGGGCTTTGTATGTAAGAGTGAGAATTTTGTGTTTGATCCTAGAGGCAAGAGGAAGCCAGTGAAGGGATTGGCAGAGAGGCACAGCAGATGAAGAGCGACGTGTAAGGAAGATGAGTCTGGCAGAGGCATTCATTATGGATTGTAAAGGAGCTAGGCGGCAGGTGGGGAGACCAGAGAGGACAGAGTTGCAGTAATCAAGGCGGGAAAGAATGAGAGAGTGGATTCAAATCTTAGTTGTGTCTTGTGTAAGGAAGTGTCTAATTTTAGAGATGTTTTTAAGGTGGAAGCGGCAGGCTGTAGCCAAGGACTGAATGTGAGGAGTGAAGGAAAGATCTGAGTCAAATGTGACCCCGAGACATCGGGCATGCGGGGAAGGGGTAATGATGGAGTTGTCGACAGTTATAGAGATATTGGGGGTGGAGATTTGGGAAGAAGGGGGGAAAATGAGGAGCTCAGTTTTGGAGAGATTTAGCTTGAGGTAGTGAGAGGACATCCAGGAAGAGATGTGAGAAAGACAGTTAGTGACACGGGTTAGCAAGGAAGGAGATAGTTCTGGTGCAGAGAAGTAGATTTGGGTGTCATGATATTGGAAACCATGGGACTTAATAAGGGAACCTAGTGATGACGTATAGATTGAGAAGAGAAGGGGACCGAGGACAGAGCCTTGCGGTACTCCGACAGAAAGTGGTGACAGGGCAGAGGAGGCCCCAGAGAAGGCTACACTGAAGGTACGGTTTGACAGGTAGGAAGAGAGCCACGAAAGGGCTGTGTCACAGATGCCGAAGGATTGGAGGGTTTGGAGCAGAAGAGGGTGGTCGACAGTGTCAAAGGCTGCGGACAGATCAAGGAGGATAAGCAGAGAGAAGTGGCCTTTTGATTTAGCTGTAAGTAGGTCGTTGGTGACCTTAACAATAGCTGTCTCTGTGGAGTGATAGGGACGAAATCCAGATTGCAGCGGGTCAAGAAAGGAGTTTAACGTAAGGAAATGGGATAGGCGTGCATATACTAGTTTTTCGAGAAGCTTTGAAGAAAGAGGGAGGAGGGAAATTGGGACTAACTGTGCTGGACTTTAGCACCGTTATTACGACATGGGATGTCCTAGCCATTTGGCTGTACTGAAGCCAATGGCACTTACAGATTTGGATCGGGGTATGAAGGGCGTACCTAGCATCATAGAGACGCCCCTCTGACCCGATCCCATCTTGCGATCTTATGCACAATTGCTTGATTTCAATTTGTTTGCATTGGAATGTTGTTCTGATGTAGAAAATTTAGACCCGACAAGAAAGGGTTAAACTAGGAAATTGTATAGATCAGGTGGTTTCATCCCTGTGTTATTTTCTACTGTTTTACATGAGTATGGACAGGATGTAGGAAGAATCCAACTCATAACAGGATTAAACTCTTGGTTACAGAAGTGGTGCAAGGGTAAAATATATAGTTTTGTTATGCTTGGCAACAAAGTAGGTTATATAAGAGTGATGTTTTGCATATGTGTTTTAAAGGGACAGGAGTCTTGAGTAAAGAATATACTCTATTTCATGCTCCCGCTCGAGCATTAACTGCTTTGATGAAAGTAAAAATGTGCAAAAAGCCGAACTTACAATACGACCTATTCCCCCATAGAAATCAATGGTGAAAAAAGTGGGAAAAAACCTAAGACCCCACTCTCGCGCTAACCCGACATAAAAATATGAATATTTCACTTTCCAATGTTTTTCACTTAGCAGAATATGTTCTATTTATTCATAAACACATGTTTTTACATATAGCTGATGGTATTTTGGTACAATATATCTATAACTATATATATATATATATATATATATATATATATATATATATATATATAAACATATTCTGCTATGTACAGAACATTGGATGTCAAATATTTACAGTAGCACAGTATAACACTGCGTTTGCAATTTATTTCAACTTGTAATTTGAGCGCAATTTAACTTGCAAGCAAACAAACGCGAAAACCCAATATCGCTCATGCACAAATGATAGAGGGCCATTCATAATTTGGCTCCTTATCAGTAGCAATTTAAACTAGAGAAGGGTGGTAGTGTTAATATACCCAACTGTCCCCCAGAGTGTTAACTCTTTATTGATTAATTCATAATTAATTAATTCAACTATTAGTCAAGTTTTCATTCTAGTAAAGCAAAAGGATCCAACAAGTCTATGTTCTCAGTGCAATGTGCACAAATTCTCACAGTTTAGTAAATAAATTACCTGACCTTAGTGCAATAATGATTTGAGATAATTTACATTTTGTAGCTATAACAGACAGGTTACATTGATTCTCATGTTTGGGACACAGGCATACCTGGTTACATTTTGTTTAGGAAAAAAAGGTAAAGTGTCTCTGTATGTGAAAGAAAATATTAAAGTAACTGAAACTGTAGAAACCAATGTTAATGTAGAAAGTATTTGGGAAACTGTAGAAACTGAAAGGATAAAGTGTTTAGAATAGCTGTAGTATACAGGCCTCCTTTACAGGATAAAGGATTAGATCAACTACTAACTGATGAAAATGCCACAATTACAATGAATAGCAAGGTTATAGCAGTGGGAGATTTTAATATGCCTGATGTAGACTGGAAGGTACCAGTTGCTAGATCAATCAGCAGTAAGTATATTCTGGATCTTTGCAAGGGTAATCATTTAAACAACTAGTAAAAGAAACAACACATAAAGAACATATATTACAATCAGTATATATAAACAGTGATATAGTCCAAAAATAGAAATCAATGCAATTACTGTGCACCCTTTTAAGGAAATAGCTCCAACAATGGAGAATCCAAAAATAGCTCAGTTCTTGTCAACTTCTGGTACCTCAAAAAAAAAAAAAGCAGGAAGAAATAAGTGAAGTATTGGTATCAAGCACCTCGGGTATAGAGGACAATGCTGATCTATATATCTGATATATAGTTAAAAACAATTTATTAAAACAAGAAATATTCAGTACAGGGATAGAGGTATTGGCATAAAACCACTGCTTTAGTCTGAGCAGTTAGCCAGGTAAAACTCAGCATTTTCTGTCTAATTTAAGCACCAATGCGCAAAACAGTCCCACCTTTTTTGTGACATATTCTTTCTAATTGTTAATCGTTACTCTCCGAAGTATATAGAGTAGAAAAAAAGGGGAAAAGTGGCTCTGCATGTGAAATAAAATAATAAAGTTGCTGAAACTGTAGAAACCAATGTCAATGTACAAAGTGTTTGGACGATGGTAGAAACTGAAGGAAAACAGGTGTTTAGATTAGGGGTAGTATACAGGTCTCCTTTACAGGATGAATAATTAGATCAACTACAAACTGATTATATCTAGATCTAGAGTTTCTAGATCTAGAGTTTCCACAGGAATAGGGCCCTCAATTTCCCCTGTATCTGTCTGTAAAATTTTATCTTTTATTGTATTGTTTCTCTGTTGCAATTTTATAGTTGTACCCATGGGCAGCGCTGTGGAATCTGTTGGCGCTTTATAAATAAAGAATAATAATAATAATGAAATTGCCAAATTTACAATAAAGGGGTTATAATTGTAATTATACTTAAAGTTTGTAATTGTAAGGATACTTACCGGGTCAGAGGGACCCGGTCTTGGCAAATGCCAAGAGTGCCACTCTCCTTCTCGCCGTCCCATGTGGAAGGACACCACAACTCCAGCCTGTCTTCAGCTGCGGCTGCAGCTCTCTAGGCTTGCGTGGATGTGCACTGCCTAGATTTAAAGGAGCCATGTCCTAATTATAGGAACTCCCACCTGGAGGACTCAGGTGTGGGCGTTTGTATTGAAAATTGAGTTATTGCCTTACCTGCCTTGTTCACCTCACTCCTGAGACCAAAGCATACTTACCTGATTCCTGTGTATGCTCACCTTGCTCTTGAGACCAAAGCATACTTACCTGATACCTGCATATGCTCACTTTGCTCCTGAGACCAAAGCATACGTACCTGATACCTGTGTATGCTCACCTTACTCCTGAGACCAAATCATACTAACCTGATACATGTGTATATTCACTTTGCTCCAGAGACCAAGCATACTTATCTGATACCTGTGTATGCTCACTTTGCTCCTGAGACCAAAGCATACTTACCTAAGACCTATGTATGGTCCCCTTGCACCTGAGACAAAGCATACTAACCTTGCTCTGGAGACAAAGTGTTCTTACCTTGTACGTATGTATGCTCACCTGGTGCCTGAAAGTCAAGTAGAATAACCTGATACTGGTGTATGCTCACGTGTTCCTGAAGCTGTACCCATCTGGTATTCCATGACACTGGGTATCATGTGCCTGCTGAGAAACCTGTGTCTAACAAACCAGTGACAGCCTTCTGTAAACCGGTTGTATCTGCTGTATCTATCTGGTATCCCATGACAATCTCACCAAAAGTACCCACTGGGTATCCTGTGTCCTTTGAGAAACCTGTGTCTACCATACCAATGACAGCCTTCCTAAAGTCCCTTTGGCTGCTGTACCTATCTGGTATCCTGTGACAGTCTCACCAACAGAACCCGCTGGGAATCCTGTGCCTGCTGATAAACCTGTGTCTACCATACTAGTGACATCCTTCTTCAAACCAGCTGTGCATGCTGTACCTATCTGGTATCCCATGGCAGTCTCACCAACAGTACCTGCTGGGTATCCTGTGCTTGTTGAGAAACCTGTGTTTACCTTACCAGTGACAGCCTTCTTCAAACCAGCTGGACCTATCAGGTATTCTGTGTCAATTTCACCCTTTACAGCTGAAGCACCAGTGTCTATTGAACTTTATTACTGAAAAAAGACTTTAGTGATTTGCACAAGGCCTATTTTCAAAATTGCTGTTTCTGTGATCTTTACTCTGAAATATCAAATGTTCTTTTACTTATAAATCAGCAAGTTTTTAAAAAGACTTTCATGGTTCTGCGTATCTGTTCCTGCATTTTTAGTTCCGCATACCCTAATTTCTCACAGAATAACTCAGCCAACAAAACAAAAACTTGCAAGACTAAAGCTTTAACACAGAAATGTAATGCAGTAACTCAAACTGTGCGTGCCTTACAAGAAAATAAGAACAGATTAATACAGCAACTCCAAAGATCCCTGCAGGGTCCTACCCGTCCAGCACCAGCAACTAGTACACCTGTAACAGAATCTGCTACAAGCAATCTACCTGAGCCTAGAGTTGCTTTACCTGAGAAATTTAATGGGGATTGGTCTAAATTCTAGACTTTTTTCACTTCTTGTGAGATTCTGTTTTCTCGGTAACCTACAACTTATCACACAGACTTTATACATGTACGGACTGTTATTTCACTTCTCACTCGTGAACCCCATTTATGGGCTCACCAACTCATTGTTACTCACAGGGGTGGATAGTGTAAGTTGTACAACTTTAATTTATTAATTTCTTTTGTTTAGTGCAACTTTTTTTAAGCACAAACCCTTTATGTGAGCTTCAAACTAACGTAAACAGTTTGTGCGTAAAATCTGATTGCAATATTGTGCTCAAGTTAAAGTTACCAATCCACTCATAGGGGTAGATATATTAATAGTCAAGCAAAACATGATTTGCTGTAACATTGCACAAGCATTTCTACTAAAATGCTTGAGCAATGCCACCCACTGCTCCCTGGTAGCCAATTGGCCACTAGCAGGGGCTGTCAATCTGATGATACCAAAATTTGTAACAGAGTTGATGTTCCAGGATTGGTGGATCAAATGAACAGTGATATTAAAAAAAGTGAAAATAAATGTGATCTAAAATGTAATATTACCAAGAACAAAATAATGCATTGGATCTGAAAACTCAAAGTCCAGTTACAGTCAATGGTACATTACTGACTTTAACTAAAGAGGAATAGGACTCAGGAATTAATATTACAGATTATTTCAAATTTGGTAGACAATGCAGCAGTGCAGCTAATAAGGCCAATAGAATACATCATGAGCATTATGTACAGTTCCAGAGACCATATCCAGAAGTAAACAAATTAACTAGGAACTGTCCAAAGAAGGTCTACTAAAATGGTACATGGTCTAAAACAGAAAATATAGAAAAAGACTCTATGACCTAAACACTTAGGGGGCGAAATATCAAGCTCCGAATGGAGCTTGATGCCCCTTTTTCCATGCGAGCCTTCAGGCTATAGACTGCTACTGCATAACTTGTCTACCTGCTCTGAGGCTGCTGACATCAATCTGCCCAATCCTATATGATCAGGCTGATTGACACCAGCTGCTAGTTGCCGATTGACTGTGAATCTGCAGTGGGCGGTATTGCACAAGCAGTTCACATGAACTGCTTGTGCAATGATAGATGCCAACAGCGTATACTGTTGGCATTTATCGATGTGGTGCGGACATGATATGCTACTTCTTATCATGTCCACTCACACTTTCACTAATCGGCCCCCTAGAGTTTAGAGGAGAGAAGGGAAAGAAGTGACATGATAGAAACCTTTTAACATATGAAGGGACCTAATAAAGTTGAAGCTGAAAGCAGCCCCCTCCCCCCAGAAAATTAGAAATACCAAAACAAGGAGTTACAATCTTAAACCCTTTTTTTTTATTTCTTCCATAATTCAGATAGATTATACGTTTTTAAACAACTTTTCAATTTACTTCTGTTATCAATTTTGCTTCATTCTCTTGGCAAAGTTTATTAAAAATGCAGAAATGCACTCCTGGTAGCTAGCTGGACACATTTGTAAGCCAATGAAAATGGGCATACAAGTTATGCCACCAATCAGTAGCTAGCTCCAAGCTCCTGAGCCTATCTACATATGCTTTTCAACAAAGAATATAAAGAGCATGAAGCAAATCAGATAATAGAAGTAAATGGGAAAGATGTCTAAAATTATATGCTCTATCTAAATAATAAAATACAAAGTTAGGGTTTTATGTCCTTTTAATGTGATGGCAAACTCTGTGTCCTATTTTGAACTTAACCTAATATAAGTGTCCCATTAACCTCAAATACCAATATTTGCGTTTTAAAGGTTATTAGAAATATATCACCATTTTACATTTTATGTTTGGCCCTATTGCAAGCCCCCTACTGCCCCTGCAGTCACATAATTATTATTTTTTCAGGTTTATCAAATCAGTTTGAGAGTTGTTTGACAGGCTTTATTCTTTGTGAGCGGTACAAACATGCACATTATAGCCCACTTCTTCCTACACACTCGACCAATCAGGAGCGTTTGATGTCATCACAAATCAAGCGCATACATCTGAATTTAGTGCATGCATGTGGACTCTCAAGAAGTTTACCCTGGTCAAGCTAGGCTAACTGCCTGGGACTTGGGAGACAGTGCAGCTGCCTGAGAGTGCTGTTGAGCACCCAGGGCTGTGCATGTTGCAGGGTCATAGGATATGTACCCAGTCCAGTCTGAGAGTGCAGTCCCCTTTCCGTGTTTTGTATATGTCTAGAGTGATTACATAAGCCTGTGCACCCTTGACTTGTTCCCAGTTTGTTTGATAAGAGCTTGCATTGTTTGGCTGTTTTAGGGACCCAGGTTTTGGAAGAGACCTTGATGTGGTACCTGGGTTTGTCTCATTTGGCCATATGCGGTAACTAACTCTTCCAGTTTTGCTTTTATTCTTAGCTGAGAGCTTGCAAGTGAGTGCTGGACATTCTCTGTGTGCTGTATTAATTTGTTTTGTAATTTTCCCTATGGGCCTTGCACCGAGACTTGTCTGGGGTTAACTGCCTGGGACTCTGGGGACAGTGCAGCTGCCTGAGAGTGCTATTGGGTACCAAGGGCTGTGCATGTTGCAGGGTCATAGGAGTGTTACAGTACCAACAGTGTACCAAGGGTTAACCCCAGATGAACAACGTCCTGCATAGGAAATCAGCAATTCACAAACCAGCCAGTTTTCAGGTTTAAACAGAATGACAACTTTATTTGAAGGCAGCACACAGATTTATACAGGTTTTTAACCCCCCCCCAGATGGGGGTTGAAAGAATGTTGTACATTAGATAAAAAGGGGAAGACGCCCTTTTATGAAACAGTAGAATTGCATTACTTAAATACTTTACTTAGGCAGATAACAAATTAAACACATTTGGCTTGTCTTATCACCTAGTGTCTGCTCTCTGAGGGTGATTAAACAATGGCCTGTTTATTACTTAAATGTAATTATAGCGCACAATAGCTGAGGCCAGAAAACCTGTCTTTAGAAATTAGATTCTTAGCTAAACACAATTAACTCCTTCAGTCCTGACAGAAGGGTCTGTCACATATCTCCCCCCTTGTGGAACACTCCGGCAGACCCGGCTTGACCCTTTGGCGGGTCAACCTGGGGATGACCGGACTAGGAGGTGGTAGGCATGTCAGTTTGCCAGGACAATCCATCTGTATTCCCGTTATGAGAGAGAATTCCTGTCCATACAAAGAAGGGTTCAACTTCCTCAGTGCCCAGACTAGGGCTAAACAGTCCTTCAAAATCTCATCAGCTTCTTTACGAGTTTTCTGTACCTGCTCTTTATAGGTATCCACAATCCCTTCATACTGACATAGGGTGCCCTTGAGTTGCTGCACCTCACTATGAGCCAGCGTCAGCTTCTCCTCCAGTGTCACTAAGTTTGTCTTTAATGTTTCATGTTCCACTCTCAAGCTGGTGTTTTCTGCAGTCTGTCGGTGCAGCTTGTCTAGCAGAGATTCACGTTCTAAACGTGCTTTTTCCTCTGCACTCCTCTTCTCCTTCATCAGCGCATTGTAACGGGACTTCCACGTATCAATAGCGGATAGAGATTTACTGAGCTCAGCGTCCTGGGGCTTAGCAGCAGGGGGGTCAGTCTCTGCTGCACGGATCTGAGCACGGGTAGTCACAGGGTTAACATCAGCGGGACCCATGGGAGCATAGGCAGAAACAAGGGGAGCCAAGTCATTTCCAAGAAGAACATCAGCAGGTAAGTCCTTCTTGACCCCCACATTCACAGGTCTAGCGCCCACTCCCCAATCCAAATGTACCCTGGCAACAGGTAGGCTGAACACATCGCCCCCTGCTACCCTCACAGCCACAGTGTCTCCAGTGTACTGTTTCTCAGGCACCAAGTTCTTTTGAAGCAAGGTCATGGTAGCACCAGTATCCCGTAGACCACTGACCTTCTTCCCATTCACTTTAACAAGTTGCCGGTTATTCCGGTGGGCAGCTTGCACAAGGTCTGCCTCATGTAGGATGCTCCAGCATTCTTGCGCCTCTACGTAGCGGGCCGCAGGCTGAGGGTTACGTGTGATTCCGCCGGCAGGTCTTCTCCAGGACTGTGCTTGGTTCGCTGCATTTAGGGGGCACTCTGGTTTTTTGTGCCCTAGTTGCTTACATCCAAAGCATCGAATCGGTTGTGAGTAGCCCCGCGAATTGAACCGGGCTCTCTGAGGGTAGTTCGTGGCCAGATGCCGTGTGGTATAGCGGTGCGCCGGGGGTTGGTAACTGGCAGCTGCTGGGGTGACTGGGGGTCTGTACTCCACTCTAGCAGGGGGCTTAGTGGTAGCAGTGTCCAGTTTGAGGGCATCCGTATACTCATCTGCCAAGCGAGCCGCTTCATGCAGGGTGAAGGGTTTACGGTCCCGAACCCACTCTCGAACTCCTGCGGGTAACTTGTCGAAGCAATGTTCCAACAGGAATAGCTGCAGCACCTCTTCCCCAGATACGGCTTGGCACCCCGCTATCCAGTGAGCTGCTGTGCGGTGCACCTTACATGCCCACTCAAGGTAGGAATCTCCAGCTAATTTAACAGTGTCTCTGAACCGCCTCCGGTATGCCTCCGGTGTAACCGCATACCTGGAGAGCAGAGCCTCTTTTACAGTATTATAATCCCCGACTTCCTCATCTGGAATGGCCCGAAAAGCCTCACTGGCCCGGCCGGATAATTTTCCGGATAATATCGTGACCCAGTCCTCTGCGGGTACCTTGTGTAGTGCACATTGCCTCTCAAAATCCGCAAGGTACCCATCAATCTCTCCTTCTGTTTCCAGGAAGTTTTTAAAAGCTGCAAAATTTACTTTTCTCTTTTCCACTGGGTTTGCTGCAGCGCCGCTTTGGCGAAGTAGGTTGGCCTCCACAGCTGCTATGACCCGGTCGATAATTTCCGCAGATGGGTTGGGGCCATAATATGCCAGTCTTATTTTAACCGCCCGATCAAAGCTTGCTTCTTCAGGGGTTCTGTCTGCTATGCTGGGCCCATTGGTTCCTTCTGTTCCTGGTACTCTTTCCATCTTAGTCAGTATTGTAATAATCCCCCTCTTCCTGAGGTTACTGGCTTGTGTAGTTGCTCTTCTGGGCGATAAGGTTCATCCCGTCGCTTGCCACCAATGTTATAGTACCAACAGTGTACCAAGGGTTAACCCCAGATGAACAACGTCCTGCATAGGAAATCAGCAATTCACAAACCAGCCAGTTTTCAGGTTTAAACAGAATGACAACTTTATTTGAAGGCAGCACACAGATTTATACAGGTTTTTGACCCCCCCCCAGATGGGGGTTGAAAGAATGTTGTACATTAGATAAAAAGGGGAAGACGCCCTTTTATGAAACAGTAGAATTGCATTACTTAAATACTTTACTTAGGCAGATAACAAATTAAACACATTTGGCTTGTCTTATCACCTAGTGTCTGCTCTCTGAGGGTGATTAAACAATGGCCTGTTTATTACTTAAATGTAATTATAGCACACAATAGCTGAGGCCAGAAAACCTGTCTTTAGAAATTAGATTCTTAGCTAAACACAATTAACTCCTTCAGTCCTGACAGAAGGGTCTGTCACAAGGAGGAGTACACAGGAGGAGTACACAGTCCAGTCTGAGAGTACATTCCCCTTTCATGTTTTGTATATGTCTAGGGTGATTACATAAGACTGTGCACCCTTGACTTGTTCCCAGTTTGTTTGATTGAGAGCTTGCATTTGTATGGCTGTATTAGGGACCCAAGTTTTGGGAGAGACCTTGATGTGGCACCTGGGCTTGTCTCATTTGACCAGATGCGGTAACATACTCTTCCAGTTTTGCTTTTAATCTTAGCTGAGAGCTTGCAAGTGAGTGCTGGACTTCCTCTGTATGCTGTATTTTTTTGTATTGTAATTTTCCCTATGGGCCTTGCGCCCAAACCTGTCTGGGGTTTACTACCTGGGGACAGTGCAGCTGCCTGAGAGTGCTATTGATCACCAAGAGCTGTGCATATTGCAGGGTCATATAAAGTGTAGTGTACCCAATGCAGTCCCCTTCCATGTTTTGTGTATGTATGTATGTATGTATGTATATATATATATATATATATATATATATTCATTAAAATTATGGTGGAGATAAAAATCTGAGATTAAAATCCTCCATGTCTCAAACATTAATCAATACAAATTTTTCCATAGAAAATTAGCACATCTAGGCAATATATATATAAACAATAATAAATTAGAATTTATATTTAATTCCACACTCACTGGACTTATAAACAAAGAGTTCTTTATTCAAGTGACGTTTTGGAGCTCATTAGCTCCTTCCTCAGACCAGGGTTGTTCTTAGGAAGGGACTAGCTAGCTCCAAAACGTCACTTGAATAAAGAAGTCCAGTGAATGCAGAATTTAATATGAATTGGAATATATATATATTTGTGTGTGTGTGTGCATAAATACTAGCGACCTAAGGTGATCAGCGCGGCATAAGCTGGAGGCAAATACAAGATCTTTCTGCATAAAGTTTGATTGAAAGTCCCCTTTATTTTTAACACTGGTAAATCCTAGCATTTCAAAATGCTAGGATGTACCAACACTTTAAGTATATGATGAGCTAACATAGTACGAAGTAATTAACAACTGACTAAAAAACATTTTTTTTTTCCTTTAAAGAAATGAGATGACAATGACTTGAAAACATCTTATCACACAACATTAACCTGTTAAAAGAGCTCATTAAAAATATTAGCATATACTGCTTTATATGAAATAGCCCTGCATGATTGTGCACTTATTTAAAAAACCTCTTTGTTTTTCTGATTCTTGCCTTTTAGTTTGCTTGGCACGCAGTAATGATTGTTACTTGACAGACTTAATGTATTTGTCATAGTTTAACATCCTTAATTAGATGCAATTTCTTTCAATCTGTCAGTTATTAACAACCTATTCGGACAGGTTGACAGGTTTCTAACATGAAAAAATAGATGTAGAAAAAAGCTACAGAGAAAAAAAGTATTTGCTATTTTAAAAGCATATTTCACTTTAAGTGAATACTGATTGGGGTAAATACAAAGATGGAAATGTTTTAGAACTATGAGAGGGCAATAATTTAAGTTAATATGTTAATGGATGTGGGAAGACTATGATTAATTATTACCATATATTACTAAAATTCTTATGACAAGCTACTAGGGAACCTTAGATCATTATTAATGGAAGATCAACCAGAATTTACTACTTTGGAAATTTAACATGAAGAAGTTAAAGCAGAAATCTTCAAATTTTTATACAGGAAATATGTTTTGAATGATGTTTGCATTATTTATATTTTCCTTATGATGAAAAATGTAAAGGGGTATAAAACTCAAAATTGAAATGTGCATGAAATTTAAATAGACAATATTTTTCAATATACATGTAGTTGCACTAATATTTTTATCTAAAGCAGTGATAGTTTTTACTGTGCACAGAGCATACATATATATGCTCTGTTCACTGTCATTCAAATATGATGTCTGTTCAGAGAGCTGGTGCTTGCTTGTATACATCAGCAATAATGCAAACCATGACAATGGGTCTCGTTACTTTTTTAGCCCCACCGCCTTGCTCTTGCACAACCAATTGTGTAAAAGCAGGACTTTTAAGTTGGCCATCTTTGAAGAGGTGCAGGGATAGAAATCAGCAGTCTAAAGGAAGCTACTTCTTAACTTATGGTAGCAGCTTGATAAATGGAACCTACTCCATGTTCGATAAATGGAACTTAATCCATGTTCTTTAAATAGACAAAGAGTCAAAAGCCGCAGTCTAAAGGGTTATGCTTTTTAAGTTGCAATTGCAGATTGATAAATTGAGCCAAATACATGTTCTCTGGGCAGACAAAGTGTTTGAAAGCAGGCCCACAGGGAGTATCTATGCATGATCCATGCTTAGAAGAAAAGCTTTCTACATGTGTTTTCTCTCCAGTAGTGAAGACAATTTTTTCTCAGGCTTTAAGTGTTTTTTTTTTTTAGTCCATCATCTTTAGGCTATAGAAAGGACTTGGTTACCATTTCCATGAATTAGTAACATATACATGCATTATAGCCTCTATTCAAGGGCCTGATTCTCTAAAATGTACGTTACATGGGCAGCCCTCACTCGGTTCTGCAAGAAAGAGAAAGGGAAAATATTTAAGGTAGAGCAAATGTGTCAGGGTGCACTTAGTCTTGATAACATTTTTTTTTTCAGTAAATGCAAATCAAATTATGTTGTTTTCAAGAAAATATAATTACTTTAATTTGCATTTACTTCTAGTTATGCATGCATATCTTTTTTTATCATTGCAATAAGTGCATTACATATTTTAAGACAACTGTTCAACTTCAATTTGGTGAGATAAACTGTGAGACTTTACTCAGAGTCAGGGTAAGCTCTAGGGTTTATGAGGCCATTTTTTTTTTAAGGAAACAATGCATTTACTCATTAAAGCAAACATCTTCTATTATGTAGATAAATAGGCAAAAGAAACCTTTTATTTTTTTTATAAAATATATATTCTTTATAAGAAGCAGGAAATCTACTAGCTTTTACTTCATCTTGAAATTATCCATCCACTTATGGTAAGAGCCCATACAAATCTTATGTGGTAGCAGAATTATAAATCATATATTCAAGCAGAAACTCATAAACATATCACTACACATATATACAACCAATGCACTAATGAGTTTACCCAAATTCACTCATATACCTCCAGAAACAGATACAATAACATAGGCACACTGACACCCACATATCTGCTCACACACATGAAACCAAAAATGAGCATGAGAACAACAAATAAAACTCACATGTCCACTACCCATACACACACAGTCATGCCCATACATAGATGTCAAACACAAAACAAGCCAAAGGTAAACACCCACATGCACAAAAAACTTCCAGATAAATATACATATAATCACTCATGCACTAATAGAGAATAAAAGCCACACAAATGGCCACATACACACAAAAACTCACATAGATATAGGCACCCACAGCACTCACACACTGACAACGGTATACAAATAACATGATATAAAATACATAAGCAAATGTGCATGTACACATGCAAATAGACCTATATTAGCAAGCAGAGACAAGCACTTCTAACAGCAATGTTTCAGACATAAATTATTCCACATAAATATCTATCCACAAGCACCAACACATAAGCTACGAAGGACTTAAAGGCACAATAAAACAGGCTCTTACAAGCACACAAACCTTACTTTACAGCTTTTAACCAGACATTCACCAATCTTTAAAACACATGAAGACACACAAGGATACCACAAATACAAACACACAGGAACTCTAAGGCACACACATTGACATCCACACACATACACTGCTACCAACGCAGTGACTCATAAAGCACAGAGACATTGCTATAAGAACAGTCACTTCAAAAAAAACTAAAACCCTACTCGCGTACAAACTCGATCACATATTCTCATGTGTGCTAACCTGACATGAAAATATGAATATTTCACATTCCAATGTTCTTCACATACAAAAATATGTTCTATATATTCATAAATAAATATTTCTACATATAACTGATGTTTTTGTTACAATATATATCTATACCTATATATACATAATTATATCCAAGTATAGCTACATACAGATATACTGTATATCTTTAGACATGTATATGTATGTATCCCAATATTAAAGCCCTTTGCCTGCCTCTTTTTTTCTAACACCTGAGACCTCAAATCTTTGAGCATTTATAAAACTTTTATGTGCAATAGTTTTTAAATTATTTGTATTAGGTGGTGATATTATGAGTGTAAGTGTACAGTGTATTGTATTTTTGATATGGTTTGTGCAACTTTTTTGTTTCGCAAAATAGGTAATCAGAGTTCTGAGGACACAGTAATCATTCTAGCATAAATCGCCACTGAGCTCAAGCAATCATGCTTACTTTAAACTCATAATATCAGCGGTACAAAGGATGAGCACAAACACCCGCAATAAACCACTTATCGCTTGTGCACAACATTGCTGCACTCGTAATCTGGCCCAATATATCTGAAATTGTAAATTGTAGAACTGGAAAGCTATTATATATTTGTTCTAACTTAAAAAACGACACACACAGGCACACTTTATCAAATATAAATGTTCAAGGGTTTTATAAAGTATATTTTTCAAGAATAGCCAATATTTATATGTAAATGTCACCAAAATGATGTAAAGATGGCCAATATATAAAGTAAACACTAATAGAGGTATTTTTTTATTATTAAATATTAGACAACTTTATATAATGCATAGTGGGGATATAGAAATATCATTCTTGTGCTCTAAAATAGATCAATGACACGTACATATATTTTTAAATATCATAAGCAGGCCTCCAGGCAAAGCACATGCCTCATACATTATATCTGCTGATCTCTGCTTCAAAAGAAAAATAAAGTTGCAAAGAAATAAAAATGTGCAACATTGCTGCTTTGTAAAGAAACAGGTGACTTAAATAAGTCATAGAAGGGAATTATGAAAAATCTGGTACACAGGGACAAACCCAATATAATAACTACCAAGCGTTTAACCACATAGAGGCAGAATTATCAAGCCATCAACTGTGCTGCATTCGATGGTACCAATACGCTCACCTAACATCGCCTAACATCGCGGCCGCGGACCTGAATACGCTCTTCTTATTTATAAAAAAAGCTGTCAAAAAGCTGTGCACCAAGTACGGGGCGATGAGCAGCGGACTGTTGTTAACTAGCAGTCATCGATCTCGCTGCTATTCGACTTTTTCCCAACTTTATTTATATCCTGTCACTAAACACTGCCACTATACTAAAATGTTTAACTCCTATCCCGCCGCTCCCGGACCCTGCTGCAACTAAATAAAGTTATTAACCCCTATCCCACCGCTCCTGGACCCCGCTGCAACTAAATAAAGTTATTAACCCCTATCCCGCTGCTCCCGGAGCCCACTGCAACTCTAATACAGTTATTAACCCCTATCCCTCCGCTCCTGGAGCCCACCGCAACTAAATAAATGTATTAACTGCTAAACCCCTGGCCTCCCACATCACTACCGCTTACTGAACCTATTAACCCCTAAACTGCCAGCCCCCCCACACCGCCATAAACTAAATAAAGCTATTAACCCCTAAACCTAACAACCCGCTAACTTTACATTAAATATTAACTCATTCCTATCTTATAATAAATGTAAACTTACCTTTAGAATTAAAATAAACTATATTAAACTACTATTTAACCTACCCTAACAATTATACTAAAATTACATTAAACCATATTAAACTATTAATTAACCTACCCTAACTATTATACTAAAATTACATTAAACTAACAATTAAATTAACTATATTACATATTTAAAAACCTAACCCTACTCAAATTATTTAAATCTACAATAAAGAATTACTAAGTTACAAAAAAATAACAACTAAGTTACACAAAATAAAAAACACTGTTACACAAAATAAAAAATAAATTATCAAATATTTAAACTAATTACACCTAATCTTTTAGCCCTATCAAAATAAAAAAGCTCCACCAAAATAAAAAAAAACGTAGCCTACAATAAACTCCCAATGTCCCTTAAAAGGGCCTTTTGTGGGGCATTGCCCCAAATAAATCAGCTCTTTTACCTGTAAAATAAAATACAAACACCCCCCCCAACAGTAAAACCCACCACCCACACAACCAAACCCCCACAAATAAAAATCTAAAAAACCTAAGCTCCCCATTGCCCTGAAAAGGGCATTTGGATGGGCATTGCCCTTAAAAGGGCATGTAGCTCTTTTTCAGCCCAAAGTCCCTAACCTAAAATTAAAACCTACCCAATAAACTCTTAAAAAAACCTAACACTAACCCCTGAAGATCCACTTACAGTTTTCGAAGACCAGACATCCATCCTCATCCAAGTGGCAGAAGTCCTCAGCAAAGCCGGCAGAAGTCTTCATCCAAGCGGGCCGAAGTCTTCATCCAACCGGGCAGAAGTCTTCATCCAGACGGCATCTTCTATCTTCATCCATCTGGCATGGAGCGGCTTCATCCTGAGCAGTGCAGGGCTGCGGCACATTGTATACGGTACTCTTGTTTCTAATGCTTACCTTACTGCAGATACTTACTTGTAGATTGTAAGTTCCCACGGGAATAGGGCCCTCGATTCCTCCTGTATGTGTTTGTAAATTCTGTCCTGTCTCTTAGAAGTTTTATATTATTGTTTTATTTAAATGAACTGTATCCGTGGACAGCTCTGCGGAATATGATAGCGCTTCATAAATAAAGTATAATAATAATAATAATAAAAATAAAAAACACAGACTTTTTCACTCAACTGCTTCAATTGCCCTCTAACTTACTACAGCTTGATTTCAGACACATTCTCTCTCAGAACACAGAGAAAAACACAGACTTTTTCACTCAACTGCTTCAATTGCCCTCTAACTTACTACAGGTAGCCTTCTGGAAAACAGCTTCATTATATTTTACCTACTAAGTTGTTTTATTGTATGTGTTTGTATATTTAGTGATAATTCCTTTTGTTTTGTTTTTATTTTAAATGTATATATTACAGGCTGTGCTAGTCATAATTTGCATAGTTTAAGCTGCTCTTGTCCATTTTTCTGTCTATTTGTTTTAATGGTTTTATTTCACCCCTTGTATGTCTGTCTTATCTCTGTAATATTTAGTTTTTTGATGTGTTTTTTTTTTTTTTTGGTTTCTGCATGATTGACCCTTAGCTTAAAATGTCCATAAATGTACCCTCCCACTCATTTTAACACACTTTTACTGGGCCATCATTATCCAATATATCTCTCTCCTTCAGCTTGATTTCAGACACATTCTCTCTCAGAACACAGAGAAAAAACACAAACTTTTTCACTCAACTGCTTCAATTGCCCTCTAACTTACTACAGGTAGCCTTCTGGAAAACAGCTTCCCTCCCACCCTACCCCTCACCCCACCCACCCCAAGCTAATTTCCTCATTTATAGATAGTCTCCCACACAACTTTCACTCTCCTGAAATGACAAGTGCAAACCCTCCATTCCCTTAACCCTATAGAATACACAGTACTTTTGTAATATTATGTTTTATATATTTTTTTGTTCCCTTATGCAATTGTTACAGTAATTCAGTGTCTTATGTTTTTAACTGGTTCCCAATTCTGTAAAAATGCTCAATATATTCATATTCCTTTTTGCTACCCTTTGTCTCTATAACAAACTACACTATTCAATTACTCCTTCTCCCTCTCCACCTGCACTGTTCATTAGCCCATCTCTCTTAAACTCACCTTACTTTTGTACTCATGAATTTTACCTATTCCTAAACACTCTCTCTCTCCCCTGCAACTCATCTCAAAAGCAGTCTCACTGCTGCAAATCTGTATCTCATCTCATGTCACTCTCCCTCTTGCTTCTACTTACTGCTGGTGACATCTCCCCTAATCCTGGTCCCCAACCACTGACAAACCGTGCACATCCCTGTGTACCATCCCATAGACTCAGAAAACAAAACTCTGCACACCTTACTCACATTCCTCTTGCATCTAAAGCCACTACCCCTTTCACTTGTGCACTCTGGAATTCTTGCTCTGTTTGCAACAAGCTCACTTCTATACATGACCTCTTCATCTCCCGCTCCCTCAATCTTCTGGCCCTAACAGAAACCTGGCTCTCTCCACTAGACACAGCATCCACTGCTGCTCTGTCACATGGGGGGTCTCCACTTCAGCCACACTCCTAGGTCTGATAATAGACAAGGAGGTGGTGTAGGTATTTTACTTTCCTCTTGTTGCACCTTTCAACAAATACATCCTATCTCTTCCCTCACTTTTCCCTCATTCGAAACCCACATGATTTGCTTATTCTCCCCTCTCTCTGTATGTGTTGCAGTCATATACCGACCCCCTGGCTCCTCAACTCAATTTCTAGATCACTTGGCTGTCTGGCTACCCTATTTCCTTTCCTCAGACACCCCTACCCTCATTCTTGGCGACTTCAACATCCCCCTTAACAATCCCACTGCCTCACCTGCTAAACAACTTCTGCAACTCACTTCCTCTTTCGGTCTGTCACAATGGACTGATTCTCCCACTCACAAAGATGGTCACTCTCTTTACCTGATCTTTAGCTATCGATGCACTCTCTCAAACTTCTCAAACTCCCCTTTTTCCTCTTTCTGACCACCATCTCCTTACCTGCAACATATCATCCCTTCCTACAACTCTCCCACCTTCTACTCCTCACACCAAACTTCACAGAAGCATTAGGTCTTTAGATCAGCAACAACTTGCTAATTCCCTTAAACCGCTCCTCTCATCCTTCTCCTCCTTTTCCTGCCCTGAACAATCTATCTGCCACTATAATTCCACCCTTATATCCGTCTTTGACAATCTTGCCCCTCTTACTACTGCTCGGAAATCACACACTCATCCCCAGCCCTGGCATACTCCTCTGACACGGTACCTACGCAGATGTTCCCGTACTGCTGAATGGCATTGGAGAAAATCACGGAGTACAGCTGATTTTCTTCATTACAAATTCATCTTGAACTCCTACTACTCTGCCCTTAATCTCCACAAGCAACACTACTTCTCTACTCTTATCTCTAATCTTTCTTCAAACCCAAAACGTCTGTTCTCCACTTTCAATACTCTCCTCCGCCCTCCCCCACTTCCTAATACAACTTCTCTGTCAGCTCAAGACTTTGCCAGTCACTTCATTAACAAAATTGACTCCATCAGATATTAAATCAGATCTCAACATAATTCCATTCTCTCCCCCCCTCAAATACTCTCACTCAACCACAACCCTCATAACCTGAAACTTAGTTCATTCTCCCCTGTTACTCAGGAAGAAGTTTCGGCACTTATACTGCGCTCTCACCTCACTACCTGTCCCCTTGACCCTATCCCCTCACAGCTGCTCCCCTCTCTCTCTGCTACCCTTACCCCTATACTAACACACATTTTCAACCTCTCCCTCAGCACTGGTACATTTCCCTCATCGATGAAACATGCACTGGTCACACCTATCCTCAAAAAACCTTCCCTTGATCCTACTTCCCCATCCAACTACCGCCATATTTCCCTCCTCCCTCTTGCTTCAAAGCTTCTCGAAAAACTAGTATATGCACGCCTATCCCATTTCCTTACGTTAAACTCCCTTCTTGACCCGCTGCAATCTGGATTCCGTCCCTATCACTCCACAGTGACAGCTATTGTTAAGGTCACCAACGACCTACTTACAGCTAAATCAAAAGGCCAATTCTCTCTGCTTATCCTCCTTGATCCGTCCACAGCCTTTGACACTGTCGACCACCCTCTTTTGCTCCAAACCCTCCAATCCTTCGGCATCTGTGACACAGCCCTTTCATGGCTCTCTTCCTACCTATCAAACCGTACCTTCTGTGTAGTCTTCTCTGGGGCCTCCTCTGCCCGTCACCACTTTCTGTCGGAGTACCGCAAGGCTCTGTCCTCGGTCCCCTTCTCTTCTAAATCTATACGTCATCACTAGGTTCCCTAATTAAGTCCCACGGTTTCCAATATCATTTGTATGCCTTTGACACCCAAATCTACTTCTCTGCACCAGACCTATCTCCTTCCTTGCTAACCCGTGTCACTAACTGTCTTTCTCACATCTCTTCCTGGATGTCCTCTCACTACCTCAAGCTAAATCTCTCCAAAACTGAGCTCCTCATTTTCCCACCTTCTTCCAAAATCTCCACCCCCAATATCTCTATAACTGTCGACAACTCCATCATTACCCCTACCCCGCATGCCCGATGTCTCGGGGTCACATTTGACTCAGATCTTTCCTTCACTCCTCACATTCAGTCCTTGGCTACAGCCTGCCACTTCCACCTTAAAAACATCTCTAAAATTAGACACTTCCTTACACAAGACACAACTAATATTTTAATCCACTCTCTCATTCTTTCCCGCCTCGATTATTGCAACTCTGTCCTCTATGGTCTCCCCACCTGCTGCCTAGCTCCTTTACAATCCATAATGAATGCCTCTGCCAGACTCATCTTCCTTACACGTCGCTCTTCATCTGCTGCGCCTCTCTGCCAATCCCTTCACTGGCTTTCTCTTGGCTCTAAGATCAAACACAAAACTCTCACTCTTACATACAAAGCCCTCAACTGCACTGCTCCCCCCTACATCTCAGACCTTGTCTCCAGATACTCTCCCTCCCGTCCCCTTCGCTCTACTCATGATCTCCTACTCTCCTCCTCTCTTGTCACCTCATTACACTCCCGTTTACAGGACTTCTCCAGACTGGCTCCCATCTTGTGGAACTCTCTGCCTCGCTCCACAAGACTCTCTTCTAGCTTTAAAAGCTTCAAGTGCTCCCTAAAGACTCTACTGTTCAGGGAAGCATACAACCTTCGCTAACCTTTCCTAATACCAGTTCCTCTCCTCCACTGCAATCCCCTGAACCCCCTTAGCATGTAAGCCTAAAAGTCCAGCTGTTTGTAGATCACCTTCTTAAGAGCTGACTACAACAGTGCAACTCTTGGCAGGGCCCTCTACCCTATAATTGTTTTGTTGTACTCCCCCTTTGTTTATAGCGCTGCAGAATCTGTTGGCGCTCTACAAATAACCGATAATAATAATAATAATATAAGGACAATAAGCTAGAGCCACACATCCAGAAGCATCCCTTCATAAAACTCCACCTTGCCACGTTTTCCTGTGAGGCAGTGCCTTCCACTAACTGCTGATCTGTTTTCCCAACTCAGCACACTGCCTTTGATTGATTGACAGCACCCGCTCTTGAAAATAATGTACAGCGAGATGGAGGAAAACTAGGTGATAATGCAGCTGTGCCTGTGCCAGTAACATTATTATAATGTGCACTGCTTCAATAATGTTGAAAAAAATAAAACTGTTTGGTATGCTCTGCACCAGTCCTTATATGGTCAACTGGGAACGTGGGTGCAGCATAGAGGTTCCAGCACCGAGCTGCACTCTGTTCAAAATCTAATGTGTGTATGGGGGGTCAAAAAGGCCTGCTCACAGTACAATGCTACAACATGTGTGGGAATTGGGCTTGAAAATTAAAAAAGAAAAAAAAATTAAAGGGACAGTCAAGTCCAAAAAAAAAAACGTTCATGTTTCAAATAGGGCATGTAATTTTAAACAACTTTACAGTTTACTTTTATCACCAATTTTGCTTTGTTCTCTTGGTATTCTTAGTTGAAAGCTAAACCTAGGAGGTTCATATCCTAATTTCTTAGACCTTGAAGGCCGCCTCTAATCTAAATGCATTTTGATAGTTTTTCACTACTAGAGGGCATTAGTTCACATGTTTCATATAGATAACATTGAGCTCATGCACGTGAATTTACCATGGAGACAGCTCTGATTGGCTAAAATGCAAGTATGTCAAAAGAACTGAAATAAGGGGGCAGTCTACTGAGGCTTAGATACAAGATAATTACAGAGGTAAAACGTGTATAATTATAACTGTGTTGGTTATGCAAAACTGGGGAATAGGTAATTAAGGGATTATCTATCTTTTTAAACAACAATAATTCTGGTGTTGACTGTCCCTTTAAGGTATATTGTATTTTCCAGAGAAAGGCCAGCCAAATTGTGAGGCCAGGTGCATTGCACCTCTAACACCCGTCTGGAGCCCGCCCTGTTCACAATTGTATATAATACATTTTCTACTTGCAAGTTCTGTTACTGACCTTCTTTGCCTGAACTTGATTACCCCTTTTGGATTGCTCATTGCTGACTCTTTTTGCTGAATCTGAGTAGCTTTTTGGACTGGCCTCTGGACTTCACTACCAGATTATTGCTGATGATTTACCTCAAATACTATGGATTTGTATTTAAAAAATAGGAAGAGTGACTATCTTTAATTGGTCTTTGCACATGTCTGAAGTAGCGTGCATATTACAGGGGGAAAGTACATGTGTTCACTTGAATGCAATTGATTTGAACGTACATTGTTACATTTAAAAGTACAGTTACACTTATGATAACACTGTCTAATAAAAAAATATTGAAAATAAATATTGCATAAAAAAAGTTTTGAGAGTTGACAGATATGAGGTCTCAGGTGTTAGAAAAATAAAGGCATGCAAAGATCTGTAGAAATAGAGATACTTACCTACACATATCTAAATATGTATTAACAGACATATATACACATATAAACACATAAATACATATGTATACTTACATCATATTTATGCAATAGTCATCCTATAATATAAAAGGCCAAGTGTGTTTGTCTGAAGCTGTCATGCGCAGTCGAGACAGCATGAGGACAAACACACACAGGCGGGAGCGTGGGCGTGGCCGGGGCGTGACCGGGCGTGGTCGGCACAAGGGGAGAGAAATAGAAAGAGAGGGGAGAGACAAAAAGAGATAGGAAAGAGCTAAAGAGGGGGGGTGCAGAAGAGAGGGGAAAGTGCAGAAGAGAAGGGAGAGAGAGCAAAATAGAGGGGAAAGAGCAAAATAGAGGGAAGAGAGAGAAAAAGAGAGGGGGAGAGAGAAAATAAGAGGGTGAAAGAGAGAGAGCAAAAGAGAGGGATGGAGAGAGAAAATAAGATGGGGAGAGAGAGCAAAAGAAAGGGGGAGAGAGAGAGCAAAAGAGAGGGATGGAGAGAGAGAGCAAAAGAGAGGGGAGAGAGACAGAGCAAAAGAGAGGGGGGAGAGAGAGCACAAAAGAGAGGGGGAGAGAGAGAGCACAAAAGAGAGGGGGAGAGATGGCAAAAGAGAGGGGGAGAGAGAGAGCGCAAAAGAGGGGGGAGAGAGAGAGCGCAAAAGAGAGAACGCAAAAGAGAGGGGGGAGAGAGAGAGCGCAAAAGAGAGGGGGGAGAGAGAGAGCGCAAAAGAGAGAATACAAAAGAGAGGGGGGAGAGAGCTTAAAAGAGAGGGGGAGAGAGAGAGCAAAAGAGAGGGGGAGAGACAGAAAAACATAATTTATGCTTACCTGATAAATTTATTTCTCTTGTAGTGTATCCAGTCCACGGATCATCCATTACTTATGGGATATATTCTCCTTCCCAACAGGAAGCTGCAAGAGTCCACCCACAGCAAAGCTGCTATATAGCTCCTCCCCTAACTGCCATTACCAGTCATTCGACCGAAAACATGCAGAGAAAGGAAAACCATAGGGTGCAGTGGTGACTGTAGTTTAATGGAAAAATTACCTGCCTTAAAGTGACAGGGCGGGCCGTGGACTGGATACACTACAAGAGAAATACATTTATCAGGTAAGCATAAATTATGTTTTCTCTTGTTAAGTGTATCCAGTCCACGGATCATCCATTACTTATGGGATACCAATACCAAAGCTAAAGTACACGGATGATGGGAGGGACAAGGCAGGTACTTAAACGGAAGTTACCACTGCCTGTAAAAAACCCTTTCTCCCAAAAATAGCCTCCGAAGAAGCAAGGTATCAAATTTGTTAAATTTGAAAAAGTATGAAACGCAGACCAAGACTCCGTCTTGTAATCTGTTCAACAGAAGCCACATTTAAAAAAGGCCTAAGTGAAAACCACAGCTCTAGTAGAATGAGCTGTAATCCCTTCAGGAGGCTGCTGTCCAGCAGTCTCATAAGCTAAATGAATTATACTTTTTAACCAAAAAGACAGAGAGGTTGCTGAAGTCCTTTGACCTCTCCTCTGTCCAGAATAGACAACAAACAAGGTGAATGTTTGATGAAAATCTGTAGTAGCTTGTAAGTAAAACTTTAAAACACGAACCACGTCCAAATTGTGTAATAGACGTTCCTTCTTTGAAGAAGGATTAGGATACAAGAATGGAACAACAATCTCTTGAGTGATATTCTTGTTAGATACCACCTTAGGTAAAAACCCAGGTTGGTACACAGGACTACCTTATCCGTACGGAGAGCCAGATAAGGAGAATCACATTGCAACGCAGATAACTCGGAGACTCTATGAGCCGAGGAAATAGCTACCAAAAAGGAACTTTCCAAGATAGAAGTTTGATATCTATGGAATGAAAAGGTTCAAATGGAACTCCTTGAAGAACCTTAAGAACCAGCTTTAAGCTCCATGGCGGAGCAACATTTTTAACCACAGGCTTGGTTCTAACCAAAGCCTGACCAAATGCCTGAACGTCTAGAATACCTGCCAGACGCTTGTGCAAAAGAATAGACAGAGTAGAAATCTGTCCTTTTAAAGAACTAGCTGACAACCCTTTTCTCAAAATCATCTTGGAGAAAAGATAATATCCTGGGAATCCAGACTTTACTCCATGAGTAACCCTTGGATTCATAACAATAAGATATTTACACCATATCTTATGTTAAATTTTCCTAGAGACAGGCTTTTATGCCTGTATTAAGGTATCAATTACTGACTCGGAGAAGCCATGCTTTGATAACATCAAGCGTTCTGTCTCCAGGCAGTCCATCTCAGATTAGTTATATTTAGATGGTTGAAAAGACCCTGAGGTAGAGGGTCCTGTCTCAGAAGCAGAGACCGTGGTGGAAAGGATGACATGTCCACCAGATCTGCATACCAGGTCCTGCGTGGCCACGCAGGCGCTGTCAAAAGCACCAAAGCACTCTCCTGCTTGATCTTGTGCAAACCCCTCCGGAGGGAATTCCCACTCCCCCGGATGAAAAGTCTGACGACTTAGAAAATCTGCCTCCCAGTTCTCAACACCTGGGATAGGGATAGCTTTTAGACAAGAGTGAGTCTCTGTCCAGTGAATTATTTTAAGACTTCTAACATTGCTAGGGAACTTCTGTTCCCCCTTGATGGTTGATGTAAGCCACAGTCGTGATATTGTCCGACTGAAATATGATGTACCTCAGAGTTGCTAACTGAGGCCAAGTATGAAAAGCATGGAATATCGCTCCCAGTTCCAGAATATTCATTAGAAGGAGGGTCTCCTCCTGAGTCCACTATCCCTGAGCCTTCAGGGAGTTCCACACTGTATCCCAACCTAAAAGGCTGGCATCTGTTGTAACAATTGTCCCATCTGACCTGCGGAAGGTCATACCCTTGGACAGATGGACCCGAGATAGTCACCAGAGAAGAGAATCTCTGGTTTCTTGGTCCGGATTTAACAGGAGAACAAATCTGTGTAATCCCCGTTCCTCTGGCTGAGCATGCATAGTTGCAGTGGTCTGAAATGTAGGCGTGCAAACGGTACTATGTCCCTTGCCGCTACCATTAAGCCGATTACATTCATGTACTGAGCCACCAAAGGGCGCGGATGGAATGAAGAACACGGCAGAAATTTAGAAACTTTGACAACCTGGACTCCGTCAGGTAAATTTTAATTTCTACAAAATCTATCAGAATCCCTAGAAGGGAAACCCTTGATATTGGGGATAGAGAACTCTTTCCTTGTTCACTTTCCACCCATGCGATCTCAGAAATGCCAGTACTACGTCCGTATGAGACTTGGCAACTTGGATGTTTGACGCCTGTATCAGGATGTCGTCTAAATAAGGGGCCACTTCTATGCCCCGCGGCCTAAGGACCGCCAAAATGACCCCAGAACCTCCATAAAGATTCTAGGGGCTGTAGTTAACCCAAAGGAAAGAGCTACAAACTGGTAATGCCTGTCTAGAAAGGCAAACCTGAAAAACCGATGGTGATCTTTATGCATCATAATGTGAGGATAAGCATCCTTCAAATCCATTGTAGTCCTCTATTGACTCTCCTGGATCATAGTTAAGATGGTACGAATAGTTTCCATCTTAAATGATAGAATTCTAAAGAATTTGTTTAAGATCTTTTAGATCCAAAATAGGTCTGAAGGTTTCCTTTCCTTGGGAACCACAAACCGATTTGAGGAAAACTGTGTCCCTGTTCCTCTATTGGAACTGAATGGGTCACGTACACAATGCAAGAATGTCTCTTTCTTTATCTGGTTTGCAGATAAATGTGAAAGGCAAAAACTCCCCTTTTTTGGGGGGGAAAGCTTTGAAATCCAGAAGATATCTCTGGGGTATAATTTCCAATGCCCAGGGATCCTGGGCATCTCTTGCCCACGCCTGGGCGAAGAATGAAGTCTGCCCCCTATAGGATCCGTTACCAGATAGGGGTCCGTTCCTCATGCTGTTTTAGAGGCAGCAGCAGGCTCCTTGACCTGCTTATCTTTGTTCCAGGTCCGGTTGTCTGCCTTAGAGGAAGTTGATTCCACACCTGCCTTGAATTTTCGAAAGGCATGAAAATTAGGCCTTTTTTGTCCCTTGATTTGGACCTGTCCTGAGGAAGGGCATGATCTTTTCCTCCAGTGATATAAGTAATAATCTCCTTCAAACTAGGCCTGAATAGGGTCTGCCCCTTGAAGGGAAGTTAAGTAGCTTATTTATTAAAGTCACGACAGCTGACCATGATATAAGCCATAGCGCTCTGCGCGCCAGTATAGTAAAAAACAGAATTCTTAGCCGTTAGTCTAGTCAAAGGAACAAAGGCATCAGAAAACAAAGGAATTGGCTAGCTTAAGTGCTCTAAGCTTGTCAAATATATTCATCCAATGGAGCCTGTAAAGCCTCATCAAGAGACTCAAACCAGAACGCCGCAGCAGCAGTGACAGGAGCAATGCGTGCAAGGGGCTGCAGGATAAAACCTTGTTGAATAAACATTTTTTATCCATTGGATCTAAAAAAGCACAACAGTCCTCGCCAGAGGTAGTGGTACGCTTAGCTAGAGTAGAAACTCTTCTCTCCACCTTAGGAACTGTCTGCCATAAGTCCCGTGTGGTGGCAACTATTAGAAAACATTCTTCTAAAAAATAGGAGGGGAAGAGAACGGCACACCTGGTCTATCCCATTCCTTATGAAAAATTTTAGTAAACCTCTTTAGGTATTGGAAAAACATAAGTACACACCGGCACTGCATATTATTTATCCAGTCTACACAATTTCTCTGGCACTGCGATTGTACACATTCATTCAGAGCAGCTAAAGCCTCCCTGAGCAACAAGTGGAGGTTCTCAAGCATAAATTTTAAATGTAGAAATATCAGAATCAGGTTAAATCATCTTCCCTGAGTCACAAATATCACCCACAGACTAAGCATATTGTGAGGTAGTATCAGACATGGTTCTTAAAGCGTCTGTATGCTCTGTATCTACCCCCAGAGCTGTTTTGCTTTCCTTTAATTTCAGGTAGTCTGACTAATACTGCTGCCAGTGTATTATACACAACCTTTGCCATGTCTTGTAAAATAAACGCTATGGGCGCCATTGATATACTTGGCGCCATTTGAGCGTGAGTCCCTGGAGCGGGAGTCAAAGGGTCTGACACGTGGGGAGAGTTAGTCGGCATAACTTCCCCCTCGACAGAATCCTCTGGTAAAATAAACGCTATGGGTGCCCTTGATGTACTTGGCGCCATTTGAGCGTGAGTCCCTAAAGCGGGAGTCAAAGGGTCTGACACGTGGGGAGAGTTAGTCGGCATAACTTCCCCTTCGACAGAATCCTCTGGTGATAATGTTTTTAAATACAAAAAATGATCTTTATTGTTTAACATGAAATCAGTACATCTGGTACACATTCTAAAATGGGGTTCCACCATGGCTTTAAACATAATAAACACAGATCCTCCTCTATGTTAGACATGTTAGAACTAATAAAGAGACTAGTAAGCTTGGAAAACACTTTAAATCAAGTTAACAAGCAAATATAACAAACGTTACTGTGCCTTTAAGAGAAACAAATTTTGAAAAACAGTGAAAAAAGGCAGTAAATCAAACGAAATTTTTACAGTACATGTAATAAGTTAACAGAGCATTGCATCCACGTGCAAATGGATGATTAACCCCTTAATGCAAAAAACAGATAAAAAAAAAAAAACGACATTTTTTTAAACAGACACAACAAAACTGCCACAGCTGAGCTGTGGATTACCTTCCCTATAACTGTTTCTATGCAAAATTTAAGCCAGCCATGTGGAAAAATTAGGCCCCAATAAGTTTTATCACCAAACATATGTTAAAAAAACGATTAAACATGCCAGCAAACATTTTAAAACACATTCTTATAAGAGTATGTATGTCTATTAATAAGCCTGATCCAGTCGCTATCACTGCATTTAAGGCTTTACTTACATTATTTCGGTATCAGCAGTATTTTCTTAGTCAATTCCATTCCTTAGAAAAATATATTACTGCACATACCTTAGCATATATCTCTATCAATCAGCCTGGTACCAGTCGCTTTCACTGCATTTAAAGGCTGTACTTACATTACTTCGGTATCAGCAGTATTTTCTTAGTCAATTCCATTCCTTAGAAAAATATTTTACTGCACATACCTTATTTGCAGGAAAACCTGCACGCCATTCCCCCTCTGAAGTACCTTACTCCTCAGAATGTGTGAGAACAGCAACTGGATCTTAGTTACGTCTGCTAAGATCATAGAAAAAACGCAGGCAGATTCTTCTTCCAAATACTGCCTGAGATAAACAGCACACTCCGGTGCCATTTAAAAATAACAAACTTTTGATTGAAGAAATAAACTAAGTATAAAAAACCACAGACTCTCACGACCTCCTATCTATGTTGAGACTTGCAAGAGAATGACTGGTAATGGCAGTTAGGGGAGGAGCTATATAGCAGCTTTGCTGTGGGTGGACTCTTGCAGCTTCCTGTTGGGAAGGAGAATATATCCCATAAGTAATGGATGATCCGTGGACTGGATACACTTAACAAGAGAAAAGAGAGGGGGGAGAGAAAGCAAAATAGAGGGGGAGGGAGGGAGCAAAAGAGAGGGGAGAGAGCAAAAGAGAGGTGGAGCAAGAGAGAGTGCAAAAGAGAGGGGGAGAGAGTGCAAAAGATAGGCTGAGAGAGCATAAAAGAGTGGGGGAGAGAGAGCAAAAGAGAGGGGGGAGAGAGAGAGCAAAAGAGAGGGGGGAGAGAGAGCAAAAGAGAGGTGGAGCGAGAGAGAACATAAAAAGAGGGGGAGAGAGCGCAAAAGAGAGGGGGAGAGAGCACAAAAGAGAGGGGGAGAGAGAGCAAGGGGTGGGACCGCTGTACTGCAAAAAATGGCCCGTGTGAACGGGCTTTAGGACTAGTATTTAATAAAGTGTTTAACTATGCATTTACTGTACATTTGCTGTGCATATTTCACATTCCAATGTTCTTCACATATGTATTTTTAAATATATAATCACATACATATACTGTATGTATATATATATATATATATATATATATATACAGTAGGTATAGATATATATATATATATATATATATTACCAAACACTAATAAGATATATAGAAATATTTAAAAGGACACTCAAATCAGAATTAAACTTTCATTATTCAGATAGAGCATGCAATTTTAAACAACTTTCCAATTTACTTCCATTAAAAAAGTGCACAGTATTTTTATATTTACACTTTTTGAGTCAGCAGTTCCTACATGTGCAAGAATTCACAGAATAAGCGTATATGCATTTGTGATTGGCTGATGGCTATCACATGGTAAGTGTATGCAATTGTGATTGGCTGATTGCTGTCACATGGTACAGAATAAAAATCTACTATTCATTTGAAGTTCAGACTAAGTGCTATTGCATTGTCTTGTTATCTTGCATTTGTTGATTATGCAAATCTACTGTGTTGACTGGTTCTTTAATTAAGAAAAAATAGAACTTATTCTTCTATGTGAAGAACATTGGAATGTGAAATATTAATATTTCATGTTGGTTTTGAACACTTGAGAAAACACGATTTGGGTTTGAGTGCGAGTATGGGTGTTTTTTTGTTTCCCACTTTTCGCACTCCATTGAAGTCTTCGGGGGAATATGTTAACACAGGCGCAATATTATAAGCTCAGCATTTTGCATGTGTTGGGTTGCAAAATGTTTTACTTTCAACTTGTAATACGCGTGCAACCCGACGGACACAAAAAGCCTACTAGCAGAGTGCAACCCGACGCACAAGGAGTAGCACAAAATACTACTCCACTTGTAATCTATCCCTGTGTGTGTCGTGAGTTTATTCCTTAATCTTGTGTTTTGGGATTAATAAATATATTTATATACTTTATATAATGTGGGGACTGAACTTTTGTATAAAGAAGAATTGCTTCTTTGGAGAAACAATCCTTTTTTATATATGATATAGGCTGGTTTTCATGCATTTTAAAAGAATTAAAAACACTACATTTTCAATTTAGTACTGCACTACACATTTTCATGCAAGAATTATGAATGCATATATATTACAGAGACACACATTAGTACAATTGTATATTACCTTTTGTTATGGCAAATTATTAAATCAGTAGATTATTAACAGATAAAACTAGGGTGACATTTTATAAATCCATTATGCCACAAGTCTTTGCGAAAAAGTCCTTTGAAATCTTTTTCAGTGATTGAACACAGGTTTGCAAGTATTTGTCATGTAATTTAACATATAGTCTCTGGTTTACTTTATTTTTGTTTATGCAGGTGGATTTAAGCATATTTTTTTCCCATTAAAGGATTACTAAAACACTGTGGAATAGCATAATCAATGAATGCATGATAAATAGACAAGGCAAAAGCAATTAGTTTGAATTTCACATGACATAGTTTTCTGACAAATTTCAAAGTTTTATTTTCCTTCCTACTGCATCATGTGACAATCATCAGTCATTCACAAAATGCATATAAGTATGTTCTTTAGATATTCCAAATGCTCAGTATGAACTGGTGCCTCAGAAAGTGTGCATTTAAAAATATTGTGCCTATTTAGATAATGGATGTGACTTGATAAAAATAAGTTGATAAAATTGTGTGCTCTCTCTAAATCATCAAAGTTTAATTTAGGTCCTTTATATTGAATGTAAAATAAACAACTCCCTATTTCTGAATTGTACACTACACTAAAATAAAGTGACGCTTATAATCAAATACATCATATAAAATTACCTTTTTAAGAATATTAAAGGGATATGAAACTCAATTTTTTTTCTTTCATGATTCAGACGGAGCATGCAATTTTAAGCAACTTTCTAATTTACTCCTATTATTAATTTAGCCACCAATCAGCAAGTGCTACCCAGGTGCTGAACCAATAATTGTCCTGCTCCTAAGGTTACATTCCTGCTTTTTCAAATAAAGATACCAAGAGAACAAAGAAAAAATGATAATAGGAGTAAATTGTAAAGCACCACTATATGGTGCCAATGTAGCAAACTGGAGTCTCTCAGTCATCCAGCAGACTGGCCTCTCATGATTCACCAACACTGGGGATGTGGTACCTCCAAAGATTTTTGCTCTTCAGTTCAGGATACAAATGATGAGCAATAAATGTTTGGTAGCAAGTTGTTAGGTTAAAAACTTACTTTAATAGCATCATAAAATCAGCAACGCGTTTCTCAGCTTAACCAAGCTGTTTCTTCAGGCTTCATAACATTGTTAATATTCAATTGCTATAAATAACCAAACACATGCTCAGGATAATAGTAAGCACCTGTGTGCAGGTGCAAACCTATCAAATGATGTAGACACAACAGTAAACCATATAAAAGCTGCATCAGTATTGCCATTTTCATCACTCTCTTTTCGGCACAGCACATACACCTGCTAGCTAAATATGCAATATCCAATCGATCTAAAGAGTGTTTAGTAGCATAGCTCTTTATTTTCCTTAATTTCCTATTTGCCCGTCTCATAGACGTCATAGAATAGGCGTTCCCTCTTGTGATACTTTCTACATGGACCTATGGCACTTCCCCAGCTGTGACGTATCAACACGCCCATCAAGTCCGTTTGCAAACTTATAGTGTTTTTCCTTACATTAGCAGGCACAATCCACTTATAGGACGCTCTCTTCTTGATTCAAAATCTTTAATATTGTTTATTTTCCTTTTGGCATCTTTATTAATACATATTTTGCACTGCTTCGTAATGAATTAGAACCGTATTGAACATATCCCTTTCCCTTGGAGTGATCACTACCTATATTAGTGCACATGTTTGATTGTTCATTATGGAACTAATCGTACATTATTGATACATAATAGCTTTGGAGCTTATAAAAATGCAACTTTTTGACATACATTTGACACATGACCGCAATGGAATATAAAGTTATGTAGGCGTATATGCTGTGAATATATGAATTTGAGTTAAATTCTTTTCAACCATCAAGGTATGTTTTTTTATTTGTATTTATATTTTTATATTTTTATTATTATCTTGATTTTTCTAATTGCATATACACGTTTTATTTTTAAATTGTGAATAATTAATATATAGATCATATTTGTTATTCAATTGTACTGATGCAGCTTTTATATGGTTGACTGTTGTGTCTACTATGACACCATTTGATTGTTTTGCACCTTCACACAGGTGATTACTATTATCCTGAGCATTTGTTTGGTTATTTATAGCAATTGAATATTAACAATGTTATGAAGCCTGAAGAAACAGCTTGGTTAAGCTGAGAAACGCGTTGCTGATTATATTATGTTATTTAAGTAATTTTTTAACCTTACAACTTGCTACCAACCATTTATTGCTCATCATTTGTATCCTGAATTGGAGAGGAGAAATCTTTGGAGGTACTACATCCCCAGTGTTGGGGAATCACGAGAGGCCAGTCTGCTACATTTGCACCATATAGGGGTGCTTTCTTACATGTGAGTGAATTTTCACTCACATGTGGTGCTTCTGTTTTTACCTATCATCTACAGATAACTGAGCTTGGGATTTGGACCATCGATCCCCCCACAGAGAGCAACCTGGGCTTGAATTTATCACAAACTTTTCATTTGGATTCCCCATCAAATCAATTTTCCAATTATTTTTATGCTTTTTTACCACACTGGTATTAATTGAGAGTCACATTGGTGTTATTATTTAAAGTCACAGATATCATTTTGAACATTAATAATTGGCATTTTGACTTTGGGCGCCCCCTATCTTTTATATTAAATTGGAAAGTTGTTTAAAATTGCATGCTCTATATGAATCATGAAAGAAAAAAAATTGGGTTCAATATCCCTTTACAGGACAGTATATACCTTGAAATTTTAATATCAATTTTTTTATTTATGCTTAGTAAAACAACTTTATTATTTACCGTTATTATTTATTTTACCCTCTTTTTGTGTAAATTAGCTCTGAAAATGTTGGATGTTCTAATCCTCATAACAGCGAATGCACACTGCAGAAATCTTGCACATATCTTTCCCTAACTGGCGTCATCATACAACAACTGCAAAATAATACATGTTATACTAACATAATGACTGTGGCTAGAAGCAAGCCCAGATTGGCTCCTCCAAATGAAATTAAAAAAAATAGTTGGTGGAGTTTGGTTATTGAAAAACAATTGCAGCATACAAGATGTTAATTTGTTTTTAAAATATTGAAAAACAATTGCAGGATACACAATGTTAATTTTTTTAAAACATTTTTAGACTTGGCTGATACGCTATTTTATAACAAAAAGGAGAAATGTGTTTAGTGTCCTTTTTAAATTTCTGATCAGAAATGAAGTTATGAAAATATTTTGCCCTTGATAAATCTAAAGTTTCTGCCAAATTTTAATTACATGTATTCTGTGCCCTGCTGCAGCATCTCTGTTTAGTTATTTAGCATCATCCTTAACTAAAACGATGTCACTTATGTTGTCTATCAGATATTGGACAGAGTAGAAATGCCTATCTGTCAAAATCTTATGGATGAATAGTGTAAAATAGGTTAATTAAATTTAATGTAATTTCTTCTTAAAAGGCAAATGAATGTGACTTTGATATTTCTACCTTTTTCTATATGAGGAGCAAGCTTGGTTCATTATGCCATGTAAAATTCAGACATATAACAATGTCTTTTATAATGCATGTAGATTGTACATCTGAATGGAAGCATAATAATCACTTAAAGGACATCCTAAGCATTCCATGTCTGATTAATTTTGTCATACACTTGAAAGTAATCACTACCAAGATACAGTGGTTTGACATTTAGTACTCTAGATAATGCTGCATATAAAGTTATGCATATTTCATGCTTATTTGTACAAAAAACATTATTTTTGTATAAATTTTTTTTCCCTTAAATCTAATTTTTGGATCTGTTTTTCTATCACATAAAGTTGTGCAAAAAAAAAAAAAAAATATATATATATATACACAGTATATATATATATGTATATATATATATATATATATATATATATATATATATATATATATATATATATATATATATATATATATATATTAGCACTGGAAGAACAAGAGGAGAATGTTTCATGACATTCCTCTCCATATATTCCTTGATAATGTTCTTCTTGCAAGAGAGGGACTTGGCTACTGCAGCAATTTTAAGCAACTTTCTAATTTACTCCTTTTATCAATTTTTCTTTGTTCTCTTGCTATCTTTATTTAAAAAGCAGTAATGTAAAGCTTAGGAGCTGGCCCATTTTAAGTTAAATACCCTGGAGAGCGCTTGCTTATTGGTTATAATAAAAAAAGGTCCAGGTCCTAAGATTTACATTCCTACTTTTTTAATAAAGATAGCAAGAAAATAAAGAAAATTTGATAATAGGAGTAAATTAGAAAGTTGCTTAAAATAGCATGTTCAATCTGAATAAAAAAATATATATTTTAGTATCCCTTTAATATTTAGCATTATACCAGTTATTAGCAATGGCATCTTATAAGGTCTTTGATCTGATACTTCTCTTTTTAATTTTGAGACTGGAAGTTCTCCAATTTTTTTGCCACATTTGCACGCCTTGCAGTTCATAAGATGCCAAGACAAAGGGGTCATATACCTGATCCAATGCAAATGTGGACTCCAATATGTGGGGCAAACGTCAAGACCCTTAAGAGACAGAATAAGGGAACACCTCCTGCTCATTGAGAAGTTAAATATGCAGACAGCACTGTATAGATACTTCGCAACAAAACATCGGGGCAACATCAAAAATCTGAACTATATTGGAATAAAGAAGGTTAGGAAAGACTGAAGAAGTGGCAACTAAGAAAACTGCTTACAGCTGAAATGGATTTTTCCTCTGGACTGCTTGTATCCAAAAGGCCTCAATAATAAAGAGGATGTAACACATCTCCTCAACATATAGACATAAGCAATTACATTGTACAGAGGATCATATACAAAAACACTCCATGTCCTCATGAAAAAAATTGTACATCTCTCTCTAAATAAATAGGAGCATGTCATTAGACGTAAGACCACAGCCACATGAATAACAGTGGACAGCATTGAGATATACCACTCCAGGATATCCCACAACTGACTTAACCCATTAATGACCAGCGATGTACCCTGTACATCGCTGCAGTCCTGGGCTTCTCTCTGGTGCAATCTTGCTCAAAAGAGTGAGATCCCACTATTTCTGCATGCCCCACAAGTGGGGCACTGCAGAAATAGATATGCAGAGTTGTTGATGCAGAGAGGGCCACTCTGTGACCCTCTCTGCATCGAACATCGATGGTGCAGATCATTGGTGGGTGGGAGCAGCTGCAGGGAGGCGAGTGGGTGGCCCATTGCTGGACTAGTTCCGGTTGCTGTGACAGGAGCGCACACGTGAAGGGGGGGCGTGCACGAGACCGATCACCAGTCTGGCAGTCCCAAGTACTGCCTGCTGCCTAAGGGAGAGGGAGGGGGAAAATAATTAATTAAAATTGATTGGGGAGGGGGGAGGATATTGAGGGGGCAGCTACACTACGGATAAATGGGGTACAAAAATAAAAATAATAAAAATTTGCACATTTTTAAGAAAAGGAAGAGGGGGGATGTTAAGAGAGCTGTTTGGGGGGGATCTAGAGGTTGGGTGGTTAAGAGGGAACCTACACTGCAGAAACTATTTATGTATATAAAAAAATGCTTTTTTTAAAAAAAAAAGGCTTTTATTTTAGTACTGGCAGACTTTCTGCCAGTAGTTAAGATGGAGGTGATAATTGTGGGATGGGGGAGGGAAGAGAGCTGTTTGAGAGGGGTCAGGGAGGGATCAGGGGGTGGTATGTGTGATCTCTACACTAAAGTTAAAATTAACCCTACAAGCTCCCTACAAGCTACCTAATTAACCCCTTAACTGCTGGGCATAATAAAAGTGTGGTGCATAGCGGCATTTAGCGGCCTTCTAATTACCAGAAAGCAATGCCAAAGCCATATATGTCTGCTATTTCTGAACAAAGGGGATCCCAGAGAAGCATTTACAACCATTTGTGCCATGATCGCACTAACTGTTTGTAAATAACTTCAGTGAAAAACCTAAAATTGTGAAAAAGTGAACAATTTGTTTTATTTGATCGCATTTGGTGGTAAAATGGCATGAAATATACCAAAATGGGTCTAGATCAATACTTTGGGTTTTCTGCTACACTACACTTAAGCGAAAATTAACCCTACAAGCTCCCTAATTAACCCCTTAACTGCTGGGCATAATACACGTGTGATGCGTAGCGGCATTTAGCAACCTTCTAATTACCAAAAAGCAACACCAAAGCCATATATGTCTGCTATTTCTGAACAAAGGGGATCCCAGAGAAGCATTTACAACCATTTGTGCCATAATTGCACAAGCTGTTTGTAAATAATTTCAGTGAGAAACCTATCGTTCGTGAAAAAGTTAGTGAATACATTTTTTTTTTATTTGATCGCATTTGGCGGTGAAATGGTGGCATAAAATATATCAAAATGGGCCTAGATCAATACTTTGGGTTGTCTACTAAAAAAAATAAATACATGTCAAGGGATATTCAGGGATTCCTGACAAATATCAGGGTTCCAATGTAACTATCGCTTATTTTGAAAAAAAAAAAAATGGTTTGGAAATTGCAAAGTGCTACTTGTATTTATTGCCCTATAACTTGCAAAAAAAAAACAAAGAACATGTAAACATTGGGTATTTCTAAACTCAGGACAAAATTTAGAAACTATTTAGCATGAGTGTTTTTTGGTGGTTGTAGAAGTGTAACAGATTTTGGGGGTCAAAGTTACAAAAAGTGTTTTTTTTTTTTCGTTTTTTTCATCATATTTCATAAAGTGACGAAGTGGGTAAAGGAGGGAGTTTAATGTAAGGAAATGGGATAGGCGTGCATATACTAGCTTTTCAAGAAACTTTGAGGTAAGAGAGAGTAGGGAAATAGGGTGGTAAATGGATGGGAAGGTTGGATCGAGAGAAGGTTTTTTGAGGATAGGTGTGACTAGTGCATGCTTCAGAGATGAGGGGAATATTCCGGTGCTGAGGGAGAGGTTGAAAATGTGTGTGAGTATAGGGGCAAGGGTAGAAGAGAGGGAGGGGAGTAGCTGTGAGGGGATAGGGTCAAGGGGACAGGTAGTGAGGTGAGATCACAGTATAAGTGTAGAAACTTCTTCCTCAGTAACAGGGGAAAAAGAGCTAAATTTATAGCTATTTGGGTTGTGGTTGATTGCAAGCGTTTGAGGGGGTGAGAGAATGGAAGTATGTTGAGAGCTGATTTAATTTCTGATGGAGTCAATTTTGTTATTGAAGTGACTGACAAAATCTTGAGCTGGCAGAGAACTTGTATTAGGAGGGTGGGTCAGAGAAGATTATTTAAAGTGGAGTACAGACATTTTAGGTTTGAAGAAAGATTAGAGATACAAATTGAGAAGTAATGTTGCTTATAGAGATTAAGGGCAAAATAGTAGGAGTTCAAGATGAACTTGTAGTGAAGAAAGTCAACTGAACTCCAAGATTGTCTCCAGTGCTGCTCAGCACTATGAGAACATCTGTGTAGGTACCGTGTCAGAGGAGTATGCCAGGGCTGAGGATGAGTGTGTGATTTCCGAGCTATGGTAAGACCGATGTAAGGGTGGAATTATAGTGGTAGATAGATTGGTCAGGCATGGATAAGAGGAGAGGTTTGAGGGAATTATAGCAAGCTGTTACTGATCTAATGACATAAATCTTCTGTGAAGTTTGGTGTGAGGAGTAGAAGGAGGGAGAGTTGTAGGGAGGTATGTGATGTTGCAAGTGAGGAGATGGTGGTCAGGAAGAGGAAAAGGAAAATGGAAGTTTGTGAAGTTTGAAATAGCTAAAGATCAGGTCAAGGGAGTGACCATCTCTGTGAGTGGGAGAGTCAGTCCATTGTGACAAACCAAAAGAGGAAGTGAGTTGCATTAGTTGTTTTGCAGAGGAAGCAGTGGGATTGTCAAGAGGGATGTTGACATCGCCAAGAATAAGGGCAGGGGTGTCTGAGGAAAGAAAATAATTTAGCCAGGCAGCCAAGTGATCTAGAAATTGTTGAGGAGCCAGGGGGTCGGTATATGACTGCAACACGTATAGAAAGGGGAGAGAATTAGCGAATCATGTGGGTTTTCGAATAAGGAAAATGTGAGGGAAGAGATGGGTTGTATTTGTTGGAAGATGCAACGAGAGGAAAGTAAAATACCAATACCACCTCCTTGTCTATTACAAGATCTAAGAGTGTGACTGAAGTGGAGACCCCCATGTTACAGAGCAGCAGTGGATGCTGTGTCTAAGGGAGAGAGCCAGGTTTCTGTTGGAGCCAGAGATTGAAGGAGCAAGAGATTAAGAGGTCATGGATAGAAGTGAGCTTGTTGTAAACAGAGCGAGAGTTTCAGTGTGCACAAGTAAAGGTGGTAGTGGTTTTAGATACAAGAGGGATGTGAGTAAGGTTACCAGAGTTTTGTTTTCTGAGTCTATAGAAGGGTACACATGGATGTGAATGGCTAGGAAGTTGTTGGGGACCAGGATTAGTGGAGATGTCACCAGCAGCTAGTATAAGCAAGAGGGAGAGTGACATGAGATGAGATGCAGATTTGCAGTAATGAGACTGTTTTTGAGTCAAGGTTCAGGGGGAGAGAGTGTTTAGGAATAGGTAAAGTACAAAAGTAAGGTGAGTTTAATAGAGATGGGCTAATCAACAATGCAGGTGGTGAGGGGGAAGGAGTAGTTTAATTAGGTAGTTTGTTATAGAGACAAGAGGTAGCAAAAAGGAATATGAAGATATTGAGCATTTTTACAAAAGTGGGAACCAATTATACACATAAAACACAGTACTACAGCAGCACTTGCATAAGGAAACAATGATATACTTAAAACACAATATTACAAGGGTACTTGCCTTGTGTTTTACCCCTTGTTCAATTCTTTTTCAATTCTTGTATAATTCTTATCTTAGTGTCTCACTTATAAAATGTTCACTTAATTATTGTATAATTCTTCTCTTAGTGCCTCACTTATAAAATGTTCACTTAATTCTTGTATAATTCTTCTCTTAGTGCCTCACTTATAAAATGTTCACTTCAAAAAGGTGAACATATGCTATTGTGACAATGCACCCCCTGGGCAATGCACATCCCAAACTAGTGTTAAATATATAGGCAGGGCAGACAGCTGGGTCCACTAAATTATTTGATGGCTAAGTGAAAGACAATTTTAAAGGCCAATTGGAAAGATAAATTCTGGTCTGGTCAGGGTGAGATAAGTTAAGTAAACAGACAGTAAAATGTGGAGGAGGTTGAAACTATGGCATATGATAGCTATACATTTAAGAATAATTGCAAGTATCAATAAGGATTGAACATCACATGTCAATTAACAAAACATTAGAAGTAAGACATTGGGAATACAATTACAATAAATACAGGACTTATTTAATAACCTACAATCTTATGCTCAACATACATATACACATACCAAGTGCAGTGAAAAGTTTGCAGATGGACAGGGACTCTATTCACATACAAAAAGAGAGTTACAGGAGAGGAAAAAACACCATAGTGCAGTAAAAAGTTTGCAGATGGATAGGGACTCTATTCACATAATACAAATCTTTCACTCAATTCTTGCTCCTGTTGACAGTTGCATATACAATACATAACAATAAGAAGACAATAGTACTAGGTTTACAAGATGCAACAGTTTCAGTTCAAGTTCAATGGTAACAAAATGTATCCAAATTAATGTTGTCTGTTGTTTTAAGCTTGGAAAACTCATCAATGAATGATTTTAACTTTCCAGTTCCTGTCTCTCATTGATCACTTGACCCAAGCTCCTGTCTCTCATTGATCACTCGACCCAAGCTCCTTTCTCTCATTGATCAATTTACTCCAGCCTCTGTCTCTCATTGATCAATTGACCCCAGCTCCTGTCTCTCATTGATCCCTTGACCCCAGCTCCTGTCTCTCATTAATCACTTAATCCCAGCTCCTTAATCTCATTGGTCCCTTGACCCCAGCTACTGTCTCTCATTGATCACTTAAGCCCAGCTCCTGCTTCTCATTGAGCACTTGACCCAAGCTCCTGTCTCTCAGTAATCACTTAGCCCAAGCTCCTGTCTCTTATTGATCACTTGACCCCAGCTCATGTGTTTCATTGATCACTTGATCCCAGCTCCTGTCTATCATTGATCACTTCTCTAGAAATCTGAATATACATAGTGAATTCCAGTAGAAGGCAAGTGACTTGAGTGTCTCTTCTTGATGACTTGAATCCAGCTCCTGTCTCTCATTGATCACTTAACCTCAGCTCTTGTCTTCATTGATCATTTGACCTGAGCTCCTCTTTCTCATTTATCAATTGACCACAGCTCCTGTCTCTCATTGATCACTTGGCCCCAGCTCCTGTCTCTCATTGATCACTTGACCCCAGCTCCTGTCTCTCATTGATCCCTTGACCCCAGCACCTGTTTCTCATTAATCACTTAACCCCAGCTCCTTTCTCTCATTGATCACTTGACCCCAGCTCCTGTCTCTCATTGATCTCTTAACCACAGCTCCTGTCTCTCATTGATCACTTAAGCCCAGCACCTGCTTTTCATTGAGCACTTAACCCAAGCTCCTGTTTCTCAGTGATTACTTAGCCCAAGCTCCTGTCTCTCATTGATCACTTGACCCCAGCTCCTCTCTTTCATTGATCTTTTGACCCCAGCTCCTGTCTCTCATTGATCACTTCTCTAGAAATCTGAATATACATAGTGTATTCCAGTAGAAGGCAGGTGGCTTGAGAGAGATTGACCTAAGCTATTGGCCCAGATTAATTAATACCAGTTTGTAATACTAATATGTAAAAGAAAAAACTTTTGCAACTCAAAAATTGCAACATTACAACTTGAAAATTGCAATGATACAACCTAAAAATGCAATTTAAATAGATTTGAAATCCCATGTGTCACTTTGGCAAGTTGCATATTACCATTCATTAAAATAAATGGAGCAATCAATGGGCTAAAATATGCAAAAAAAAAGAAAAGAAACTTCAATCAAGAGAATCTTTTGAGCTTAAAAACAGTGACACAAAAGTGAGACACAAAACTTCACAAGGCTAACAGGGTAATTATAAATTCTGCATATTGCCTTTAGTGCTAGTAAAAATGCCCACACCAGGTGCTGGAATACCCACAGCCAGACCATCCTTGATCACTTGACCCCAGCTCCTGTCTCTTATTGATGATTTGAAC